>NW_028318725.1:1922747-2243205 GCF_062004578.1 Staurois parvus
TCGGGTAATGGGACTTGGCACGGGGGTGGCGGCTGAGGACACGAAGGAAGAAGAGGTGGTAGAGGCGGACATCTTTTGTGGACCAAGGACGTGCAAACGTGGAGGCAAAAGCGGCGTGACCTGTCCAAGTTGCTGGTGCGGCTGTGACGGCACCACGTTCACCCAGTGGGCCGTAAATGACATGTACTGTCCCTGACCGTAGTTACAGCTCCACATGTCGGCGCTGCCATGCACTTTGGCAGAGACCGACATGCTCAAAGACTGGCCCACCATCTCTTCTACATGTGAATGCAGGGCTGGCACTGCCTTTTTGGCGAAGAAATGAGGGCTTGGCACTCTTCACCGCGGCGCGGCACAAGCCATCATTTCTCGGAAAGGTGCTGAGTCCACCACTTGGAAAGGGAGGGACTGCAGCACCAGCAACTTGGACAGGAGGACGTTCAGCTTTTGCACCGTCGGGTGCGTGCTCGCAAACTGTTGTCTCTTGGAAACGGATTCCAAGAAAGACTGCTGACGGAATCCGTGAAGAGGAGTAGCAGGAGAAGGAGCATCTGAACGAGCGGAAGATGGCAACGAGCGACAACTCCCCTCAGCAGAGGTGTTGGAGCCTTGACTGGCTGATAGAGGGCGATTGACGTCGGGTGACGGAGCAAGTAACGGAGCGGGTGATGGAGCGGGGGCTGGGGCGGGCAGAACCGCCGTATCTTTATCACGGTTTTCCCAGGCCACCAAATGGCGATGCTGCATATGCTGCCGCAACGCTGTAGTCCCAACATGGGCCCCCTGGCCATGCTTGACTTTCTGGCCACATAGTCGACATACGGCTACGTTTACTTCCTCGGGCGGCTTGACAAAAAATTGCCACACCGCCGAGTAGGAAACTTTGCCCCCGATACTCCTCACTGGCTGACTGCTGCTTCCTCTGTGCACACCGGCACCACTACTGGCCGTGGTGGTAGGCTGCAGTGGAGCTGGTGCTCTACTCCGTGGCCGTTTGCCTCCACTGACACTGCTGCGACCCTGCTGCCTCCTGGGCAACCCACCGACTGTTTTGCTCGCTGCCAAGCTGCCACCCTCTTCTCCTGATGATGCGGAAGCAATAGCCTGATGACGACGAGGCTGCCAAGTGCGATCAGCCTCATCATCATCAATTAGGGTCTCCGCCTCACTACTAGCCCCCTCGGCTGCGTGTGGGTCAGGAGACAGACCTGTCTCTAGACCGGCTACCGAGCCACTCTCCTCGCCACTACTTCTTCGCCTGGCTGCTGAAGAGGCGGATGTCTCCCCCCGTTCCTGACTGCCCTCTGTTAGCTCTTCCTCACTGTACAGTGGGGCTGAGCCCACAGCATGCGATACTTCGCTTGGTGAGGGAACACCAAAGGACAGGGGCAGGTAGAGGACACGTGATTTCAGTGGGCTTGCTCCCGGGCCATGCCAACTAACGGTTGTGTCTGACGTACCCACCGACCGTTGGCTGTAGGTGTCAGAGGTGACCTGGGAAGAGGAAGACGACCGAGCCAACCAATCGATGACGGCAGGGTTGTCGGTGGAGACACGACCGCTGGATGACACCGGGAGCACTGGCCTCTGGCTGCGAATAGTGCTGCCTCGACCCCTTCCTCTGCTGCCACGTCTGCTCGCTCCTAAAACATTGCCTCCTCTGCCACTCCTCTGCATGTTGTCTGACATACTCTTTAATTAAACGATTCTGTGTCCCTGAGTAACAATTCTGTGTCTGTCCCTGAGTAACAATTCTGTGTCCCTGAGTAACGTTTCTGTGGCCCTAAGTAACAGTTCTGTGGCCCTCAGTAACAATTCTGTGTCCCTCAGTAACAATTCTGTGTCCCTCAGTAACAATTCTGTGTCTGTCCCTGAGTAACAATTCTGTGTCTGTCCCTGAGTAACAATTCTGTGTCCCTGAGTAACGTTTCTCTGGCCCTAAGTAACAGTTCTGTGGCCCTCAGTAACAATTCTGTGTCTCTCAGTAACAATTCTGTGTCTGTCCCTGAGTAACAATTCTGTGTCTGTCCCTCAGTAACAATTCTGTGTCCCTCAGTAACAATTCTGTGTCCCTCAGTAACAATTCTGTGTCCCTGAGTAACAATTCTGTGTCCCTCAGTAACAATTCTGTGTCCCTGAGTAACAATTCTGTGTCCCTCAGTAACAATTCTGTGTCCCTCAGTAACAATTCTGTGTCCCTCAGTAACAATTCTGTATCCCTCAGTAACAATTCTGTGTCTGTCCCTGAGTAACAATTCTGTGTCCCTAAGTAACGTTTCTGTGGCCCTAAGTAACGGTTCTGTGGCCCTCAGTAACAAATCTGTGTCCCTCAGTAACAATTCTGTGTCTGTCCCTGAGTAACAATTCTGTGTCCCTAAGTAACGTTTCTGTGGCCCTAAGTAACGTTTCTGTGGCCACTAAGTTCTGTGGCCCTAAGTAACGTTTCTGTAGCCCTAAGTAACGTTTCTGTGGCCCTAAGTAACGTTTCTGTGGCCCTAAGTAACGTTTCTGTGGCCCTAAGTAACAGTTCTGTGGCCCTCAGTAACAGTTCTGTGGCCCTCAGTAACAATTCTGTGTCCCTCAGTAACAATTCTGTGTCTGTCCCTGAGTAACAATTCTGTGTACCTAAGTAACGTTTCTGTGTCCCTAAGTAACGTTTCTGTGGCCCTAAGTAACGATTCTGTGGCCCTAAGTAACAATTCTGTGGCCCTAAGTAACGTTTCTGTAGCCCTAAGTAACGTTTCTGTGGCCCTAAGTAACGTTTCTGTAGCCCTAAGTAACGTTTCTGTGGCCCTAAGTAACGTTTCTGTGGCCCTAAGTAACGTTTCTGTGTCCCTCAGTAACAATTCTGTATCCCTCAGTAACAATTCTGTGTCTGTCCCTGAGTAACAATTCTGTGTCCCTAAGTAACGTTTCTGTGGCCCTAAGTAACGGTTCTGTGGCCCTCAGTAACAATTCTGTGTCCCTCAGTAACAATTCTGTGTCTGTCCCTAAGTAACAATTCTGTGGCCCTAAGTAACGTTTCTGTGGCCCTAAGTAACGTTTCTGTGGCCCTAAGTAACGTTTGTGTCCCTCAGTAACAATTCTGTATCCCTCAGTAACAATTCTGTGTCTGTCCCTGAGTAACAATTCTGTGTCCCTAAGTAACAATTCTGTGGCCCTAAGTAAAGTTTCTGTGGCCCTAAGTAACGTTTCTGTGGCCCTAAGTAACGATTCTGTGGCCCTAAGTAACGTTTCTGTGTCCCTAAGTAACGTTTCTGTGGCCCTAAGTAACGGTTCTGTGGCCCTCAGTAACAATTCTGTGTCCCTCAGTAACAATTCTGTGTCTGTCCCTAAGTAACAATTCTGTGGCCCTAAGTAACGTTTCTGTGGCCCTAAGTAACGTTTCTGTGGCCCTAAGTAACGTTTCTGTGTCCCTCAGTAACAATTCTGTATCCCTCAGTAACAATTCTGTGTCTGTCCCTGAGTAACAATTCTGTGTCCCTAAGTAACGTTTCTGTGGCCCTAAGTAACGGTTCTGTGGCCCTCAGTAACAATTCTGTGTCCCTCAGTAACAATTCTGTGTCTGTCCCTAAGTAACAATTCTGTGGCCCTAAGTAAAGTTTCTGTGGCCCTAAGTAACGTTTCTGTGGCCCTAAGTAACGATTCTGTGGCCCTAAGTAACGTTTCTGTGGCCCTAAGTAACGTTTCTGTGGCCCTCAGTAACAAATCTGTGTCCCTCAGTAACAATTCTGTGTCTGTCCCTAAGTAACAATTCTGTGGCCCTAAGTAACGTTTCTGTGGCCCTAAGTAACGGTTCTGTGTCCCTCAGTAACAATTCTGTATCCCTCAGTAACAATTCTGTGTCTGTCCCTGAGTAACAATTCTGTGGCCCTAAGTAACGTTTCTGTGGCCCTAAGTAACGTTTCTGTGGCCCTAAGTAACCTTTCTGTGTCCCTCAGTAACAATTCTGTATCCCTCAGTAACAATTCTGTGTCTGTCCCTGAGTAACAATTCTGTGTCCCTAAGTAACGTTTCTGTGGCCCTAAGTAACGGTTCTGTGGCCCTCAGTAACAATTCTGTGTCCCTCAGTAACAATTCTGTGTCTGTCCCTAAGTAACAATTCTATGGCCCTAAGTAACGTTTCTGTGGCCCTAAGTAATGTTTCTGTGGCCCTAAGTAACGATTCTGTGGCCCTAACTAACGTTTCTGTGGCCCTAAGTAACGTTTCTGTGGCCCTCAGTAACAAATCTGTGTCCCTCAGTAACAATTCTTTGTCTGTCCCTAAGTAACAATTCTGTGGCCCTAAGTAACGTTTCTGTGGCCCTAAGTAACGGTTCTGTGGCCCTCAGTAACAATTCTGTGTCCCTCAATAACAATTCTGTGTCTGTCCCTAAGTAACGTTTCTGTGGCCCTAAGTAACGTTTCTTTGGCCCTAAGTAACGTTTCTGTGGCCCTAAGTAACGATTCTGTGGCCCTCAGTAACAATTCTGTATCCCTCAGTAACAATTCTGTGTCTGTCCCTGAGTAACAATTCTGTGTCCCTAAGTAACGTTTCTGTGGCCCTAACTAACGTTTCTGTGGCCCTAAGTAACGTTTCTGTGGCCCTAAGTAACGTTTCTGTGGCCCACAGTAACAAATCTGTGTCCCTCAGTAACAATTCTGTGTCTGTCCCTAAGTAACAATTCTGTGGCCCTAAGTAATGTTTCTGTGGCCCTAAGTAACGGTTCTGTGGCCCTCAGTAACAAATCTGTGTCCCTCAGTAACAATTCTGTGTCTGTCCCTAAGTAACAATTCTGTGGCCCTAAGTAACGTTTCTGTGGCCCTAAGTAACGGTTCTGTGGCCCTCAGTAACAATTCTGTGTCCCTCAATAACAATTCTGTGTCTGTCCCTAAGTAACAATTCTGTGGCCCTAAGTAACGTTTCTGTGGCCCTAAGTAACGTTTCTGTGGCCCTAAGTAACGATTCTGTGGCCCTCAGTAACAAATCTGTGTCCCTCAGTAACAATTCTGTGTCTGTCCCTAAGTAACAATTCTGTGGCCCTAAGTAACGATTCTGTGGCCCTCAGTAACAAATCTGTGTCCCTCAGTAACAATTCTGTGTCTGTCCCTAAGTAACAATTCTGTGGCCCTAAGTAACGTTTCTGTGGCCCTAAGTAACGATTCTGTGGCCCTCAGTAACAATTCTGTATCCCTCAGTAACAATTCTGTCTGTCCCTGAGTAACAATTCTGTGTCCCTAAGTAACGTTTCTGTGGCCCTAACTAACGATTCTGTGGCCCTAAGTAACGTTTCTGTGGCCCTAACTAACGTTTCTCTGTCCCTAACTCTCTCCCTGAATACAGCCAGGTCTGCCTCTGTTGAATGACTGGAGGCAAATGGAGAATTCTAAAATGGCCGCTATTTATAGCTCGACCATTACACTGTGCTGGCTGGCTGGCTGCTGATTGGCTAATGCGATCACATGTCATGAATGAATGCATTATGGGTCAGCGCGCCTTGTCTGCGCGCCTTCCCAGACATCCCCGCTCCGTCGCCGCACATGTCGCCGCCATTTTAGGAAAAATTTTGATTCGCGCATCCGAAGTCTGCTTATTTTCGGATTCGACGCGAATCGTAATTTTCCTAATATTCGAAACGAATTCCACTTCGCCTACTTCGATTCGCTCATCTCTATAAGTCATGTGGTATTTTAGTTGTTAAACATTCATTCATGTTTCAGTTGTCAGCGGGGTTCCCCACTGACAGTTGAATGTCAAAAGAATTGTTGCCATTGCCTGACAATTAAAAAAATTAAGAAAAACCAGGGTGCGGTCCCCCCTCCCATCCGTAGCCCTTCGGATCTGGTATGGATATTGAGGGCAATCCCTCATCTGAGCAACGTTTCTGTGGCCCTCAGTAACAAATCTGTGTCCCTCAGTAACAATTCTTTGTCTGTCCCTAAGTAACAATTCTGTGGCCCTAAGTAACGTTTCTGTGGCCCTAAGTAACGGTTCTGTGGCCCTCAGTAACAATTCTGTGTCCCTCAATAACAATTCTGTGTCTGTCCCTAAGTAACGTTTCTGTGGCCCTAAGTAACGTTTCTTTGGCCCTAAGTAACATTTCTGTGGCCCTAAGTAACGATTCTGTGGCCCTCAGTAACAATTCTGTATCCCTCAGTAACAATTCTGTGTCTGTCCCTGAGTAACAATTCTGTGTCCCTAAGTAACGTTTCTGTGGCTCTAACTAACGTTTCTGTGGCCCTAAGTAACGTTTCTGTGGCCTTAAGTAACGTTTCTGTGGCCCTCAGTAACAAATCTGTGTCCCTCAGTAACAATTCTGTGTCTGTCCCTAAGTAAAAATTCTGTGGCCCTAAGTAACGTTTCTGTGGCCCTAAGTAACGGTTCTGTGGCCCTCAGTAACAAATCTGTGTCCCTCAGTAACAATTCTGTGTCTGTCCCTAAGTAACAATTCTGTGGCCCTAAGTAACGTTTCTGTGGCCCTAAGTAACGGTTCTGTGGCCCTCAGTAACAATTCTGTGTCCCTCAATAACAATTCTGTGTCTGTCCCTAAGTAACAATTCTGTGGCCCTAAGTAACGTTTCTGTGGCCCTAAGTAACGTTTCTGTGGCCCTAAGTAACGATTCTGTGGCCCTCAGTAACAAATCTGTGTCCCTCAGTAACAATTCTGTGTCTGTCCCTAAGTAACAATTCTGTGGCCCTAAGTAACGATTCTGTGGCCCTCAGTAACAAATCTGTGTCCCTCAGTAACAATTCTGTGTCTGTCCCTAAGTAACAATTCTGTGGCCCTAAGTAACGTTTCTGTGGCCCTAAGTAACGATTCTGTGGCCCTCAGTAACAATTCTGTATCCCTCAGTAACAATTCTGTCTGTCCCTGAGTAACAATTCTGTGTCCCTAAGTAACGTTTCTGTGGCCCTAACTAACGATTCTGTGGCCCTAAGTAACGTTTCTGTGGCCCTAAGTAACGTTTCTGTGGCCCTAACTAACGTTTCTGTGTCCCTAAGTAACGTTTCTCTGTCCCTAACTCTCTCCCTGAATACAGCCAGGTCTGCCTCTGTTGAATGACTGGAGGCAAATGGAGAATTCTAAAATGGCCGCTATTTATAGCTCGACCATTACACTGTGCTGGCTGGCTGGCTGCTGATTGGCTAATGCGATCACATGTCATGAATGAATGCATTATGGGTCAGCGCGCCTTGTCTGCGCGCCTTCCCAGACATCCCCGCTCCGTCGCCGCACATGTCGCCGCCATTTTAGGAAAAATTTTGATTCGCGCATCCGAAGTCTGCTTATTTTCGGATTCGACGCGAATCGAAATTTTCCTAATATTCGAAACGAATTCCACTTCGCCTACTTCGATTCGCTCATCTCTATAAGTCATGTGGTATTTTAGTTGTTAAACATTCATTCATGTTTCAGTTGTCAGCGGGGTTCCCCACTGACAGTTGAATGTCAAAAGAATTGTTGCCATTGCCTGACAATTAAAAAAATTAAGAAAAACCAGGGTGCGGTCCCCCCTCCCATCCGTAGCCCTTCGGATCTGGTATGGATATTGAGGGCAATCCCTCATCTGACCATGCAGCCTGGCAGGTCAGGAAAGGGGGGGCGGTGAGCGAGTGCCCCCCGTCCTCAACCATATGAGGCCCCATGCCCTCAACGTGGGGGGGGTGCTTTGAACCTTGTCACCATGTTGATGGGGACAAGGGCCTCTTCCCCACAACCCTGGCCGATGGTTGTGGGAATCTGCGGGCAGGAGGGATTATCAGCATCTGGAAGCCCCGTTCAATAAGGGGGACCCCCGATCCCTTCCCCCCATGTGAATGAGTATGCGGTACATGGTACCCATTCACAAAAAAAAACAGTGTAGTGTAAAAAAAAGACAAAAAAATTAAAAAAATGTCCCCTGAATTAGATCCAACATCAATCACAGTGTAACAATGCCAGCCGCTACCTCCACCACGAAATAAGAAAAAATAAATCCGCTCCACCCTCAATGCTAGCTCCTGGCCGTCTGACAGCTGTGCTGCGATGACAGTTTTTAAATAGGGTGATGACGTCACAAGGGGGTGGGATAGCCCCTGCCCCCTTGTGACATCATCATGACCTGTGATTGGCCAAAGCATTGTACCTGACCTGTGGTCAGGTGCAATGCTTTGGCCTATCACAATGCACTGTCAGGGCGCAGTGCATTGTGGGGCGTGGCGGGCGGAGAGCCCGCCGAATACCAATACCGTTCGTGTGTTCACTGAACACACGAACGTCCCATGTTCAAGTCGAACTTACATTAGACTCGAACATTCAGCCCAACAACTGCTGGTAAACATGTGTTTACCAGCCTCCTTTCTTTCCTGAATGAACAGAGCAACCGGTACCAATCGCTTCTGTTCATTCCTTACTGAATTATAGTAAACAGTGTTTACTATATTTCAGTTTGTGAATGAATGGGAATCTCTATGCAGACTCCCATCTCATTCACTTACAATGCAGCTCAAGCTGCAGAGAAAGGGACTGTCTTCAGTGCCTTACTCTGTCTCAAAAAAGAAACATTTAGGGGTCTGTTTAGACCCCTGATGTCTCCCCAAAGCCCACCTCCAAAAATAATCTAAAAATGTAAAAATGTAAAAAATTAAATTGTGCCTATTAAAAAACAAACAAAAAAAAACAACTCATAGTAACACCCCTTTCATATGTGCGGACCGATTGGGTCCACCTGTCAGTTTTTTTGGCAGACCCAATCGGACCCTCCTCTATGAAGCAGCGGATGTATATGGACTTATGTCCATTTACACCAACCTACGTTCAATCCGATCTGCTAAAAAGAGACAGATCGGGATCCGTTCCCTATCCATATAGCAGATTGGATGGCAGTCAGGTGTAAGCGGACAGGTAGTCAGTTTACATCTCACCGCCCATAGAGAACAAAGGGCTGTGTCTGTGTCTCTTCTGCGTAAGTGGAGCGGAAACAGACCAGCCATCCACCAGTTTGGCAGCAATCAGCGAACAGATTCCCCGCATCTAAGTCTCCCTTGTATCCGAAGCTTGATCCGCATTACGTTCACCCTCCAACGGCTACTTACAGGCGGTGAGGAAGTGATACTCTGCTCACCGCCTGTTTTAAGCCCATTTATTCAGACAAATGCTCTGTAACCACATGTTTTGCATGCGGTTGCAGGGCATTTGTGGCACTTCCCCATTGACTTGAATGTGTAGCATTTGGTGGGTGCAAAGCAAAAGCAACTTTACCATGGGCTCAAAGTGACGCATTGCAGCCGCAGCATGTAAACTCCCCTGTCTGCTGCCTATTGCACATTAAGGAGGAAATGGTTGGCAGTCCCATCAATGTCATTTGGGACACAGTGGCTGCAGGGGAATGCACGTGTTCCGTGCATTCCCATGCAGGCAATCCCATTGTCAGGAACTAGTGCAGCTCATGCTAATTCCCGTGCAGCTCATGCTAATTCCCGTGCAGCTAATGCTCGTTCACATGTAACAGCACATAGACAAGCCCAGGCTAATATCCAGTGTGCACTGACACATAAGCGATCCTGCAATGGTGCCAAGCTGCCTATTTAAAGGAGACACAGCTGTGTACTAATCTCTAAATGTTCTTCAGCTTCCTGTGACCCGTGTTCCTGCTTGTACTGACTGATCTTCCGTTGCTGACCGGCTTGCTCCTTACCTTGCTCTGTGGATTCCAGATTCTGACCTCGGCTTGCCTTAGACTACTCTCTGCCTGATCTCCTGGGGTTGACCTTGGCTTACCTCTGACTATTCCCTGCCTGATCTCCTGGTGTTGACCTTGGCTTACCTCTGACTATTCCCTGCCTGATCTCCTGGTGCTGACCTTGGCTTGCTACAGGACCTCGCTCTGCTTGCTAACCTGGTACTGACCCTGGCCTGCCCCCTGACCATGTTGCTGTCTTACGGTGTATGACCCTGGCTCATCTTGACTACATCCCTGGCTGTGGCAATCATCTGCTATCAAGCTATTGGGACCTGTGCTTCTTTGAGCCTTGTACCTCTGTCACCACATTCAGGGATGCTTGGACCAGAGCCAAAAGGGAAGCCCTCTTGTCAACTTGGCCTTCGCCGAAGGTGCGTGACACCCATTCATGTCAATTGGGACACAGCGGCTGCATGGACACAGCCAATTTGACATCCATGTGTGTGCATGTCCCTGAACTCACACTGTCTGCAATTGGGACCATGTACCTACACCTGCACGGATGTCAAATCTGTCCTTACAGCTGCTACATCCCAATTAGCATAAATGGGACTGCCTGCACAGGGATGCACTGAGCACCTGTACAGGTACACATGGCCCTCCATACATCCTTCCATGGGCACACGCTTAAGTACACCCCATGTGTGTGAGGCCTTAGTAGGAATTTAGCAGGAATTTTGTAAGTTATGTTGTGTTTATGTATGCTAATAAGGATTTTATATTTTGAGTTGAAACAGCGATTTGATAAACATCTGCATTGTGCAACTACTGTGGTGCGGTGCCTAAAAAATCAAGAGCATCTTCTTTTTATTCTACTGGTCATGTGCTTTCAGAAAATATATAGTGGGGGGGGGTCTTTTACAAACTCTAAAAGCTATAAGTGAAAAATTAAAACCTCCAACAAAAATATGCTTATTTACAGTTTTGTGTATATTTGATTTTCACCATTTCGCAAAAAGGCTCAAGAATATAGCACAAATTTTGTAAAATATGCTTTGTGTGTATCTGCTAGTAATGATGTTAGTGTATTTTTAGAGAAAATATTGTTTTGATAAACATTCGCACAAATATCATGGGGTCCTAAAATTCAGTAGTACCTTCTTTTTATTCTACTGGTCATGTGCTTTTGGAAAATTTATGGTTTTAGGGGGGTCTTCTATAAACTCTGGAAGCTGTAAGTGAAAAATGAAAAACGCCAGATCTTTAGTGAAATTTGGTTGTTTACAGTTTTGGGTACGTTTGATTTTCACCATTTCGCAAAAAAAGGTGCAATTTAAAATTTACAGATATTTGTTATTTATTAACTCAATACAGGCTAGGTGTTTATATTTAGTAGGAATTTTGTGAAATTTGCTTTGTTAGTATCTGCTTGTAATGGTTTCAGTGTATTTCTCTAAAAAATATTGATTTGATAAACATTTGCACAATTTTCACGGGGTCCTAAAAATCAGTAGCACCTTCTTTTTATTTTGCTGGTCATGTGCTTTTGGAAAATATATGGTTTGGGGGATCTTTTACAAACTCTGAAAGCTGTAACTGAAAAATGAGAAACAACAGATTTTTGAAGAGATTTGGTTATTTACAGTTTTGTGTACATTGATTTTCCCCATTTCACAAAAAGGCGCAATTTAAAATTTACAAATATTTATTATATATTAACTCAATACAGGTTAAGCTTTTATATTCTGTAAGAATTTTTGTAAAAGTTGCTGTGTTTTTATATGCTAATAATGATTTTAGTATATTTTTAGCGTAAATATAGTTTTGATAAATATTTGCGCAAATATCATGGGGTCCTAACAATTTTTGTAGCACTTTTTTTTTATTCTACTGGTTATGTGCTTTCAGAAAGTATATGGTTTAGGGGGTCTTTTACCAACTCTGAAAGCTGTAAGAGTAACATAAAAAAGTAATGGAAAAATTGAAAAATGGCCCAGCCAGCTGAGTTTAAAAGTGGGACACGGGGCCTGGCAGCAAAAGCATTAAAAAGGCATTGCTTGAGGTTTATGAAGCTTAAAAACACCAATAAGATATGCACCTTCAAGAATGTTATCTCCCTTAATCCATTGAAAAATATAAGTGGCAAAACATTAAAGTGTATCTCGGGGGAGCTAGATTCTAATTCTAAGTTAGAAGGACTGAGTAGCAGCCCAGGTGCAATAGTTAGGGGTTCAAATTTTGGTCAGTGGCTGAGAGGCTCTGCAGACCAGTTTTCTGAGACTTCCCCCTGCACTAGAATTTTGGAGAAAGTCCTAGAAGCAGTGGGAGATGAGTGAGGAATGGCTGGTCTATGCTCTTAAGGGATCCTGGCCAATCCCCAACAGGAGGCTTGGCATCGGACCAGGACAGCCCTTAAGAGTGACTGAGCCTGCACATAAGCAGGGAGAATTAAAGTGGAAGATGGAGAAGTGAGGCTGGAGAGCAGGAACATGGAAGGGGGCCCAGATGGAAAGGGGCTCACCTACAGGTGGAGGATCTTGGAAGGAGGAAAGCTTTAAACTTCACTTGCCCCAGAGTGAGGGCCACCTGTGCAGCAGGGAAGGAGAGGCCCAGATAGAAGGCCTGGTAGCAGCTACCGACCCACCAGCAGCATGGGAGAATGACTGGGTGAGTAGACCTGCACCCCCTGGGCCAGTAAGGGGAAGAAGCACTCTGGTGGTAAACTGGATTAGCTACTACCCGGGACTTTCTTCTCTTAAAGTGACAGGCACTTAATCCCCTGCTCAGGGATTCAGCCAGAACAGCTGAATAAGGAGTATGTAGGATCTAGGGGTGGTACTACAGGAGATGCTAGCTAGCTCTCCAAGAATAAGCATTTGTTCTTTTGCTGCTAAAAGAGACTTGCACATAGTTCAGGAAGATTAACTTCTATTGCCAGTTCCTTTGGACATCCTATACACTCCTTACCCTATCCAAGTTCTAATTCCCCTAACAAAATCCCAAAAAAACAAGCTCAAGGATTGGTTACTGTTTCTTGGATGCATGTCTGTATGGAAAATGCGTGTTGTCAGGCAGTGCAGAACTATAAGGGGACCCAAAACGTCAGCAACTCCTAAGGGGGAGTGCTACATCTATGCAAAACATTTTTTTGTTTTGGATAGTGTAGTTCTGGTTTAGACCCTCTGTCAAGCTTTTTGTTGCTGTCTGCATAATTTACCCCTCTGTTTGTGCTAGTGTATCCAGCTGCCACTGGCTATGTGTCCACCCACTCGCCCCGCCCCACCATTGGGTGTGCTGCTGAACCATGGGTACGTGCTGTGTGTGCTGGCTTGTTGTCCACTTACCCCCCTCTCACTGTGATATGTATGGGGAGGGGCTACGATCCTCTCATTCTTTCCTCACTCTGCTGACAGGACAGGAGTGTGTAATCATTGTTTGCTCTTTTCCCTCTCCCTTCTGGCAGCTGCAGAGCTGAGGCAATCAGCAGCATTGGGAGGATGCAGCAGCCACATAGGAGGACAGGCCATCTTTTACCAGGATAAGCTAGGGACTGAGAGGTCTTGACTGGGAATAATCCAAGCCACATGGATGTGTTGCTTTTGTTGAGCCTGGGTACTGAGCTGCAGAAGGATCGCTTGCTGTGCCATGGCACCACAGCTTAAAAAACCCACTGCTGTGAGAGCCTACACCAGAGCTGCTAAGACCTGTAAACCTTGTGAAGATCTGAGCAGAGAGACTTAGGCTTGTGGGACCTGACTTCAGATGACTGAAGACAGTCAAGTGATCTGGATTGGATCACTATGTACCAGGAGGGGTGGGCTGAACATCTGTGCTTATCTCAACACTGACACAGTTAATGCAGGCGAGAGCCCCCCTTTTTTTGCCTACTACACATCTGCTGCACACTCCTAAAAGAGACAATTACACATGCACTACCTACAGAAAGGCCCCAACAAAACTGAAAATTAGGCACCAGGTACTTTGCCGTTACTTCCAAGAATACCCCCTTAGGCAGAAATGCATATGTCCACATACTGTTGGGGCTGTATGCATATGTGCACACAAGTACCTTCATTTTCTTGGATTAGTTGATGCCAATGCTTTAATCCTGTTTGTACCAGATATAGTTTGAGTTAAAATTGCTACTGTAAGCTTACTGTCAGCTTATAGGATAGAGCTCATTTACCACCAGTAGTATAGCAGTTTTAAATCTGTTTATTTGCCTGTTCATTGATCTTTGCCTTGTCTAATTGATACAACTATTCACTTTACCATCAGTCGCTTGGCCTATTTTCTGTTTTGTATTATAGAGTATATCATATTAATTCTTAAGCTACACAGTTGTGAGTGGCCTTCTACCTACAACCAGTTTTGTCCGTGAGCACCGCGCAGATTTAGGAGTTGTGGCAGATCAGAGAACCCATCATTACCAGTGGCTCCTGCTGTGGTAAGCACTATACTAATAGTGTGCATAGTTTCTTAATACAGTACACAGCAGTAATGTCACAGGGATATCAACACTCTGAAAATGTCCGTTTCTAAACAGACTTCAGTTCTTATGAGCAGATGGGGCAGCTGGAAAGATAAGTATATAGTTCTTATTACAGATAGAACATGTATTCATTATTTTATGTTAGCAACAGAGTCATTTAAGCTGAAGACATAGCCATTTTTGTTTGAGGTTGAGCAGCATTGCTTAGAATCCCTGTAAGCTTTTAAATGCTAATTAAAAACAACTCGAGAGAATTGCACGGGCAATGATCGATCACAGTTCTTCAGTTATTCTGCTCTTGGCAAAGCTTTGCAGCCCTCTCAGGGCTGGGGAAGCCCAGAATTCACACTAGGAATTTAAAACAGAGGGCGTATCTGAATTGTGCATTACCTTTGCGAAAGCTTTATTAAAAGGATTAAACAGATGTATACTCACAAACAGCATAGATAGTCAAGCACATCAATGTCCACAGAGTCCTGAATGACCTGGTCAACCGAGCAAGTCCCAACCACAGGAGGACCCTCCGAACGGTTGATGCATTTCAAGGGGAGCCCTGAGGAAACAGCCCGTATGCTGTTTGTGAGTATACATCTGTTTTATCCTTTTCATAAATCTTTTGCAAAGGTAATGCACAAGGCGCTTCATTTTTATTTCCTAGTGTAGCTTTTAAATGCTGCATGTATTCCATTGAGGAGATATTTTTTAATTTCCTATCCTGCTTGACACCTGTCACTTGGACAGGAAGTGATGAGAAATCTCCCCACACAGCAATAAAAACAGTGGTGCATACCCTTGCTAATACTACTAGAATAATAATTTCTATTGCTGATAATACCCTTGTTGGATTGTTAAGGACTACTCCTCAGTTCCTGCTCTGACATACATAAAATAGACAAAAAAAAACAAGACAAAATCTCCCAAACAAGGACAGTATCCTGATAGCATCTATGAGCATTATTATACAGGATTTATATAGCGCCAACAGTTTGCGCAGCGTTTTACAATGTGAGGGCAGACAGTACGGTTACAATACAATTGAATAAAGGAGCCCTGCTTATTAGAGCTTACAATCTAAAAGATCATCTATCCTCCTAACCTCATCCACACAGATCCTGAATCCTGTTCCAAGATCCTTACAGGTTGCGTTATAGACAAAAACTTCTCATCATCTAAGCACTTTAGGACTGCCATTAGTAATGTACTGTGGGTCTTGCTATTTTTGCATGTTAAATACGCATATGCCTATGTGACTGTGTTTGTGAGCGTGTTTATGTGTTGACTGTGTTCAATTGCCCTGCTTTATTAGATTTTAATGAAAATGTCTCTGTATTGCTGAAGCAGAGTTATGGAAAAGCTACAAACTTTTTTTGTCTATTTGTTGATTTTAGCTTTTAAGCTCTGGCATGCTGCATTCTACATGTTTATTTTTGTGTTTTTCTAATCCACATCTCTACTCTTGCCAATATATAAACGCACATTTATAATAGATTTAAATTCTTTGGTGTTTATGTGGGTATAACTGGTGTGTAACCAAACAAGATAAAGCAAACACGTACAGTTCACGATCATGTATTGTGTAGTGTACACTGCTGTCTACTTTACTCTACACAGAAACATTTGTGATGTCATGAAAAGCTGGATAATGTCTTGTGTGTCTTATAAATTACCCACCCTCTGACCAAATCACTGCACGATAACTGAATGATATAAAAATTGGTGATTCATAACTATAGATTTTTACCTTCAAATCAATTACAAATAGCATCCTTTTGTGATAGCACTACTCAAAGACTGATATCTGGTATGAATAATATCCTATATCATATCTTCAATATAAATGAATTGAAATGAAACAAGAACAAGAATGCTATACATTTCTGATGAAGAATGTTTACCATGATCAAGTGGATAAATACATGTACACAAGCAAAGGTTTTCCAACTTTAATGGAGACACATGCATTAAAAGCCAGAATATAATTTTAGGCCGAATGCAGTCATTGTAAATTCTGGGGGTTTATTTGTTTGTTTTACTGGCAGAAGGGGATAATCCCAAACGTCTTCCATACCCTTTTAGGAAAACGATAATGATTTGGGCTGAATATTATTTTTGTTTTTACAAATTTTTAAACTGCTTCCTATGTAATTCTGTTACTTAATGTTTTACCCATTTTTAATACAAACCGCATATGCACATTCTCTACAGAGTTAGCACAACAGTAGATCTTTACCTTGAGACTGTCTTTATGCAATTGAAAGTCTTTTGAAAGTATTGCATTTGAAAGTAACAAATCAGGAAGGGGGATATTAGTTAGTTAAATGCACTAGATGTGTAAGCTGAACAGGCTTTTTTTTCCAGTAAAAGTTAACTTGGTAAACACATGAAAGAAAACTTTTGATGGAAGGGGATATATAAAATATTTACTGTATGTGAGATATTTCATATTTAGAGGACAGAATAGGAAATATTTTGTATTTTTTATTTTTAAGTGTTAAACATAAATTAAACATGAAAACATATACAAAAACATTATATAGGAATAAAGACAAGAATATTGTCAACCATCCAGAGAAGGTGTGCTACACGGACCACGTTTCACCTGGCTACAAGCACACCATTGCCTACAGCAGATCCAGCGTGAAAAGAGGATCCTGCATGGGGACAATTAAAGTGTGTTTCAACTTCTGCAGTCAAAATTGTTTCCATCATATACACTAACCAACCACTTTATTAGGTACACCTTGCTAGTACCGGGTTGGACCCCCTTTTGTCTTCAGAACTGCCTTAATTCTTCGTGGCATGGATTCAACAAGGTGTTGGAAACATTCCTCAGAGATTTTGATCCACATTGACATGCATTACTGTTGCCTTTCTATCATCTCAAACCAGTCTGCCCATTCTCCTCTGACCTCTGACATCAACAAGTAATTTTCATCCATACAACTGCCGCATACTGGATATTTTCTCTTTTTTCAGACCATTCTTTGTAATCCCTAGAGATGGTTGTGCGTGAAAATCCCAGTAGATCACAGGTTTTGAAATACTTAGACCAGCCATCTGGCACCAACAACCATGCCACGTTCAAAGTCACTTAAATCCCCTCTCTTCCCCATTCTGATGCTTGGTTTGAATTTCAGCAAGTCGTCTCCACCACGTCTATAAGCCTAAATGCACTGAGTTTCTGCCATGTGATTGGCAATTGATTAGCAATTGAACAGGTGTACCTAATAAAGTGGCCGGTGAATGTATTTCATATGTGTTCTCATATATTCCCATATATTTTTATAGGAATTTGTTTGGAGCAGACCCCTGGGCAGACTGCAAGCTGCGCTGAACAATTTCAAAGCGAGTCTAACACTAGAGAAAGCGGGAACATACTGAGTTTCACCTCATTACCATGCCATGCAGAGGCCATGTTTCCAGGTCTTTGATTTTTGTTTGGACAAACGTGTTCAAAACTAGATTAAAACTAATTATGAGATCTGACAGCACAATACAAATAGGGTTCCTTATGCTAAACATGAACTCCCAAGCCCCTCCTTAACATCAGAAAAGAGCAAGTGAAATGTAACAAGGGAGTAGATAAGTGGCAAGGTAGGGAGGTCCAAACTTCCCCAAGAGCATCGCAGAAGCTGCCTGATCTGGAAAGTGTTTTATGGAGGGTAGCGATCTGTATTGGGGAAAATCTGTACCAGGGATGATATGTACTGGGAAAGAGCTGGCTTCGTATTGAGGAGAGCTGTACTGTGCCAGACCTGCACTGGGCATGATCGGTACTGGGAAGATCTGTACTGAGGAGAGCTGTACTGGAGGACATATGTATGGGGGAGATCTGTACTGGGGGTGACATGTACCAGGGAAGAGCTGCACTGAGCAAAATCTGTACTAGTGGACATGGAAAGATATGTACTGGGGAGAGCTGTATTGGGGGTGAGATCTGTACTGTAGGAAATCTTTACTGGGGGAGTGCTGTACTGGAGGAGATCTGTAATGAGGGAGGTCTTTTCAGGGGAGAACTGTTTTAAAGGGATGATCTGTACTGGGGTAGAGCTGTACTGGGAGAGATCTGTAGTGAGGAAGAGCTGTACTGGGTAGAGATTGGTAGTGGAAGAGATCTGAATAGGGGAAGAATGTACTGAGGCAGATTTGTACTGGAGGGAATCTGTACTGGGGGAATGTTATACTGGGGGAGATCTATAGTGAGGGAGATCTTTTCAGGAAATAACTGTATTAAGGGGATGATCTGTACTAGGGTAGAGCTTTCATTGGGATATCTGTAGTGAGGGAGACCTGTACTGGGGGAGAGATCTGTAGTGGAGTAGATCTACACTGTGGGAGATTCACAAAAGACTGAAGTTGTCAAATAATTCTGATTTCTTTTTATGAGGAGGTAAGCAAATCTTAGACAAAGGAGTAGCTGTGGATATAGTATACTAGGATTTTGCAAAAGCTTTTGACACAGTTCCTCACACATGGCTAATGTTAAAGTCTACAGACTTAGAAACTTCCATTTGTAAATTTATAGAAAACTATTTAAACTACCATATTGAGAGAGTAGTGATTAATGATTCACACTCTGAATGGGCCAAGGTTATTAGTGGTGTACCCAAGGTTCAGTGTTGGGACCCTCATTTTTTAAAATAAAATATTTTATAAATAATATAGAGTCTGGGATTTAAAATACCATTTTGGTGATTGCAGATGACACAAGCTATGCAATAATGTTCTTACAGGATGTCTGCAACTTACAAGCTGACCTCAATGCACTGCATATTTGGGTAACTGTGGAAAATGAGGTTTCATGTTGAAAAAAGTAAAGTTATGCACCTGGGGTAAAAACATGCATGCAGCATACATTCCAGAAGGAGAACAGCTAGGGTGATAATGGTGGAGATGGATCTGAGTGTTCTGGTAGGTCGAAAATGTAATAATAGCATGGAATGCCGAGCTGCAGTTTCAAAAACTAGCAAAATACTTTCTTGTGTTAAAAGTGTTATGGGGGGGGGGGGGAGAGAGAGAGAGGGAGAGACATCATTTTGCCCCTGTACAAATCACTAGTAAGACCTCATCTGGAGGTCTTACTAATGACACATACAGAGGCAAAATTATGCAGTTAAATTGTGGGCACCAGTTAAAAAAAAGGATATTAGGAAACAGGAGAAAGTGCAGAAATGGGCAACCAAAGTGATAAAAGGCATGGAGGAGCTCAGCTATGAGTAAAAGATTAGCTGAACTGAATGTATTCCCTTATGAGAAAAGAAGATTAAGTGTGGGGGGGGGGGGATAGGATCACCACGTATAAATACATAAGTTGTCCTTATAGTGAACATGGTGTACAGTTATTCACTTCCAGGACATTACAAAGGACAAGGGGACACATTTTACATCTGGAGGAAAAGAGATTTAATCTCCACATGTAGAAAGGCTTCTTCACAGTAAGAGCTGTGAAAATGTGGAATAGACCCCCTCAAGAACTAGTTCTGGCCAGCTCAGTAGATCGTTTTAAAAAAAAAATCTGAATGCATTCCTGAGTGCACAAATGATACCTGGATACATATATTTAGAGGTAATAACACCAGGGGTGGTTGATCCAGGGAATATCCAATTGCCTTTGGGGGATCAGGAAGGAATTTTTTTCAGCCACTGGAGTGAATTGTATCATGCTTTATTGTGGGTTTTTTTTTTCATTCCTCTGGATCACCTCTGGGTATGGGATGTATCTATGTAGGTGTTCTATTATTTTTTTCTTTTCCATTCGTTGAACTAGGTGGACAAGAGTCTTTTTTTTTCTACCTGACTAACTATGTAACCTAGGCTGAGCAGCCCAAAATTGCTAGATATTAGGCAGATCAGCTAGGGAGCTATAGCAAGTAAAAGAACTGCTAGCTTGCCAGTGCAGATTTGCTTAAGTCTGTGGTTAGACAGTATATGTAAAAAAATTACAAAATATTCTAGTTTAGTTTAGGGCTGGAGCTACTAAGCAAAATCAGCATAATTAATGATTATTGACATTATACTGTATGTAGGCATTTCAATAAATGTAAAATGTATACAAACAATATACAGTATGCATCACACTAAGAAGTTTGTGTTGATAACTAATTTAATGTTGCTCTCCTTGCTAAGAAACCACCATAGGTGTCTATTTATACATTTTGCTGCAGTGATCATGCAGGACACTGACACATAACTATCATTTCAGCCTATTACTTGATTTGTATCCAAAAGAACAATCTATTATAGTTCCTCTCCTACACTGTGTTAGTATACATACTTGTCAACTATCAGTCCAAAGGATTGCATAATTTAGAGATAAGTGAAGCTGGTTACTTTTGTCTATGAGAGGCCACGGCTGTATGAGAACACAATGGTGACAACGCACTCAACTTAGAGCAATATTTACATATAACGTATCAATCCGTTAAGTGCTTTCCTATAAATAAGCCACTTGACAGCATTAATCACATAATTTCACGTTACCCACACATGAAATTGAAAAGAGCAGCTTGCATCATACGGTGATCAAACAATTGATTTAAAAGACAAAACAAATATGTTTAACTTTATAAACATAAGGCAGTGATGGAAATAAATTATCATCTTTATTAGTGTACTGCACAACCAGTCTTAAAGGGCTAAACCAGCAATCTAGTTTAACATTTACTACTGTCATCTGTGTGACTTTGATTACTCTGTTCACATTACATATACGATCTATGTTTAGTACTATTTCTGAGCTATTGAAAGTGGTTGTTGAAGATTTTGTTGCAAATGTAAATGCATGTGACCAGTGATGACTACTGTTGCTAAATAACAGTTGCAGGCAACAAGTAAAATCAGTAAAGCAAACATGTTCTTAGACTGTGGTCATTAATGTTTTTACATACTCTTTAACAATCAGTTCACATTTGTCTGTTTCCACTGTCATGCATTTTTGCTTGTATCTTGTATAATAGGTGCTGTACTATTTAAAAAATAAAATAAATCATCAAAAAATTTAATTCATATCCATCCAAAGTGCACAGTGCTTACATAACATTCATCCAAAAAATAAAAGGATATTGCAAAATGATTACATACACAGTACAATCTCATGCAAATCAGTGACAAAATTATGTGCAAGATCATAAAATAAGTAGTAGTCCAATCCAAATGTTCCAATTGTCAGTGAAATCTCAGGAAGACAGGAAATAACCGTTCACAGAAGTTTCACAAGAGATGCAACACTGCCAGTGTGTCAGAGGACCAATACTAGCACAGCTAATACTAATGCTAATGCTTCAGCTAATGGTCAATGCTTGTGCACATGTACCAGCACACAGACAAGCTTGGGCTAATATCCAGCATGCACTGACACATAGGCGCATCTGTGTGCACTCGCACACAATGCTTCACATGTCCAAACGCATAGACGCCAAGATGCCTAGTTAACGGAAACCCTGTTCTTGCTTATGCCGACTGATCGCCTGTTGCTGACCCAGCTAGTTCCTGACTTTGCTCTGTGGATTTTGGATACTGACTCCGACTTGCCTTTGACTATTCTGCCTGTTTTCCTGGTGCTGACCATGGCCTGCTAATGGAACTTGCTCTGCTTGCTTCTCTGGTACTGACCCTTAGCCTGCTACCTGACCATGCTTCAGCCTCACCGTGTATGACCCTGGCTCACCTGAAAATGTATTTTCTTCATGGCTGTCAATTTCTACCAAACTACTGGTACCTGTGCTTCTTTGAGCCTTGTGCCTCTGTCACCACATTCAGGGGTGCTCAGACCAGAGTGTCAAGGGTAGGGGTGCTCAGACCAGAGTGGCAAGGGTAGCTCTCTTGTCAGCTAAGCCTCCAACCAAGGTACATGACCCAGTGTGTTAAAAGAGCAGGCTTGCCGGAAGGTTTTGCCCCCCATTGTCTGAGTGGTCAAAACAGACTCAAACAGTAAATGCATCCATTTAGGAGATGTTGCAATCCTCTAAGTTCACTAAGTCATCCACATAATGCATAAGCCATATGAGAGACTAAAAAGGGAAACACCCAATAGTGTAAATCAGTAACAAACAATTCATTAAAGACCTCAGTAAAATGTTCACATTCAATAAAACTGAAAGCACTTACCTTTATACAGATCCTATAGAGCAATGTGCGTGGTGGCGCCAGTGCAATTAGCTCTTCCCTATGCGTTTCATCAGATATGACGTCATCAGGGGATTAGGCCTGTTTTGATCACTCAGACAATAGGGGTCAATACTTACTGATAAGCCTGCATTTTTTACACATTGGCAGTATTGCTTATATTGTGAAACATTTGGAGATAGTTATTTCCTTTCATCCTGAGATCCCACTCACAGTTGGAAATTTTGGATTGGACTACTGCTTATTTTATGATCTTGTACATGATTGTGTCATTATTTTGCACACAATTGTACTGTGCATGGAATAATTTCATGAAGCACAGCTTCACTTTAACTGAGCTACTAATGCTATCCGGTATCTACTGTTCATTCAATTTTTTTTTTTTTTTAATTAAATGTTTATTGATTTTCAAAATATTAGGAAATTTAAAATCCACAATATAAATTCTCTACATTCATATAACAACAATATCTAATTTAAACATTAATTTCCCATATTTTCCTTATTTCTCCCAACCCCCCCACTAGCAAATCCAAAGTCACCCCCCCTCCCCAACCTCCCACCCCACCCTACATCTACCACTCTTTGGCAAGAGAAAAAGAGGCTCTAAATCATGCTCTCACCATAAGGGGGCAGGAAAAAGAGAGGCCTTATTCTCGTCCATTCACCCTTGATCTAAACTCTTCCCATTTTTTCCATTTCGCCTGATATATCCCCATACCATCTTCCTGGGTATAAAACAGTTTCTCTAATCTTACAATATAGTCCATTCTAACTATCCAGTCTTGTTTTTTTGGAGCTTCTACTTGACGCCAAAATTTTGGAATCAATCCCTTGGCTGCATTTAGAAAATACCATGTTCCTGATTCTTTATATTTATTTACTGCTATTTCTGTATTATGTAAAAGGCAGGTTCCAGGGTCCAGACTAATATCAATTTCCGTAATCTTTCTAATTTGGTGTACCACTTCTCTCCAGAATATTTGTATCTTTGGACATTCCCACCATATGTGATAAAACGTGCCTATCTCTCCACACCCCCGCCAACAAAAAGGTGACTTCTCCCCACTCATCTTATGTTCTATACTCGGTGTGATATATCCTCTTGTCAAACATTTAAAATTAATTTCCACCTTCCGTAAGCTTATATTCTCGTGAACCAACCTAAATATTCTTTTTTGTTTAACCTCATCTATCTCCACACCCAAATCTCTTTCCCATTTTTCTATATACATTAGTTTTTTTCTACCTATATCTAACTCAGTGAGAATTTTATATATCCTTGCCGTACCGTGTTTCCCATCACCTCGTGATCCCAACAACTTCTCAAACAAGTTCCAATCTATACTCGCTCTCAAAGGCTTAGGCAATTTCCCCACAAAACATTTTAATTGATTATATCTCCAACCATCTATCCTAGTGAAAATCTTTCCCTCTTCCTTTTTCAAATCTTTAAGTGTTCTCAGTTCTACTCCTTTCATTATATCTCTCAATTGGGCACTCTCATTCGTGATCCATTTTCCTGAAACCTCCTCCCTACCTGGTGGGAAGAACCCTGAATTTTTCAATGGCATCAGTAATGAATTAGATTCCCACTTTAACTGTCTGTGCATTTTATCCCACACTCTTAACACATTGAAAGTATACACACTCGTGCTTTCTTTTAATCTTCTATACTCTGTAGGCACCCATATACTCCTACTTAAATCATTACCACTAAGTGAATTTTCCACTGTGACCCAACTTTTCCCTTTTGCTTATATGTCCAATCAAATATTCTAGCCAAAATAACGGCATTATAATATCTCTTAAAGTCAGGGACTCCCAATCCGCCATTCTCTTTATTTCTAGTTATCACTTCATAAGATACTCTAGGTTTTTTATTTCTCCAAATGAATCTTGTCATCATCTTTTTCAGTATCTTAAAATATACCTCAGGAAGCTTAATAGGGACCATTTGAAATTTATATAGAATTTTGGGAACTACAACCATTTTTAGCAAATTTATACATCCCAACCAGGACCGATTTCCTCCCCCTAATCTCTTTAATTCCTCTCTAATTTCGTTTAACATTACTACATAATTTGCTTTTTACAAGTTTTTATAGGCCGAAGTGAGTTTCACCCCTAAGTACTTCAATTCTCTCTCTCTCTCCACACAAAGGGAAACTCCCCTTGTATCCCCCTTTTTTCTTTATTTGGAAGGTTTATATTTAATATCTCTGTTTTAGACGGGTTAATTTTTAAGTTTGACATCTCTCCATATTCCTTCAAAGCCCTCATTAAGTTAGGGAGTGTTATCCTAGGATTTCCTACATAAAACAATAAATCATCTGCAAATGTGGCAACCTTGTGTTCTATATTTCCCACCCATATTCCTTTTATGTCTACATTTTTCCTTATTGTTGCTAGTAATGATTCCAAGGATAGAACATATAACAATGGGGACAGTGGGCAGCCCTGTCTTGTTCCGTTTGTCATCTCAAAAGATTCCGATAGCTCCCCATTTACCATTACCACTGTAGAGGGGTGCTTATATAACTTTCCTATCCAAGTTCTCATTATATCACCCACTCCTAAGATCTCCAATGTATCCATCATATATCCCCAATTGACTCTATCAAATGCCTTCTCTGCATCCACTGAAAGAGCCACCACTGGCGACCTTCCCTTTCTACTTTTCTGGATAAGCAACAGTGATCTCAACCCATTATCTCTACCCTCTCGCCCCTGAACAAAACCCACCTGATCCTCATGTATCCATTCGGGCATTAAATCTTTCAATCTATTTGCTAAAATCTTTGCATAAATCTTCGTATCTATATTTAATAAAGATATTGGTCTATAGCTTGAACATTGGGTGGGATCTTTTCCTTCTTTGTATATGAGGACCGCCTGAGCCTGTAGTGATTCTCGTCTCATATCCATCTCTTCTCCCAAGGCATTAAAATAGGACTTCAATTTAGGTATTAACAGTTTACTATATTTTTTATAATATCTAACAGTATATCCATCTGGTCCTGGGCTTTTACCTATCATAGATTTTTTTAATGCTATCTTTATTTCTTCATAAGTAATTTCAGATTCTAAGGAATTCAAAAGATCTTCATTTAATTTCGGTAGTCCTGCATTTTTTAAATATAGTCTTCTTTTTTCTACGTTTATTATTCCATCTTTACATATTGAATCTTGAGGGGCAATATTATAAAGTTTACTATAATAATCCCTAAACACCTTCACAATATCTTTAGTTGAGTACACCAGTTCTCCCTTGGGGTTCTTTATTTTCTCTATGTAATTCCTATTTTTCTTTTTCCTCAAAGCTCTCATCAAAAACTTTCCTGATTTATTCTACTGTTCATTCAATTGATCTGTAACCCTTAGACACTTTAAAAGTACTAGCAGCCAAAAAACATAGATAACAGCAACAAGTAAAAGCTCTTTTTGCAACACGTTGCCACTCTGAAAAGAAAATTTAGCAGGTTAACAGAAATAAATGCAAAAGTTCACTGTTCTTAAAAACAGGGTAGACCTAAAAATGATTTCCTTAAATTGACAATATCATTATTCTCCAAACATAATCCATACGCATCCATTACTTAATAGCCCTCTAATCTATTTTTCATGAAATCATTCCTTACTGTGTTTTTCTGTCTCTCTCTGTTTTCTGTAAAGACCTCTGTGAACTCTTCTCCTTTTCCCCCCTCACTTCACTTTGTCTGGAAAAAACAATGAACATTAGTTACGGTCATGTACACTGGTCTATGCACATTACAAATCCCATAGTCCATAGTTCCTAGTTCCTAGTCCATCTCAGGAACAAGAGAGGGTGGCTACATTCTTACATGAAGAATGAACGTGGCCACCCTGTAACAAAAATTCGAGTCACAGCAGGAAAAAATAAGGAATTTGGAGAATCAGTGGGGACTGACATAAATATAAGCTACTTTTTTTTAGTTAAGGATACATGCTTTAATATACATGTTTTAACCAGAGTTTAGTGTTCCAAATAGTTTCAGTTCTCTTAAGCATTCTTCTGCCTTTTCTTCTATAGTAACCTAAAAATAAATACCAGATTTCTCAGAATGGCAGACCGCAGCAAAGTTGAACATTTTGCATTAAATAGGGTACCCAGTTTCCTCCACACAATACAACCCTCAGTGTGTTCACAGAAGTGCAGTAAAGTCAACTTCAGTACCTAACTCTACTTATTCAGAAAGAGACACTACTCCTAATCTCATTTTCACTCAAGATTCCCCTTGTGATGCTACTTTTAGCATATTTATTTACACCCAAAAATGGCTGCCAAATGTTGAGGGAACCCTGCTTCTAAGAGAGTGCCCGAGGCCTAAAGCAGAGGACATAGCAGTTCTAGTGCCAGCTTCATAGCGTTGGTCACATGACCAGGGGAGGACTGACAACTCATGGGGCTCCCGGGCAATAGGGGATCATGGGGCCCCTTTGTCCTCGCCCTTGCTCAAACCACACCCAAAAAAGCCTATGAAACGTACCAGGGGCATCTCATGGGGCCCCCTACTGACCCCGGGCCCTCGGACAGTGCCTGAGTTCCCGAATGGTCAGTCCGCCCCTGCACATGACTACTATATTGATGCTGCCAAAAATTAAAAAAGGAAAATGACTTAGCAGTCTGAAGTCCAAGTCTACCTGCTTGCATACACAGAGGGAAAGTTGGCAACAGAAAACTGGTACCAGCCCCCCTGCCTACATACTCACCAAATCATGTGTTTTTTGTGTTGTAAGCATGAGGGTGTTCAATCATCATCAGCAGATGTGTTCCAGAATCACCCTATTACAGACAAGTAGGGAGTTGGGTGAGCTGGTGTGAGATGGGGAAACAGCTCTCATTGTTTGAATACAGCTTGTGTGGAGTCAATTAAATGTTTTGACTGACATTCTGCAGTTTAGCCACAAGATGCACTGTTTTTCTAACACAGCCTCAGACTGCATAGAGATTTCTATATTCATGAAGAGGTGGAGTTTTCACACAGAGGAGAGAGAGCAGCCATGTTCTGGAGAATGGTGAATGAGGGGGGCCCTGTAAGCTGAGAATCTGATGACATCCAGGTGTGAGAGCACCCCTCAGTAACCAGAGATTGCTGCCAGGAATGCTGATGAGATTGCTGCCTGGAAGCTGATGAGATTGCTGCCAGGAAGGCTGATGAGAGCAGAGGAACTAAGCAACATATACGGCAAGACCGCATGCTTGTTGGAGAGACATTTGTTCTGTTCAGAGTCACCAGCGGATCCAAAGCAGACCCGGGTCTGTAAGATCGCGCACGCACCTCATTTCAGTGTTGGCGCCTTGAGACTGAGTCCAGGTGTCAGGAATGGACTCGCCAATAGTGGTGGGACTCACCTGCCTTGTGGTTTGCAGTACCAGGACTGGCCAGCGGGTGCTCTCAGCAACCAGAGGCTCACTTCTGCAGTCAGCCAAAACACCTGAGGCTGATTGCAGGAGGTGCATATAAGGAATGGCCAGACTTGCAATCAGGGCCTTGGTGTATGTTTTCCCAAGAGCCCCTGTACCTGCATCCTGACGGCTTCCTGTCTGATCCTGCTTGATCCCTGACTCTGATTGTACTCCGCCTGTCCTGACCTCTGCTATTCCTGACCACTCTCCAGTCTGCTACTTTGGTACCTTGTCTGCCTGATTGTTCCTGACCCGGCCCGTCCGACTAAGCTTAGTATTGTTCTTTTGTTATCTGTTGGGGGTTTTGGTTGGGTTTGTTTGCACTGTGTTTATGTTTAGTCTTGCACTGCATTTATGTATTGTTTAGTCTTAAATAAATTATATTGTTTATACTATATCTGAAGCCTGCGTTTCCCTGTGTCAGTCCGCACACCTCTGGTCATACCCAGAGCCCTGACACCAGGCCTATAGTTAGTTAGTTAGGGTCTCTGTTTGTGTCAGGCCACAAGTGTTGTTACTGATTATTGGAAGGACTCCACAACTTAAAGTGACATTTCACATTGGAGAGCTGATAAAATCCTACGAACTCAAGCCAGTCTGGCATTTTGCTCAGAAGGAATACTCAGGCACGTGCTAAAGGACCAGTTATGGGAGGGGGAATACCATACCGTACACCCAGACACTTATTCCTGCTCTTTTAGGGTAATAACAGGTAAGGTGTGGTAGCTTATTTGTGCCCGCCAGTAGGTAAATTACTTCACTTTCTACCTTCATTCATCAGAAGGCGCCATGCTGTGCAGCACAAGAGTCTCAGCCTTTGGGCTGGGTGTATGTAAATTTATTGTATGTTTCCAGCATTTGTGGTTGTGCTTATTTGCCACATCTAAGTAAAATTCTGTTGTGGCAAAAGCTGATGTTGGGGTTGCTTTCCTCGTTCGTAACTTCACTGTATCCTGGGGAGCCCACCCCGGTACACGGCTTACACTGGTGCACTACAGTAATGCCAAACTATTCAGCAGGTAGGTTGTGCCCTCTGTAAGCAAGAAGGTTTGATTTTGACTGGTATGTAACAGCCTAGCAAGCCATGTAATTTGAAACTCTAAAGCTTGTTTCCCTTTAATGCAAAGCACAAACAAGAGAGAAATACTAAATAGACAAAACTAAGAATTCCCTAATAAAAATAGCTTGAAAGGTATTATTTGCATAAAAGGTCATTAGACTCAGTTCTACAGACCTTGATAATAAATGAAGTGATGTTTTCAGTGTAGCGTTCACCCCCTAAGTAGCCACTGAGTATTGGGTCCCCCTATATCCTGCACAGCCAGGCAACATGCATTTTCAGACTTCCACTCACAGTCGGTAACCAGTCCAAGAGCTTGTTTTTGTTGTTTTATTTAGGGGATAAATAACTTGGATAGGGTCTAGGGGTGTATGGGATGCCCAACTTGACTTGCAGTAATAACTCTGAGGACAAACGTCCTAATTCTGTACAAAAAGTTAGATCCTGAACTTCCTGTTCCAGCCAGAGTAGCACAGTCTCTTAATGAATCAGTAGCACAGTCTCTGTGAGGAGCACCTGGTTCCCTCCAAGTGAATTCTCTTCAGACCCCAGCTAGGAAATGCACATCCATCTGGCTGTCTTTTGAAGAATACCCTAGAGCAAGAGATTCCAAGATATATGCAGCAGGTATGCAGCACTTTCTCAGGGAGAACTGCTTATGTATTGCACCCAGTAGCCCTCTCTCCTGTAGATCCAGAGGGGTGTAGAGGTACTCACACTGTCCTTGTATCCTGTAGCTCTGGGTAAATGGTATTCAGGGCTTTCACTAAGCCAGTTTCTGTCACTGCTTGCAGGCTATCATTCCCCGGTGGACTGTAAGGCGGAGGTGCTCCCTCTGTTAGCTTCCTTTCCTCCAGCCCCCAGCCTAGAGGTAGAATCCCCCTTCTCTGGAGTAACTTTCCAGGCTACACATCAGCACCTTCAGTAATCCATTTTCCACCCAACTCCAAACCCCTGCTGAGATGGCTCCTTATGCCCAGGGGCAGTCTGCCAGAACCACCAGCCTGGGATTTGTCAGACTCCCATGAATATGCAGATCCAGGTCCCCACCCCTCCACCCACTAACTTCTGGAAGGTTCCCTGGACCTCCAGAACCAGGGGGAGGTGATAGAGGCCCAACCTGCTGAGTCATGCTGAGTAGGGGGTCAAGTCCAACCCTTCCCACTGTCACTTTATTTGTGTATTTATTTATTTTATGATACTTTATATTTTACTTTAACATGCATATACTGTAAACAAAGATTACCTTATAAAACGTAAACAAATATATACAGTGAAAAGACTAAAGGCATGTAAAAAAATCACAAAACCAGAAATTGTTTTTAGGTGCATAATTCCAGATCTGAGAGGGCATTCCGTGGAAACCAAATTTAATAAAGAGTTAGCCCATGAAAATGAATATTCTAGTTGTAGGTGGAGCTTGGTGGATTGAGTCAGCCCTCATCGTATATGCCTTGAACAGTGCATCAGTAAAATCTCACTAATCTGAGAAACTATGGGGGAGATTTACTAAAACTGGAGCAATTGGCATCTGGTACAGCTGTACATGGTAGCTAATCAGTTTCTTACTTCAGCTTGTTCAGTCAAGATTTGACAATAAAACAAGGAAGCTGATTATCATTACATGTTTTACGCTGTTTACACTGTATTTTCCATAAAGTAAAACAAATCCATCAGAGAGCATGTGGCCCCTAATTATAGCTATGGCAGGTGTGCAGAAATGGGGACTAGCAGCCATATTACCCAAACGGGTCTTGGTGCACTGGCCACTGACCCTTTGATTTTAAGACAAAGCAGTCAGATCAAATAAATGAAGGTGCCTGTTACTTTGTGCAATGCATATACTTTTGTGGGTATATACATTATACCCACAAAAGTAGTTTGTTTTCACTGTCAAAGCCCACATTTAAGACTATTCATAGACCAAGGGTTATATGCTGCTGATATCACTGAGCCAGTCCAGACTCTGGAAAGATTCTGAGTTTATAGTCAGATCCACCCAGATTCCTGGCTTGCAGCTGGCTCAGCCTCTAAGTGCACCACTGAAAACCTGAACCAACCACTCCCACCCCCTCCACAGCTGGGCGCTATAGAAAGCGCTGGAGGGGCATGGCAAAAAGCAGGTGACTGACAGTCACAGGCTCTCTACTCACTGATGACAGAGAATGGAGCAATCAGCGGTCTTTGATCACTCAGTTCTTGATCTTAGAGGTAGCGGGGGACAAATACAGCATCAGACCAATGCTGCATCCACCTACTATGTAAGTTTATTTTTTTTAATTCCCGCACTTCTCTTTTAAAGAAAGGAGTCTTTCAATTATGCCCAGGCATCAACCTCAAAACAAAGGCTTAACCCTCATATCTTCACAAGCCCTGGTCCACCAAGCCCACCTAACTTTCCCAGAAGCCCTCTTCACCATGAAGGGGTGACCCCACATCTCAGAGTGGGTGAACGTCTGTTAGAGTTTGTGCTACTCTGGATCCAAGATGTCCCAGACCTCTGGATCCAATCTCTTATTTCAAAGGAGTACAAAATAGCATTTCTCTTCCCTCCTTACTTTTAACCTTTCAATCTGCCAGCTTGAGTTCAAAGAAGGGTAGATTTATGACCACCTTGCACCAACTTAGGGCACGTGGGGTGGTTGTACCAGTTTCTTCAGAAGAACTATTTCTATTCAAACTATTCAATCCTATATTACAGTCCCAAAATCAAATGGGGGCATCCACATAATACTGAACTTAAAATCCCTAAACAAATGTCTTTGTGTAACAAAATTCCAGATGCAATCTATGAGATCTGGAATTGCTTCCCTCAGATGGGGAATTTCTGGCATCAGTAAACATTCAAGGTGCCTATCTTCAAAATACCATTACACCAACGCTTCAAGCATTGTGCTGTGGGAGACCAGCACTTCCGGTTTGTGGATCCAACATCCTCAATCCAACATCCTCAAAGTGAGGAACAAGCAAATCCAATCCTTGTATTGTCCAATGCTTATGTTCAGCCAAACAAAGAACTTGTCTAGCACGATGGATCTTCCATCCTGCCCTGCAATTGAGAAAACCATTTGTTCACAGGAGTTGAAAGGTGGTACTGACAGATGTAAGTCAAAGTTTACAATTCCCTGACTGTTCAGGCGACATGGTTCCCGCAAGAGTCAAAATTACCCAATGACATTGTGAAACTGAGAGCCATTAGATTGTCCCTACAACATTGAACCTCCCTTCTACAAGGTCACCCAGTCAGAGTATAGTTAGATAATTCCAGAGCAGTCGCCTACATAAATTGCCAAGGGGACTCTAGCTCCAAAGGAAATAAGTCTAGTACTTTCATGGGCAGAAACATACATTCCAGCTCTCTCAGCCTCCCATATTCTGGGAGTGGACAATTGGCAGGTGGATTTCCCAAGTCAACAATGCCTAGACCCAGGAGCATGGTCTTTGCAGCCCAAGATCTTACAAATTCTTTATTTAAGGTAGGGAAATCCAGATGTGGACATTCTGACCTCCAAGTTCAACAACAAGTTGAACAGGCTTGTGGCCAAGGGCCCCTCTAGCCTTTGCAGTAGATGCTCTGAAGATTGCTTGAGCTCAATTTCAACTTGTTTATGCCTTCCCTCTGATTATGATCCTCCTTGAATGCTGCACAAGATAGAGGAGGAAAGGGTCCCAGGGATTCTCATTGTACCAAATTGGCCCAAACAAATGTGGAACACAGACATACTTACTTCTAGCAGACAAGCGTTGGCCTCTTCCAAACTGACCCAAGTTCAGGTGAAAGTTCTGGTCTCAGCTGATGTGAGCTTTGGCAACAAGGTGCTTCAGGCTGCTAACCTCTTCCCACTGACCTGGCGCATATATGCAGCCTCTCAGCAGGTGAGCTTTATTGCTGAAAGGCTGCATAAATGCATCCCTAGGTAAACACTTTACTGTGCTGAGAGCTTGCTCCCAGCACAGTAACAAACAGGTACCGGAAAGCTCCCAATGCATACTTGCGATCAGGAGCTTTCCAATCATATGACCGCTGTGACTCCCAATCACAGTATTCATATGGTTGGAATGCCCATATCTGCTTCCCAGCATTTAGATTCCCTTAAAGGGCCAGGAGGCAGCGGAGGGAAGGGGTTAACTGAGTGTATTCAGTTTCAATGCTTGTGTTTCTTGTGGGCATGTTGGCAGTTCTATGTTGCTATGTTGTTGCCTACCCTATTATTGCTTGGGTATGTCTGATGGTCTATTAATACATGTACTGCATGATCTCTCCCCTGTTTAACCACTTGCTCTCCGGAAAATTTACTCCCCTTCATGACCAGGCCATTTTTGTTATATGGCACTGCACTAATTTAACGGACAATTGCAGCATTGTACACAAATGAAATTTGTATCATTTTCTCACACAAATAAAGCTTTCTTTTGGCGGTTTTTGATCCCCACTGGGTTTTTTTTATTTTTTTGCACAATAAATGAAAAAAGACAGAAAAAAAACCTTTTTTCCTTTTTGCTATAAAACATATCAGTTAAAAAAAATGTAAAAAAATAAAATTTCTTCATAAATTTGGCCATAATGTATTCCGTTACTTGTCTTTGGTATAAAAAAAATCCCAATAAGTGTATATTAATTGGTTTGTGTGAAAATTGTAGCATTTACAATGGTATAGATACTGGAATTTTCTTTTTTATACTAGTACTGGCGGTGATCAGCGACTTATAGAGGGACTGTGATGGTACAGCGGGCATTCTGACACTAACTGACACTGGGTGGGAACTGACTTACTGCCACTGACATCTCCAGTAATGCAGTGATCAGCGGCAATAACAGCACTGTACTAATGACATTGGGCAGGAAGGGATTAATTTATAGAGCGATCAAAGGATTAACTGTGTGCCAGGGATTGTCATTGTGTGTGTACTGTTTTACTAAGGGATGTGCTGGTTTTTATTCCCTGCTTTGCAATGAGATAAAAACTGTCACGTCCCTGTTGACAGGAGAGATCTGTGTTGTTTACATACACAGATCTCTCTCCTGACACTCGCTCCACCGATTGTTGGGTCCCGATCATGAATTGCTGGTCGGGACCCAGTGCTTGACATGTAAGGGAGCCAATGACAGCATGGGTAGGTGGGCGCACACATCCCTAACACAGAAAAGCAGAATTGTATAATGGATAATTACAAGCAGCACTAGTCAATAGTGTGCTATTGCAATAAAGATTATTTTCATTTTTGCACTCATAGTTGTACTGTTTATGGCAAGCTAAACTTATTAATTATTTTTATATTAGCAGATGAACACACTAAACATGTTCATGTTTCCTTTAACATGTACTAAACTGTATTTACAGTGGTGGATTTACTAAAGGCAAGTAGACTGTGCACTTGAGATGAAGCTTTTGCTGACTTTCATCATCCATTCATGTACAAGCAAAAATGCAGTTTTTTTTATTTTCCTTGCATGTGATTGGGTATTCTTTGTAAAGTGAAGCTTTACCTCATTTACTAAGCTCTGCAGCAGCTGCACTTACAGAGTGCAACTGCACTTTCCAAGTGCACAGTCTATTTGCTTTTAGTAAATCAACCCCACAGACGTGCAATTTGGTTCATTCAGATAAGTTTTTCAAATGAAATGTTCATTTTTGGATATTAGGATGTATCTGAATGAATCTGAAAAAGATATCATGAAATTTTCAGATTCATCTTGATCATTCGGATTCATTGAGAAGAGCAAGTTGTTAAGGGGTAGGCAAACACCACATCCTTAACAACTATGACTTAGTACCAGGGGCGGACTGACCATTTGGAAACTCAAGCACTGCCCAAGGGCCCGGGGTCAGTAGGGGGCCCCATGAGATGCCCCTGGTACCTTTTTCATAGGCTTTTTTGAGTTTGGGCAAGGACACAGGGGCCCCATGATCCCCTATTGCCCGGGGGCCCCATGAGTTGTCAGTCCGCCCCTGCTTAGTACCGGTTAAAAAAATTACCCCGTTCCCATGTTTGCCTGTCATTCGCCAAGTAGCGTGTCCCGTGGTGAGAAACTTACCCAATGACAGGTAGACATAGGGGGAAGGGTCGCCAAAAGGCCATCTTTTTCAAACATACGTATGTGCCTGGTATCATTTATCAAATTTTACAAAAGTTATGTTTTAAAGAGAAATATCAAATAGTTTTGTAGACATGTGCCTTTGATCGTCTAGGGGGCCACTGAATATGGCTCTGCATGCCCACTATGGCAAACGTGCTAAAGCTGGGCATACACATTCAGCTTTTTGTAGCTGAACCAGGGAATTGCAGACCAGCTTCTGTTGAACAGACAGTGTTATGTTTGTACCAGGCTTTAGGTTTCTGACTCTTGGGTTAGAGCATTTTCAGTCTACATATGTTTGTCCCTGACTCTGTTGGTTAGATCTTTATCCTTACGACAGCAGAACAGAAACAGAGAACAGTAGTAAAATGGACAGCAAGGTACACACAACAATGAAAAGCTGCAGAGGTTCTGACCTTTATACACTCTACATAAAAAAAGTTTGTGTTGCTTCATCTCTCCATTCCCCACCACTTTCTGTCCATGTGACACCATGTCAACATGAGGGGAAATATCCATGAAAAACATAGCAGTGGTTCTGAATTTTCTGGGCTCTACTAAACAAAGTGGTTTTTGTTCTTCATGTCCCCAATGAGGAGACTTCCCATCTGTTCCTGTCACTAAGGCACATTGTGATCAAAATTGGAACGCTCCTCAATAAGGACACAGACACCAACAAAAGCCTGACTGCTATTCTAACCCTTCCCCATTCTATGCAAATCTAAAAATGTTTTGGTGTTAATAATTCATTATAAATAAGATTATGTTTTATACTAATTTTAATGGGGCTTAAGTGAATAAACACCACATCCAAATCATGAAACGCATTGGGTAGAGCCTACATTGCTGACATCACGCCGCCGCTGCCGAAGGACGACGTGGCCATTTTGGTATTTGTTTTTACTATACTTCATGTGTAATTTTAGGTATATGACACATTTACTTGGATAATAAAATACTACACTATATTAGCATTTCTGGCTCCTGTGACAGGTTGTAATAGAAACCTAACATTATATACCTTCTGGTGAGTGTACATCCGTCTAAAGTGGTGGATTCCCTTTGTGAATGTTCGCATGCTCACACTCTGCACTTGGCAATATTGCACATGATCAGCATAAAGAAGTTTTTGTGAATATTATTTGCTGGATGGATAATAGATATTAATTTGACATATGTAACCACAGACATTATCATTTATTTGCTACATTTCACCCTTTTGCACAGAATAGCACTTTACCTTGCGGATATATATATATATATATATATATATACTGCACTTTACTGTTCCACTTGTACTAATAAGATTGTGTGTTTTTAGCGCTGCACTTTTATATACATATAAAAAAGCCCAGAGAGTGAAAATGTGAAAAGATAAAGTATTGGAAAGTATATCATGCCTGATGATTGCCCTTTACCTTACAGCTGACACATGTATTTGACAGCTCATTCCATATTCTTTACAGAAACTCAAGACTGTAGGGAGAATCAGATAAGACCTAAAATCATTGCTTACCCAAGCAGGGAAAATATCTTAAACAAACTGCACGAGTTAAAGAAACTGTAATTTCATATTCTGAACAGTCACAGCTGATATTACATTGGAAGTGTAGCTTTATGCAAGGGAAAGCTTGCCATCTGCTGGTCAAGTAATTTGCCACAACTGTTTTCAATATACTGAACACTGTGTTTTGGATTAGTCATAAATACACTTTGGAAATTATTTACCAGAAGAAATGAAGACTACTAGGGGCAATAGATACATGAGCAGTCCTTTTGCCATGGTGACTACATGCACAGGGATGGAAGATGAAAAGTGTAGGCCCAGTGTCTTTCAGCACGTATGCCTTTTACAATAAGATGTATAACTGACTTTTCTTGAAGCTTCTGGAATAAATATTTTAATTGTAACTGCAGAACCCTCCTATTTCCCAGGATTCCTGTTTGGAGCTAGCCAGGGATCCCTCACTTAGAACCTAGTCTGGAGAGCTCACTGAAGAGTGCTCGGTGGAAGTTAGAAGAAATTTGGCTGTCCTGTGACATTCTGAGCATTAACTTCTCCGTCGCTGAATATTATCCTGTGAATACTGGAAGGAGGCATCTGGTGATCCTGTCAGCATGGACCCAATTCCAGGGCAATTCTGACTGTGTGCTGTACACCTGGAAGAAAGAGGGAGTAATATTTCAGACTGCGAAAGCTCCAGAATGAGTTAAATGTTGCTATGTGCTTGGCTGCCTCTGCACAAATTTTGGCAACAAACTGGCTTGATTACAATAGCTACTACGGGAGTAGCACTACATAAACAATTGAAAAAAGTCCTTTCTTCATCAGCATGACTCTTTGATACATGGGGTAAAGATTAGTGGCACTAGCTGTACAGAAAAGCACTGTTAAGACATAGAGATGGCTGCTGAGAAAATACTTTTTTTTTTTAATTTAGGAAATTTACACTTCTATTTCAAGATTTCTTTCCATTCTTATCTTTTAAAAGATGCCAACAAGGTACCACCTTTACAAAAGTTGTCTCAGTGGCTCAATTAGATTTAGGTGTTCCAATCACCTCCATGGTCACATGTGTATAAAATCAAGCACCTAGGTATGCAGACTGCTTCTACAAACATTTGTGAAAGAATGGGTCGCTCTCAGGAGCTAAGTGAATTCAGGCTTGGTACCATGATAGGTTGCCACCTGTGCAAGAAGTCCATCCGTGAAATTTCCTTGGTACTAAATATTCCACGGTCAGCTGTTAGTGGTATTATAACAAAGTGGAAACAACTGGGAACAGCAACTCAGCCATGAAGTGGTAGGCCACGTAAAATGACAGAGTGGGATCAGTGCATGCTGAAGCACACAGTGCGCAGAAGTCGCCAACTGTGTGCAGTCAATAGCTAAAGACCTCCAAACTTCATGTGGCCTTCAGATTAGCATAACAACAGTGCGTAGAGAGCTTCATGGAATGGGTTCCATGGCCGAGCAGCTGCAGCCAAGCCTTACATCACCAAGTGCAATGCAAAGCGTCGGATGCAGTGGCGTAAATCACATCACCACTGGACTCTCGAGCAGTTTGGCGGTTGCCAGGAGAACAGTGCTTGCCTAACTGCATTGTGCCAAGTGTAGAGTTTAGTGGAGGGAGGATTATGGTGTTGGGAATGTTTTTTCAGGTGTTGGGCTTGGCCCTTAGTTCCAGTGAAGGAAACTTTTAAGGCGTCAGCATACCAATATTAAATATTCATTTAATAGTGAATTTTAACCAATCAGATTATATCTCTTTTTCAGGCTGCCTTCTGTCTTCAAAGACCCCTAATTGTCTAGTCACACCAGCTGCTTTGTTACAACATAGTGGTTGGTGTGAGGTGCAATGCAGTGGGATTACGGCACATCATAATGTTCGCTTTTTTTTTAAAACAAACTTTATTGAAGTATCACATAATGATATTTCTTTAAGTTCTATCAGCCGCCGGGCAGTGCAAGATGATTTTCACGACTCACCGTACTTTTTTCCAGAACACACCACAGCAATGCTATGGTGTGAAGTGGCCAGGTACTAGACAAGGGATCTTGCAGTGGGGCTATGGTAGGACTGAGCTGGAATAGCCGTCCAAGGCAGGGCCCTCGAACCCCTCGTGTATCGCATTGTATGGTTACTGTACTGTCGCATGTTCTGTCCCCCTTTGTAATGTACAGCGCTGAGCAAACTGTTTGCGCTTTATAAATACTATATAATAATAATAATGCAGTCCTACCGCATGTGGTATTAACAGGCCCTTAGCAAAGCAGGCAGCAGTATCTGATCCTCTGGAGAGTACAGTTTAAGGAACCTATCATGTATTCTACGTGCCTCTTTCTAGATGCAAAGAGTTTCCAAATGTATCAACTGTGGACAAGGGTCGTAAATCATTGGAGAACAGAGCAGGGATTACTATTTTGCAAACTAAATCCAAATCCATTTTCACACTTCTTCCAGCAATAGTCAACATACTACAGCAGCAAATCAGCAGTCATCTTTCATTGTTGTGCTCCACTTTTATGTATTTTTTTATGTCTTGTATTGAACTGTATAAGGTTGTAATTTTTCTGTATTATTCTGCCATCTAATGCTGTTTTTAGGCCATTGCAGCTTGTTTTCTAATGTGATTGTGGTATCTTCCTCTGTCCTCCCCTCATGTTTAGTGCTAACTGGTTTAAATTCTATATCAGGGGCGGACTGACCATTTGGAAACTCAGGCACTGCGCGAGGGCCCGGGGTCAGTAGGAGGCCCCATGAGATGCCCCTGGTACCTTTTTCATAGGCTTTTTTGAGTTTGGGCAAGGACACAGGGGCCCCATGATCCCCTATTGCCCAGGGGGCCCCATGAGTTGTCAGTCCACCTCTGTTCTATATTTAACGGTATGCATAGAAAATCAATAGAATGACATAACACCTTGCTCAGTTCCAAAAAAGGTTGAACATTATGTTAGAACGGTCTGGATAAAAGCGCACAGATGTGTCCCAAAGGAAATAAGTGAATGGTATATGTCAACTATGATTGGTGGGGAAAAAACTCACTGCTGCCATGGTAAAAACACATCGGTTTGTGGGAGGTATGAACAGGAGCCAGGCGCTGTGTAGTTTTGTGATAGAAATAATACACCTTGTATGGAGGTGTGCCTTTAATAAGTCATATGGTAAAACAATAATAAATAACCAGCCTGTGGCTTTAGGAAGCCAGGTTCCAAGATGGACGGCCCGTCCGCTCAGAGGGAAGCAGTGGAGTAGAATGCCTGTCAGTGCAGGGACCACGTTTACCCGACGTCCCAGCGTCCTGGATGACGTCACCACGATGTGGAGAGACAGAGGGGGGGAACTCTTGCTGGAGCCGCACGGCAGAAGGGGCCTTGGTTGTTAAGCCGGCCCCTTCTGCCGTGCAGGTCTCCTATAAAATGGCCGATTGCTGGACTTTTCACAGACTTGACAAAGCGCATGCGCGCGAAACATGTTGTCCCAGCAACCGGCCTCTTCCTTCTAAAGCTGCGGCTCCAGCAAGAGTTCCCCCCCTCTGTCTCTCCACATCGTGGTGACGTCATCCAGGACGCTGGGACGTCGGGTAAACGTGGTCCCTGCACTGACAGGCATTCTACTCCACTGCTTCCCTCTGAGCGGACGGGCCGTCCATCTTGGAACCTGGCTTCCTAAAGCCACAGGCTGGTTATTTATTATTGTTTTACCATATGACTTATTAAAGGCACACCTCCATACAAGGTGTATTATTTCTATCACAAAACTACACAGCGCCTGGCTCCTGTTCATACCTGAACATTATGTTACAGTACAGTTTGCTCCACCACTGTACAAATATGTAGCACAGTGATCACTGATGTCCAGCAACACAACAGAACAAATGGTCAAATACGAAGGAATGTCATGAATACCGTCAGTTATACAATTATAAAAGTTGTAATGATAAATCAAAAGTGCATAAAAAAGGGTAAGAGACATGTATTGAGCACACTATATCAAGGGCATATTCTAAGCTTCTTGCCAGTCATACTATTGTCATTAACACCAAACATTGTTTTATAAGGTTATACAACAAGAAGAACAGCAAGAGAAGGTACAGGAAGGGGGGGCAGAGAAAAGAAAAAAGGGGGAGGAGGGAAAGGGGGAGAGCCACGATGGGGGAAAGATGGTGCAATATTAGTAGGATGCCTAAGAGTCAAAGGTACAGTATAGTAAGTAATCGTTAGAAAAAGCAACAGATCCCAGTAGAACCAGGGTGTTTTATGCTCCTCAATGTTCCATTTTCTGAATATCATTCACCCTGGCAAACCATTGGGACATGGTGGGTGGTAATTGTATCCACAAGCTGGGGATGCAGGCCCTGGCGGCAGTCACCAAATGATTCAGTAGCAATTTGAAGTACCTTTTTAATGGACATTGGAGTCATGTTTAAGAGAACCGCTGCATGGTTGTCAAAGAGGGAAAAGTCTGTAAGTTTGTGTAATATTTGAAGAACCTGTTGCCAGAAATAGGGGATTATAGGACATTCCCAAAAAATGTGTAGTAGCGTACCTGTTTTGGTCCCACATCTCCAGCATAGAAGGCTTTGCCATGGAAACAGGGATGCCAAGACTGAAAGGTTACTATACCCACGCATCAACATTTTATATGTGGATTCTTGCTATTTGCTACACATTAAGGATTTATGAGCAAAAATTAGTAGCAGTTCTTTGGTCGTCAGAAAATGTAGTGTTCAGATCTCTTTCCCATTTCTGTAAGTACTGTATGGGGGAATCCTGCTGGAAATTTGAGTCAAGTAGTATATGGTATGAAGACTTTCGTATGAGGCCTTTTCCTATGCAGAGGTTTTAGAACGGAGTGAGATGTCTTCGAAAATTAGTATGATTGGGTAAGGAACGCAGAAAGTGGGTAAGCTGTAGCGATCTCCATCTACCCAAAGCAGAAGTGAAAAGACCACTGAAGAGGTCAAATGGTTGAGCCCAGCCTGAAGGATGTAGAAAACTTTATAAAGCTATCCAACAAAGACAAACAGAAGTTCCACGAACTAAGTGATCTTCTTTTTGAGCTTGAAATCGCTAAAGAAAACCTACATCTACCAGGTCTTAGCTACTTAGACACTGCACACTGTGTAAACCCAGTTGTAGCAAAATGACCACACAGTATAGAAGATAAATGGGCAACAGTGGGTTCCAGGTACAGCATCAAGTCTCCTTTCCACCTTTCTCATTCTTTTGAAAGTTGTCATTTTGAGCATTCCTGGCCCTCCATTACAAGAAGAGAAAACCTCAAAACTAAGTTCAGAGACCCTAGAAATGTTGCTTCCATTAGAAAAACAGGACTTACATTTACTACTAGCAGTGACAGCTAAGAAAGGCAAAGTGACCCAAACTCATATGGTCTCATTCACAACAAATCACTTCCTCTCAGAAAGTGTCATGCATTCAAAGGAAAACCCTTTTGAGAATGCAAGGAGTTTCTAAGGAACCATGACTTTTTTTGGATGTTGTACATCCACAGAGCACTGCACCAGAGACTACAAGGCTATAGTGAAATACTCAGAATGTGACAGCAACAGGCATATATCAGCCTTACTTCAAGGCCATTTTAAACAAGACTGCACTTCCACCGAGGATCTTACACCCATGTCAGAGCAATGAGCAGTCACCTCAGGCAATTATATCTAAATTACATCACAAAGAACTTGTAGAGAAAACCAGTGGTAAAATATGTCTGGTGAAAATGTTTCCTTAGTGACAACCAGAGAGATTCATTCAACTGTACACTGTTTTAGGCAATCAAAGCAGTAATTCATTTGCCACTTTAGTGTTTTAATTGGCATGTTCAAAGTAAGGGGGGGAGTATTGTCCTACACCCTGTACACATGTGCTGGCACAGTAGAAACCACAGGAGGAATTGCCCCTGTTGTAGAATTCATTATCTCAGACATAAAAGAGACTGGAGGAATTCATCTTCCTATACTCATCAAATGCAATCAAATTCTCAATGACAGATAGGAAATCCCTATGCCGGAAGACACACATAATATGCAAGATTTTAAGGTGTTTAAACACATCTACCAACCACCCTTGGAAAAGAACTCCAAAACAATGCTTCTTCTGGGAAGGGACATCCCAAGAGTCCACAAGGCACAGAAGCAATGCATAGGTAATCTTCGGAATGATGCTTATGCCCAGAGGACTGGGCTAGGTTGGTTCGTTATTGGTACTCCTTGCTCCAGTAAGAAACAGGGCTCACTCAGTGCTCACACTTGTAAAGAGAATATTGAGAGAATCCAAGAAACTCCCTTATCCCATCTCTCAAAACTTGTGCTATGAAAGCTCAAAAAAGACAACCACCCAGACAAAAGACTTCTGGAGAGCGATCAAGTCTACATCACAGAACCAACATGCATGAAACAACATCCCAAAATATTATAGACAGAAAAAAAACAGAACCTTCATTGGATATCCAGGAATCTACTAATGCCATAATCCTGCTCAACTGATGTTCATCAGTTTATGAACTTTGTAACTAGTGGCTCTAAGTCACCATCCATGGAACTACAATTGGCAACTGCAAAGCAGTAATATTGGTGCAAATAGAGAGTCTGAGTGAGAGTCTCAAGGACTTTGACTCCTTGTTACTGCAAGGGAGACCTGGCCCAAGCTAAAATTAACTTTTATTTTTATCTACCGAGACCAAAGTAGACAGCTTGGCAATGCACCAAGAGTCTTGCTAGCAGTCATTGTTCAAGAAGAGTCATCTAAGCCATCCACCCCAGTCATGAAATGGGAGTATCCTCCACTATGCAGGTTTACAGCTAAGCCTCCAGGGGACAGAGTCATCCAAAAGTCCTTCGTACCAACTTTCCACTTAGGCCTCAAAGTGGTTATGCATGCTTTGCCACCCATGGAGAAGTGACTTGTTGCCTCAAGGACTGTTGCAGACATCAAGACACTAAAATCATGATTATCCCAGTTTTCATGTGATGCATTTGGACCTGTGTATATATACAGTATGTTTGAATGTTCTCCTTCTCTTGTTCTGTTTAGGTCCAAGGACAAAGCATCCTTTGTGGACTTACGGCATAAGGCTAACATTTTTCTGTAGAATGTTGCCATCTAATGGTGTTATTTTGTTTTCTAATGGTATTTTGGTATCTTATTCTGTCCTCCCCATCCTGTTTAGTGCTAGTTAGTTTAGTCCTAGCTAGACCCTTCCCACTTCTTCCATGTTCCCTCGGTCAGTGTTAGTCATTGCTTTCTGACACTTCAAAAGACTGGAAAAATATCTTCCGTACTGTAATTGTTTGAAGAAAATTTGCATTATACTGTCCTGACAGACTGGGTCTAAGGAGGTATGTCAATACATACAGTGACATTTTAAACAGAGTATTCATCCTTGCTTTGGGTAACTTACTTTCTCATGACCATTTCTACATTTATTTATATGATGTATAAGAGCGTATTTGTATATGCATACATACAATATAAGTACATCTCCGTTTACTCAATTTTTGATCACACACGAGTCAGACTGTATTCTCTTGCTGCTTTTTCAATCTTACTACTCATGACTGTACAGCAAGGAGGTAGGGTATCCTGGTCACAGTACTTGGTCATCTGGAGCATACAGGTCAAAAGGCAAAATTATTTAAAGAAAATATAAGCCCCACATTTCTTATTCCTGTTATGTGCCTACTGTACCATATACTTGTATGAAAAACTATCCTTTTTCTCTTTGTATTGCTTCCTTTGTGTAAAATACCTGGTGATCCTGCCAGTTCCTCTGCTTTCCTATTAAAACTGGCCACACTATGTAGAAGAGCACAGTGTGGTCAGTGTTCTAGCTGTGCTGAGGTATTAATAGTGTTCTTTATATGCATACACAAATGTGTTGCCTTTCATTTCTATTTTAAACTGAGTTAGTTGTTTTACAAGGTGAGGGTTTACATAAACTTTAACATACAGCAACTGAGTAACAGTTATCTTTTTTTCCTTCAAACTGCTATAGACTAATGAAAAGTGAACACTTACATGCCGGGTGTGCTCCACCCGTAAGCAGCGAATGATTGGGCTCATGGGAGAAGCATCTCGCTCTGTCTTTCACCCATGTTTGCATACAGTTGTAACAATTAGGGGTTAGGTTGCACAACCCTTAATGTCTTTTGCCTTAAGAGCTAGCAGTGATGTAAGCTACTCTTCATTGCATAACAATCTTGATCCATGTAATTTCTCAACCATGTTGTACACCTCAGCTATCTTTATACCTCTGCGTGGGTAAACTTTTTGCTCCCTTTCTCTTTCATGTTCAGATCTCTGATCAATGTTACACGCAACATTTATGGTGGTGGCTCACTGATGTTTTGGGGGTGTTTGAGTTCTAAAGTCATGGGGAATCTTGTGAAAATGTATGGCAAGAAGAATGCAGCATGTTATCAGAAAATACTGGCAGACAATTTGCATTCTTCTGCATGAAAGCTTTGCATGGGACGCTCTTGAACTTTCCAGCATGACAATGACCATAAGCACAAGGCCAAGTTGACCCTCCAGTGGTTACAACAGAAAAAGGTGAAGGTTCTGGAGTGGCCATCACAGTCTCCTGACCTTAATATCATCGAGCCACTCTAAGGAGATCTCAGTCATGCAGTTCATGCAAGACGACATAACACTTTACATGACCTGGAGGGATTTTGCCAAGACAAGTGGGCAGCTATACCACCTGCAAGAACAGAGGTCACTTCATTTGTTTATTTGTTGCAATGTTTTGTTTTATGATTGCGCCATTTTGTTATGATCTACACTTGAATATGAATCCCATAAGAAATAAAAGAATTGTGTTTTGTCTGCTCACTGTTGTTTTCTTTAACACTTCAATACAGGGCACTTTCACCCTCTGCCTGCCCAGGCCAATTTTCCGCTGTCAGCACTCTCATACTTTAAATGATAATTGTGAAGTCAGGCAACACTGTACCCATATTAAATTTTAATAATTTTTTCACACAAATAGAGCTCTCTTCTGGTGGTATTTAATCACCACTGGGTGTTTTATTTTTTGCTAAATAAACACAAAAGCCCGAAAACTTTGCAAATAAATAATATTTCTCATAGATTTGGGTAAAAATGTATTCTGAAATATTTATTTGGTATAAATAAACCAAATCAGTGTGTATTATTTAGTCTGTTGGAAAGTTATAGAGTCCACAAACTATGGTAAATATACTGTATATGAAAATTGATCAGTCCTGATGTACTGATGGTCTCATTTCTTGAGGCCCAAAAACCCCAAGACAGTATAAATATCCCCCAAAATACCCTTTTTTGGAAAGTAGACAGTCCAAGGTATTTAGCAAGAGGTATGGTGAATTTTTTGAAGTTGTAATTTTTTGTCATAATTTTTGGAAAATGAAGAAGCTTTAAAAAATTGTTTTTTAACTAGTTTTTTTATATACTGTCACCAGTGTAGTACAGCATCATCATATAACTGGTGTGGCAATGATCAGGGAAACTGACTGATTACAGTATCCAAAAAAAAAATGTAATAATTTCTTTGAGTCTTTCATTTTTTTTTTTATTACATTTTGTTTCTTTTTTTAAAGATTTTTTTTATATAAAAATATACTGTGATCAGAGCAATACAGTGTTACCATGATAAACTTCACTGGTATAAGTAACCATTTTTGCTGAATGAAATGGATAAATTCAGTATTTACTATTGTTGTTAGCTGTGATTTGCCACAGCTAATCACATGGTACAGCTTGACTGTAATTGGCCCTATCTGTACCATGTGATCACTGTGACAAATCACAGAAATCAATACAATAGTACACAATGGTTGGCATGAGTGAACGCTATCGATTGTGTACAATTGTCATGTGATCTGCTGTGACTGGTCACAGTAATCACATGGTACTGGCAGCGGCCAGTACACTGATCAGTGTCTGGTGGACACTGTGGGTGACAGATCACACCTGAGCACAGCTCATGGATCATGCGTGAGGCACTTTCCAGGAAGAAGTCATACGATGTCCACCTGGAATGACGAGTGTCTCGTCCAGCCGTCATTTGACAGGCAGGTACTGGTTAAAAATGGTACTGTATATTACCGATTCTCCAAGGGTATGCAAACTTTTGAACACAACAGTATGTAGGAGAGGAGGACAGAGGGGATGAGAGAGGGCACTTTGTGAAGTAAAGTAGTACAGAAGTTATGAAAGTGGGCAGAATACAGTATGCAGGAGAGGGGTGTAGAGGAATTGACAGCAGCCAGTATGTGCAGGAGAGGCATGCAGAGAGTATGACAGTGGATAGTAAGTTCAGGAGTATGTGTAGGAGAGGAGTATGGAGGATATAACATACGGCAGTATGTGCAGGACAGGTGTGCAGAAGGTATGCCAGTGGACAGAATATGTTGGAGAAGAGTGCAAAGGGTATGAGAGAACAAAGAAAATGTAGAACAGGTGAGCAGAGATAATGATAGTGGACAATATGTGCAGGAAATGTTTGTAAAGAATGGCACTGGGCAGTATGTGCAAAAAGACATGCAGAGGGTATGATAGTGTACTGTATGTGCAGGAGGAAAGTTAAGAAGAGTGTAGAAATAGAGGCTTTCCAAAGTTAAATGCCTATTTCAAGTAGAAATGACATAATCACATCCCAAAGCAACATGTAATGAATTTTACATTTTGATGGGAACATTATCATGTGAAAACACTCCCTGATATTTGCCTTGCTTGTGTTCAGTTTTTTAAATTCCCTAGCAATGTACTGTGTTTGCCTGTATTGTATAATGTGTAGGTTTTTTTTTTTCATGGGTTAGCCAGAGCCCACTCTAATGGCCCAAAAGTATTTGTTTTTCTTCTGTTTCTAATTTTTTAACTGTCCTCACCCCATCATTTTGTACCAGTCTCACATATTCACCGTCTGCATCATTCCAATGCTTTTTTTTTATTACTCCATTCTTTTAAGTTTTTTTTTTTCCATTTTTTTATTGGTATATTTAGGGAGTATAGCAGATCATTTCAATACAAGAATTTTTTCAGCTTTTTCACTTTTAACTTATATTTATGTCTGGGAATGATGTACACTAGCACTTATAAACTGTATATTTCTTTGCATTTTCTTTGCTATAATATTATAAATTATTGCACTTGCACTTTATAACACAATTGTAGCTGCCACTTTTGTAACAAACATGCTAAAAACAGACCCAAAACTTTCTAGAGAGAATATATTTCCCACACTGGGGTGTCTGTAAAACACTTTATCTTAACGTATTGTGGCTTGGTCTCTTTAAATCATTTATAGTTGATTGGTAGTTATGTACTTGTATTTTTGCCACAGTATAAGTAAATATTGTTATTTGAGATTTGTCTGGCTGTTGCTCTACTCAATAGAGAAAAATGACTCCCTTGTTTTTACTGAGTTTATCTCTACCTATATTTAAAAGGTCTACTGATACATTATGAGAAATGCAGGCCATTCTGGTTTTCCGAGTATCTTTGTGCTTTTTTTTTTCTTTACTTCGCTTTCTAAATATTGTCCTACTTTCCAGCATCATTCATCTGTTCCTTGCGTTCAAGAGACCAATGACATTTTTGAAATGTACACTTCTACTAGACATTTGTCACTGCAAGTTGTAGGGCATATTTGAGAGAGCTTACAGATGCCTTGACAAATGAGCCCAAGATCCTTTATAGTGCCTGCAATCATTCTAGTTGTTCACTAGGTGGTGGCCTGGTGCTACTTTTTCTTTTTTTTTTCTAGCCATAAATCAAGACACCTTTTTTCTTTGCACAGTATCAGATATCACTAAGGCCAAGTTCACATTTCTGGTGATCGTGTGCAAAATCACGTACGTTCCCAGCACATGCAGAAACACACTGCACTTTGGTAGACGTGCAGGGGTGCCATCTCTGCGGATTGGCACCCATGGTGCAGTTTTGGGCTTGCCAAACTGTATGGTGCTGCATCCAAAACTTTTTTCCTAGTTTAAATGGAGTGGGGAAGTTATCCCTGTCAGGTATTTCCTGCTATGGGGACAGATTCCTTGCCAGATTTTCTGTCTGTGTCCCTGTTGAATATACCTCCCAGCATTAGAACTTGAATTTCTCTTACTTCCTGTATACCTCCCAGTATTAGAACTTGAATTTCTCTCACTTCCTGTATACCTCCCAGCATTGGAACTTGAATTGCTCTCACTTCCTGTATACCTCCCAGCACTTGAACTGGAATTGCTCTCACTTCCTGTATACCTCCCAACACTGGAACTTGAATTGCTCTCACTTCCTGTATACCTCCCAGCACTTGAACTTGAATTGCTCTCACTTCCTGTATACCTCCCAACACTAGAACTTGAATTGCTCCCACTTCCTGTATACCTCCCAGCACTTGAACTTGAATTGCTCTCACTTCCTGTATACCTCCCAACACTAGAACTTGAATTGCTCTCACTTCCTCTATACCTCCCAGCACTAGAACTTGAATTGCTCTCACTTCCTGTATACCTCCCAGCACTTGAACTTGAATTGCTCTCACTTCCTGTATACCTCCCAGCACTTGAACTTGAATTGCTCTCACTTCCTGTATACCTCCCAGCACTTGAACTTGAATTGCTCTCACTTCCTGTATACCTCCCAGCACTTGAACTTGAATTGCTCTCACTTCCTGTATACCTCCCAGCACTTGAACTTGAATTGCTCTCACTTCCTGTATACCTCCCAACACTAGAACTTGAATTGCTCTCACTTCCTCTATACCTCCCAGCACTGGAACTTGGAGCACTGGAGCTTGAATTGCTCTCACTGCCTGTATACCTCCCAGCACTGGAACTTGAATTGCTCTCACGTCCTGTATACCTCCCAGCACTTGAACTTGAATTGCTCTCACTGCCTGTATACCTCCCAGCACTGGAGCTTGAATTGCTCTCACTGCCTGTATACCTCCCAGCACTGGAACTTGAATTGCTCTCACTTCCTGTATACCTCCCAGCACTGGAGCTTGAATTGCTCTCACTTCCTGTATACCTCCCAGCACTGGAACTTGAATTGCTCTCACTGCCTGTATACCTCCCAGCACAGGAGCTTGAATTGCTCTCACTGCCTGTATACCTCGCAGCACTGGAACTTGAATTGCTCTCACTTCCTGTATACCTCCCAGCACTGGAACTTGAATTACTCTCACTGCCTGTATACCTCCCAGCACTGGAACTTGAATTGCTCTCACTTCCTGTATACCTCCCAGCACTGGAGCTTGAATTGCTCTCACTGCCTGTATACCTCCCAGCACTGGAACTTGAATTGCTCTCACTTCCTGTATACCTCCCAGCACTGGAACTTGAATTGCTCTCACTTCCTGTATACCTCCCAGCACTGGAACTTGAATTTCTCTCACTTACTCTATACCTCCCAGCATTGGAGCTTGAATTTCTCTCACTTCCTGTATACCTCCCATCACTTGAACTTGAATTGCTCTCCCTTCCTGTATACTTCCCAGCACTAGAACTTGAATTTCTCTCACTTCCTGTATACCTCCCAGCATTGGAAGTTGAATTGCTCTCACTTCCTGTATACCTCCCAGCATTAGAACTTGAATTTCTCTCACTTCCTGTATACCTCCCAGCATTGGAACTTGAATTGCTCTCACTTCCTCTACACCTCCCAGCATTAGAAAGTGAATTTCTCTAATTTCCTGTATACCTCCCAGCACTGGAACTTGAATTTCTCTCACTTCCTGTATACCTCCCAGCATTGGAACTGGAATTTCTCTCACTTCCTCTATACCTCCCAGCACTGGAACTTGAATTTCTCTCACTTCCTGTATACCTCCCAGCATTGGAACTGGAATTTCTCTCACTTCCTCTATACCTCCCAGCACTGGAACTTGAATTTCTCTCACTTCCTGTATACCTCCCAGCATTGGAACTGGAATTTCTCTCACTTCCTCTATACCTCCCAGCACTGGAACTTGAATTTCTCTCACTTCCTGTATACCTCCCAGCATTAGAACTTGAATTTCTTGGGCTTACCATTAACAGTGGTGAGCCTGAGAAGCGATCCAACGATCCGGCCTGCTGAAGATGGAGGTGGTGAAAGACTCTATTGTCTTTGATCTCCTCTATCATGATGGAGGACCGGAGCAGGGGCATGTTGTTACATCCGGTATGCGGCGGAAGTAAACTAATTTTTTTCTTTTTTAAAGAAAAAGTTTAAAAAAAATAGTTTTCAATCTTTTGCTTTTAAAGGTAAAGAAGAGATTTGGGGTAAAAAAAGACTCCAGATCTCTTCTTAAAGACCACTTATGCTTATTTCTATTACAAGGGATATCTACATTCCTTGTAATAAGAATAAAAGTGATTAAAAAAAATAAAGGAGCAGTGTAAAAATGAAAAAATATTAAAATAAAAAAAAGGGATTTTTTTTTTAAAGCACCCCATTCCACCGTGCTCGTGCGCAGAAGCGAACGTATACATAAATTGTGCATAGAGATGTAAACAGGGTTTGCAGCACACATGTATGGCATCGCGGTGAGTATTAGAGTGAGAGTAATAATTCTAGTGCTAGACCTTCCCTGTAACTCTAAACAGGTATTCTGTAAAAAAAATTTAAGGCATCGCCTATGCAGATTTTTAACCGTAGTTTGTCACCATTCCACAAACGTGTGAAATTTTAAAGCGTGACATGTTAGGTATCCATTTGCTTGCCATAACATTCTCTTTCATTCTCTTGTGTTTGAAAAACCACTACGCAAGTACCACAGTGAAATAAAAAATTGCAACAATAGCCATTTCATTCTCTAGAGTCTTTACTAAAAAAAATATATAATGTCTGGGGGTGTTACATAATTTTCTAGCAAAAAATATTGATTTAAAATTGTAAACAAAATGTCCCATAAAATGCTTGGTCTTCAAGGTCAGGTGCAATGCTTTGGCCAACCACAGCACACGATGATGTCACAGGTAGCATGGTCACCCAGTTGACATCACTGGATGGGCCTGCCCGCCCACTCCTTAGATATTTAAGAACTGTCAGACCAGTGCAACTATCAGACAGCAGGAGCCAGTATCGAGAATGGAGAGGGTTTTTTTTCTTTTGTCAGGTTGGTGGTGGTGGAGGGCATCGTGATTGATGTTGGATCTATTTCAGGGGACATTTTTTTAAATGTTTGTTTTTAATAAAGGACTTGTCAAAGACTGTCTCCTGTCATTTTTTATACTACATTTTTTTTTCTTGTGAATGAGTAGCTGTACCATTTACCCCATACTCATTCACATGGGGGGATCTGGGGGTCACCTTGTTAACCGGTTCCCGCTACTAAAATACCGCATGACTGAAGAATATAACTCTTTAACTCATGTGGTATTTTAGTAGCTGTGCAGTATCTTACTGCATACTTGGATGCGGTAACATAAAACTTAGTGAATTGTCCCAGTTTGAAGTTCGACCATGAACCAAACAGGGGGCTGTTAGGCCTATCACTAGTAATAGGGCTGCTTTTACCAGCAGATAGAAATTTACCAGTAGTTTGCTGGCTTTATCCCTGTCCTACTGGCTAATTTTGATCAAATTTTCAAAAAGAATTAAGACACCACAGAGTTTAAAGCAGTGTAAAATTGGCCAGCGACAGGAGAGTTTTAATGAGTGAACTTGGCTGCAATGAGCCAGAGACACAAGCTGCAGGCAAAGTTTTACTGCAAAAGTTAAGAGACCAGCAGGGGCGGACTGACAACTCATAGGGCCCCCAGGCAATAGGGGATCATGGGGCCCCTGTGTCCTTGCCCAAACAAAAAAAGCCTATGAAAAAGGTACCAGGGGCATCTCATGGGGCCCCCTACTGAGCCCAGGCCCTCGGGCAGTGCCCGAGTTTCCAAATGGTCAGTCCGCCCCTGGAGACCAGAGATAATAAAACAGAGTAAAAATTGGGCAGCAGCAGGACAGTTTTAATGAGCAAGACTAGGTTGAAATATACTAGGAGACACTAAGGACAGGCAGGTGTTTTCATACAGGAATTACAATTAGTTGATAATGTATATGCTGTAGCTGTGAAAAAGCATATAATAATAAGCCCAACTAGTGTATGCCTAACTTTTACTGTTCGGATAGGGGGTACAGTGAATATTAATTAGGTGTTTTAAGTGCATGCTGTTTTTAACTGTTTTTTTAAGCAATGCTACAGCACACTATTCACATTTTGTTGACTAAAAGAAAGGACCACAGCTCACCTTCTCTTTCTAACCTTGAGAGCTGGGTTCTGCTTTGTACAATGTGCCAAGAGTTTAACATGCTTTGCTGTGCCCCTTGCTTGGGGATCAGAAAGTGCAAGTGAGCTGTGATATTTTCTTTTGGTTAGAAACAAGTGAATGCTGCATTTCGGGCACCCAAGCATAAAAACACAAATAGTAGTCCCTATAATGACTTTTGATTTCAATGAAGAACTGTGAACATAGATTGGGGGGGGAGGGTAAACATCCATTGTAGTTTACAAAAGTAAAGTAAGGTTTACAAAATGACAATATTAGCCCTTCTATACCCACTGACCCTTGTTCAAAGAGCATGCATTGCATTGTGATGTAAACAAAATTCATTTGGATCGCATATAAAATCATATATGTAAATAATTCCTTATCCCAACTGTAGATCAGCAGTGTAAACAGTAGGGCCCATTGATTACTCTGAGGACTGAAGAATTAAAGTTGGAAACAATTTTTTCTGGACTTCCACTTTAATTTTTAAATGTCGTGGCATTGAAGAGATAGTCTGTTGGGGCTTCATGTCATAATAAAATTTAAGAAATCCATACTTTGATTGGCTTCCTCAATTTAAAATAAATTTTGAAAAGCATCAGCAACCACAAATCAATTGCATTTGGCCACAGCTTCTTGTATGGATGTCAGAACTCATCATCCCTCCTCTTCTGCACAGGCAGATACTTTTGTCAAAGAACTATGCAGCAGAATAGCTACAATAAAATGGAATATTATCCAGTGACAGTAACAAGATCAAAATGTTGTATGCAGTATCTTGTATTATGCTGCAACATGCTGGATACATATATTACATTTTTGAAGGGCTATTCCAGCCACCATGGTGCAAAGTTCAATGTTTATTCCAGATAGAGCTCTGAACTCAGGAGTATAGGTCAATGTGACATAAACACATTATATATGCTGGTGTTACTCAGGAAGCCAAAATCACTTTCCCACTAGTGAATAAAGGTGAATTCGTTCATATCAAAGGACCAGTGCCGTGACTAGGTCATCCAGTGCCTGGGGAAAAGATGCCAAACTACACCCCCCCTTCCCATCTCATGATATGCAAGCTTAGGGGAGCCTACGCCTAGCAGTCACTCGCCTGTCAAAAGCACTGTTGCTGTCACTACGCCTGTCAGACTTGTGACAGAAGAAAGGCACCCATCAGCAACAGTAAACCGTTGCACCCAGGGCAGCTGCCCCTCCTGCCCATCCCTTGTCCCAGCCCTGTAAAGGACCATTATCATGCAAAATATTGTATATTGATAGCTGTATGGGTTTGAAACATATAATGAAAGCATTTAGTATATAATTTTATCAAACATAACTTAAACATATTTTTGCCTTTCACCCAACACTGCCCTCTGATCCCCAAGCTCTGTGATATTTGAGGGTAACCTTGGTCACCAAACCCTGCCAGGACATTGGTCAAGGTCCCTCAAACATTCAGAACTGAGTCTCTTCCCCTCCTCCGCTCCAGAAGGTTCTCAAAGTTCCTGGAAGGGTAGGAGGGCTCCAGAAGCTCTGACCTGCAAAACCTCCCTAGCCTGTCCTGAGGTGAACTCCTGCCTCACTCAAAGGCTGACTCATCCCAGGCTGCTACTCAGCCTCTATCTAAAAAAGAAAACAAGAAAGCTATCTAGCTAAACCTTGAGGGTGTTACAGTAAGATTTCAATAGAATATAATATGACAAAATAATAAACGAAAAAATTTCATGAGCTACCACTATCCTGTGACTCACTTAACTTAGTGTTAATATAAGCTGCTGCAGACACCAAAATGTGTTCCCACATCAAACACAAATGAAGAAATAATTGATACGTGCAGCACTGCTCACATTATAATGTCACTAACTACCTCAGTAATCACAAAAATATATGCAATAATATTTTGAACAACCATAATGAATGAAAAAATATATATAAAAAACAATTATAAAACACAATCGTAAAAAATGTTTACAACAGAATCTAAAATAATAAAAAGTCTGAAACATCTGTGACACAGCAAAAATGCTTTTAAACTGTTCTAATTGGAATAACAAGTCCAGAGACTCATTCACTTTTGGTTCAGCTTTCAGTCATGAGCGTTCATGTCAGTGATCCACTGCACTCCAATACCACAGTGCTCCACCACCATTCAGATTGCTTCCACATAAGACCCATTCCAGATAGAATCCCACTATCGATTGCTACAAGAGGTACCCAAGAAGAGGAAAATTGCTTAACAGTGTAATCACTTTTTGTTAGTCAAACATGATAAAAGATAAGAAACACACTAACTAATTGCTCTGGTTTAGTCATAAGAGATGAAAGGCTGTCCTTTGATCTACATGTGATCTTAATTATGCAGTTCAGCAAGTTAAAAAATAAATACATAAATATATAGAATGTGCTCCTAATTAACCCCTTTTAAACCTTAGTTAATACTAATCAGACCTAAATAACTAATTTCTACCCTTTTCCTCTATTATTTTGCTGCTGATTTTAAAAATGTGCAAAATTGTGCATGACAGCAGTAATTTTATTTGCTAATAACAATAACTATGCTTTGTAATAGAAATGTTTTTACAGTCATTAAAAATGGTACACATTTTAGAATAAAATGTATACCTTTCACAGTCACCCTAGTTTTATTTTCATTTCATTAAATTTTTTTCTCTATAGGCTGCATGGAAAAAAAATATTTTTTGCAAGAGAAAGCCTTGTTTGTACCAAATAAATACCATATGTATTTCTTTATTATCTTTAGAAATGAAAAAGTCATTGTAGAATCAATAGTTTATTATAGAAATGTGAAAATTGATCTGGTCCATAAGGGGGTACAGGTGCAAGAGTTGAAGTATTTATTTAAGCATTTCTTGCATGTCCTGTCTCCAGATGTCAAGCATGTAAAATACTACAATAGCAAAATGAAAATATAAATGTCAAGACATCAAGTACATGTACTTGTAAATATAAAAATTTAATCTACCACATTGTGATAAGATAATTGCATCATAAGTTTGAAAGACATTTTGTGCCACTCCAAGGGATTGTATAATATAAGATGCATGACCATTTATAATGATTGTAATTAGGATGACAATCACAAGATGCTTCACATCTTGCAAGTGTATTACCTAAAACTTAGTTTTTAGTGTATCCCAGTGCTGGATACAGTTACACCACCATGTGCACATCCAGGGGCGTATCTACCGCAAGGAAAACAAGGAGTTTGCCTAGGGCGGCAATTTTTAGGGGGGTGGCACCACCCCCCCTCCCCCCGGAAGAAGGGACCTTTTGAGCAGCAGCGGACAGCAGGAAGATCGATGTGGTGGGGCGTGGGGGAGGGCAGTTGCAGAGCGACGGTCGTGTACCTCTCTCTCCAGCAGCTGACAAGCCAGGACCAGGGGACAGCCTGGAGCAGGAAGAGAAGCGGCAGAGAGGAAGGTGCCCGGAGGAGGTGAGCTGTGTTGTTTTCTGTGGGCTCTCCCTCCTATCATCCATCCAGCACATTACACACAGTGACAGATTGTACGTGACTGTACACACCTCCCCCCCCCCCATCCTGCTGCCCAGAGATCAGCAGCCCTTGGAGGGGGGGTGTGGTCCCATAGATCTGAGGAAGAGGGGGGGAAGAAAGGGAAGAGAGAGAGAGAGAAAGAAGAAGGAAGAGAGAGAAAGAGGAAGGAAGAGAGAGAGAGGGAGAAAGAGAGAGAGAAACAGAGGGAAGAGAGAGAAACAGAGAGAGGGGGGGAGAGAGGGGGGAGAGGGGGGGAAGGGGAGAGAGGGGGGAAAGAGAAGAGGGAGAGGGGGGATAAGGAAGAGAGGAGAGAGGGGGGAGAGAGAGGGGGGGGAGAGGCGAGAGAGGGAATAGAGGGGGAGAGAGAGAGGGGGAGATGGGGGAGAGAGAGGGGGGAGATAAGGAGAGAGAGAGGGGGGAGAGAGGGAAGAGAGAGGGGGAGAGGGGAGAGAGAGGGGTGGAGAGAGAGGGAGAGACGAAGGAGAGAGAGAGATAAAGAGAAAGGGAAGAGAGAGGGGAAGAGAGAGAGAACAGAAAGAAAGGGAGAGAGAGAATCATATATACATACACACACTTATTGAACTCTCTCACTCTCTCATTGGGGAGGGGGACACAAAATGTTTGTGTTGCTTAGGGCAGCACAAAATCTAAATACACTACTGTACACATCTGGATTTCAGGAAAGGTTACAAGGACCATACCCAAGATACCAAAGTTTCAGTACTTCCCCTTCACTATGTTAATGCATGTAACCCATTTCTAAGCTTGCACAAATAACACAAATGTCTGTTATAAAGTCTACAATGTGACTGTGTACATTGCAGTCACAAGAACTTGTGGTCATAAGAAAAGCTTAAAAGAGTGGTTTGGATAGGGCACATAATTGAAATGTTGCTCTTTCCATGTGACTAACCCAGGGGTGGACTGACCATTTGGAAACTCGGGCACTGCCCGAGGGCCTGGGGTCAGTAGGGGGCCCCATGAGATGCCCCTGGTACCTTTTTCATAGGCTTTTTTGAGTTTGGGCAAGGACACAGGGGCCCCATGATTCCCTATTGCCCGGGGGCCCCATGAGTTGTCTGTCCGCCCCTGGACTAACCATAACAGCAGTTTGATGTATCGTGTCCTCTGTTCTTGTATCCATGACTTGGTTAACAGCTCTGTACTCTCTGACACACCTGGCTGGACTGAGGATATAGATGCAGACATCTGAGCATATAAATGCCCCCAAACATAGCCATACATATAAACCCAAGAATGACACGGACTCGTTTAAGTAGTAGTAGAGTATAATGCAATTGGAGGAAATAAGAAAAACGGTATACAGGGATCAGGGATATATCAGCCAGGAAAGAATATACTGAGTTGGTTCACCATCAAAAATTATAACACAGAAGTTAACAAATCAAACATCAGCAAATAGTTGTATCATAGCAATTAACTGAGATAACTAGCAGGCTGCAAAGTTTGAACATATAATAGTCCACTTCTTTCTTTAACCTACACAGGGTAGCTTAACTAAGGGGAAGGACCCATAGGTGGTTTCCACAGCAACAGTCAGCAGTCTACATGTGCTAATTCTGCTGGCCAGCTCGTCGGGGCCCAAAACCTTGCATTGCCACACACTGGGTAGTGTCCCTTTGGTGCATACAAAGGTGAAGTGTTCCTACCCAGCAAATCTGTCCCTTTGTTAGGCTGCAGTGTATGGTTGGCCAGCAGCTGCTCACCAGTCCTATGTAAGCAGAAGTTTTCCATCCAAGCACCAGGCAAAAACGGATGCCCTGTTTCTCTTTGGTGGAATCCTAAGTCTGCAGCTTTTTACTGCACAGCAGGCTCTTCACAGTCCAGGCTCGAGGATAGTGGCTGCTCTGCTTCCCCTGCACTCAGAGATTTCCAGCTCATTGTCCTCACTGAACTCAGGTGTGTTATGGTCTGTATCAACACTGATCTCCTCATAGAAATAGAGCCTTCCTCTTCCTTTAGCTTTGGAAAACTATTCCTGTCCCTCCCTATTAATGTCTCTAGCTAAGGAATTGTAGTTTTCCAGCCAACCTGTGGTCTTAGCTCAGTCTCTCTTGTAATCTATGTCCTCCAGGAGCCCCCTGAAGTGTCTTTGTTATGGTTGTGTCAGTGTAGAAGTCCTGGGCACACACACAGATGCAGCAACAGCACGTTAAGACTGCAGCTTCTCCCCTCCTGCCAGTTAAATACAGGGCTACATATTTATTGTTTTCCCTCTGCTTTAGCCTCACTGCCTAAATAATGTTGTTGCTACTACCTCAATATATCGCAAAAGATGAAAAAAATGTGGCTACCATGTTGCAACATGGAGACTCTCAAAGATTAGAGCACAGGTGTCAAACACAAGGCCCGCGGACTGAATCCTGCAGGTATCCCCTTGTCTCCACCCCCACCCTGTCTCATCAGTCAGCAGCAGAGAGGAGAATAGAACTCCTCTGCCAAATCCTGCACCTCTCAATGAAGCTACAGAAGCCCCTCATCTCTGTCTCCCCTGGTCTCAGCATTCAGCAGAATCTGGTAACTAACTCAAATCCTCCTCTGGTTCTTCTCCAGACCCTGCACTTTCTGCTTTCCAGCTCTGCCCCCAATGGGGGTGCATGGTGATGTTAGGGAGGGTGTGGGATTCTTGACATCTGATGTAATGGGGGGTGGGGTGCTCTAGACATCTAGTCTTACAGATACAACTGGCCCTTTGAGGGCAACCATAATGCTGATACAGCCCACGATGAAATGCAGTTTGACACCCCTGGATTAGAGATAAGACCATGCTACATATGTACAGCTTGCTTGCTTGCTAGCTGATAGGTATGCAGTACAAAACCATTACATGTGAACCCTACTTAGAGATCTAGTGAAGAATTGGAGTGAGTGATTTCCATTTTTGTTTAGTATGCTGGAATTGGTATGCATTGGATGACTTCAGCTGCAATTGTAATTTGATGGGTTTTTGGTGTGTTCCTTTACCGGTGAGAAGGAATAGGTTGTCTTCAGGAATACCTGCCCTTATTTTATCCATTGTGCTTGAACATGGAGACTCTCAAAGTTTAGCATTAGGACTGCACTACACAAAGGGGCCTTGATGAGGCAAGGTGGCTTCCAAATAAACAATGTTGTGCAACTAAAATCTCTATTATTCATGCATATTGTTAGACAAAAAAATTGGAGCTAGGACAGCAGTTTAGGAGGAGTCTTGATGAGGCAGTGTGGCTTCCACATATATTTGCAAATGTTATGCTGGCTGACTTATAAGTGTGATGGGGAAAGATTTGTTTTTTTTCCTACTTGGAGAAATCTATCATCTATATACCACATTAACTAAAACTAGGAAACTTAACAAAGGAAATTTGTCAAAAAAACAATTCTGTCAACAAAACAAACTTTTTCCTGATGTATTTTCACTTAAGCACCTTTCCTTCTGTGTGTTCTAATCACCAGTGTGGAATATGTATGAGATGTATAATTGTTCCACCCATCCCTGTAGTCTAGTCTTACATATTTTTGTTAGTAAATCATATAGCTAACAACCCTGACTTAAAATCACGTGGAAAGAGAAATAGTCTTCTAAAACTGTTTGTTTTGGTCTTTTAGAATCTTAATGAAAATCTTTCATGACTAGTGATGATAAAAGCTGAAAGAAAGCACCTGTTATGGGTAAGAAAAACCTAAACTAGCTAAGTAACAAGTAGAATTGGTTCCCATATATAATTCATGTATAACAGGGAAAGTTGGATCAGATTAAAGCAACACAGGACGGTACAGCTTCTCCATCTTAGGAGTCAACAGGAACCGCTAGAGTGAATAAAGAAGGATGAGGTTGGTATCAGGAGAAAGTCTTTTATTCTGGAAGACAGGATGACCAGTGGTAGTTATTTGAAGAAAAGGTACAGACAAATCTTTGGCAGACAATTAACAGAATTTGAATTACTGCAAGATACTGTAGGAAAGCAAGTTAATATATTCTGGTTTAAAGTTAAACACTAACAAACTACTTAAATGACAGTGATAAAAGAGGGGCAAGATACATTTTATGAACATCTTAGAATGAAGAGTATGCCACCATTGTTGTGGGGAACATGAAAACAAAAGTCAGAAATTGCAACACCTACCATGATGCTGCCATAATTAGCAATAGCAATGGCCTATCCTGCTCTGGGGTGTAGACAAATTTCTCCCTGGAACCTTGAATATCCAACAGTGGATATTCTCAATCTGGCATTGCATTCACCCAATGAGAAACTGAAACCTGCTTGATTACCTACTGATCATTACTACCTAGAATGTATCATTGCTTGATTGCTTGATGTCTAGGTCAGAAAGAGAAGGTGATGTTGGTGGGAGACCACAGCTATTCATCAGTTTTTGTGAAAATTAAACAAAGAAGTGATTGGCAAAGAACCAAAGTACATGGTCACTTTGATGCTGTGAAGTTTATAGACTCTAAAATAAAGACCGCATTTATTCTTTAGCTGAAGAGCAGGTTTCAGGCACTTCAGAACACAGTTTATATTAACCCCTTTGCGCCAACGTCACGCAAATATGCGGCCTTACAGAACTGGGCTTTTTTCCGTGGGGCCTCATATTTGTGAACTGTCTTTCTGCTGGGTGCGTGCCGCAGGGCACGCTCCCAGCACAAACACCAAGGTGTCACTGAGTTTTAATGATCGGGACCTGGGACTGCCAATTCTCTAATTGGCTATCACAGTGATCAGTCAATGCATAGCCCTCCCCCTTGATATATTGTATCTCTCTAACTCCTTGCATAGAGAAAAAAAATTTGTTAAAAAAAAAAGATAAATAAATAAATATTAAAATAAAGAATAAAGAAAAATACCTAGATCAAAGTTTGATCTAGTTCAGTGTCAGGGTTAGTGTTTCGGTCAAGGTCAAAAGGTCAGGAACAAAGGGTAGGATTTTTAATTTTTTTAAAATTGGTATCAGTGTCAGTGTGTTTTTGGTAAAAAAAACAAAAGAAAAACAAAATGCGCACTATTGTTTCTGGCTTGTACTACAGGTACAAACAACAAATAACATACACATATATGGTATCGCTGCGATAGTCAAGACTTGGAAAATTTATTTTGGGTTGTTCTTTGGTGGTAGGTTATGGTAGTAACAAGAAACACACAGCTAAATTAAAAAAATATATTTTTTATTACTATTTTGTGCCAGTTTTCCTTTGCTAATAAAAAAAAAATCAGGAGATATCCATTACCATTTACCACCAAATGAAAGCCCAATTTGTCCTGAAAAAACAAGGCATAATTTACCTGGATGTACAAAGTAGTTGTGATGGTATGTATGGTTTTACTAACACGTTAACATTGCAAAATTGTGCTTAGGCATTAAGATTTGTTTTACCCTTAGGCGTGAACGGGTTAACAAGAAATTGAAAATATGGTTTTGGTGTACATCTAGAAAGTTGACACAAATTAAGCTGCGTAATGTGTTTCCCAGATTACCAAAATAATTCAAACAATAGTAAAGTACAAGGGAATACTAAGAAACAATAGATTAATGGACAACATTGCAATGTCCTTATAGCAAGCAGCTATTAAAGAGAGCAAGAAGGAAATGTGTACAAATTTAATTCTTTTGTGAAAAAAGAAAACTCACCTCATTTACCCTGGTCAAAAAATAAAAAATAAACATGGCATGCCTTTTTACAACCAAAAAGGAACAGGAAGTCAGCTAGATGGACGATTTAAAATAAATCTTAGACCTCCTGCATAAATCTTAGACCTCCTGCTGAAGAAGAAGAATACGTGCAATATGTGGTGTTTAAAAATGTCTTGGGTTTAACATGCAGGACCACCATCTTTTTTTTAAAGACTATATGTAGATTTGGTCCTTCTGTTTTCAGAGGCGATGGCCCACCTATGTTCAGGGAGTACCTGAACCCACTGACACACTGGCATTGGGTACCTTGTGACTCTGACATTCAGGATGGATCCAAATGGAATGTGAGTCACCACAGCTGGCTAAGGTCATTCTCTTCTTTTAACTCTGCCTTGTGTCACTCTGTCAGTGAAGATATCTGCAATCTGTCTCTGAATAGGGCACAGCAACACACTCCCCCTCTCTTGGAGTGCTCCACTGCAGCCCAACAGAGCACCTGTAATCAGTCTCTGGCCAGTGCAGCTCTGCAGCTCCTTTTGCAGCACTGCTTTTGCGCCAGAAGTGATGTCATACCAGCCTGGGATGTTGGCGGCGGACATCTTTAGTGAGGGGAGACAATTTCTCCCATCCACTGAGTGTTTGATTACTTAATGAGCAACTGGTGTGCTTTTTCATTTAGTGTCGCTGATCTCTAACGGTTATATAAGCTGTTTAGTCCTAGTTCACTTTCGGAAAGTGGGAGCTGTAGCTGTAGCGGTTCTCTGGGCTGTTTCCATCTTGGTATAAGATAGAGGTATACTATCTGTGACTATTAGCCTGTTGTTTGATCTTTATGAATAGCTACATTTCGTATCTTATTTTTTGTATACCTTCTAGAGACCATCTGTGAAAACATTTTGTTGGTCTACACTTTGATACCTTATGCAGGAGAAGCTCATCAGTGATCTAGTCCAGGTATATTTATTGCCTTTATTGACTCATCTATCTGTATACTTTGGATTATAGATTTCATCTAGGACAAGGTTGTTTTTTTATATTTTTGCCTCTCCCCATATGGATATGTCCCTTTGTTTTAGATGTCTGGGTTGATCTAAGTGCTTTATAGAGGGGTGTGTTACTATTTTCAATTTCCTATTGACCTCCATTAGACAATTTTATGTGAGTTTCTTTTCTCTTTTCTCACATATATTACATAGAATGCCAATAAACTTAAATATGTCTGATCTATGGGTTTTATGATCATGTTTAGCATTCATTCACTCAGTTGGACCACTGAGGGGTCTGTTTGCATAGATGATGCCTGGAATTAACCAGCAAGGATACTTTGAATTTCTGCTTTTATGAATGGCGATGTGAGTCACTCTTCATATGGTGTGTGTGTGTGTTTTTTTTTTCTCTTCACTGAATTACTTTATTATTTTCTAGAATATTATTTATGGCATCTCACCTTTTACCCTGAAGAAGATTCAAATCATAAATTAAATTAATTGAAATGCGTAGGAGTTTTTATCTTTGGTGATATATAGCCTAATCATCGCCATCCACATCAAAATTATGTTTTATGTATTGTGTCTATGTTTTTTCATTGATGTACTATGTTCAATAAATTTGTATTTTTTATATAAGATCTTTTTTTCCTTTGTAGTTTTGGTGCTTAAAAAGTCCCTTTTTCTTCTCTGTATGTTTTTTATAGCTGTTTAATCACTGAGTTTGTTTATTATTTGCTAACAAAATGAAAAATATACCAAAAATTAAAAAAAAACATTTTTCTTAGTTTCTGTTGTAAAATTATACAAATAAATAATCTTTCTTCATAAATGTAGGCCAAATGTATTCTGTTACATTTCTCTGGTAAAAATAACCCAAATTAGTATAGTATATTATTTAGTCCATGTGAAAGTTATACAAGTCTCCAAACTATGGTATATATATATATATATATATATATATATATATATATATATATATATATTTGAAAACTGATCAATCCTGATGTACTGACTGACCATCTCATTTCTTGAGGCCCTAATCATTCCTCACCCCTCCCTATTCAAATTACCCCTTTTTGGAAAGTAAACAGTCCATGGTACTTAGTAAGAGGCACGGTGATTTTTTTGAAGTTGTAATCTTTTGTTTTTTTTCCTTACAAAGTTGTCATTTCAACAAGTTATGTCTCACACACAGCATAGCCATACTTATAATTACACCCCAAAACACATTTTGCTATGCCTCCTGAATATTGGGATACCACAGGTATGAGACTTTTTTCACAGCCTAGAAGCATAGAGGGGCCCAAAACCCAAGGAGCACCTTTGGACCTTCAAGGAGCAAAAATTCCACATAAATTAGACATGTAATTACTTGGCTACGTCTACTCAAATTTTTCTGGGGGCCCTTGAACACCAGTACAGTGGAAACACCCACAAAATGACCCCATTTTGGAAAGCAAATACTCCTAGGTATTTTCTAAGAAGCATAATGAAAATGTAAAGTTTTTGGAAAATGTAGGAAAGAAAATGAACATTTTTTTTTTTTTTACACAAAGTTGTCAGATATTTCTCACATATAGCATGGGCATATTTAGAATTTCAACCCAAAATACATTCTGCTACTCTTTCTGAGTATGGCAGTGCCTGGACTGGTTATGTACCAGACATCATACCCTGTGCATCACACAAATCAACCAATTGTACCAAAAGCAATGTACTGTAATGGGCGCCTCCATACAAGTGGTCAGGGAATATAGCTTAGTGCAGCATCACCTATAGCATCCCCAATTACTATAAGCCAAGCAAGCCTAGCCTACTGGTACTGGTACAAGGAATGTCATGTTCACTGGCCAGAAAGTATAGGAGGCTGAAGAAAGAATGAACAAAAGAGTTCCTGTGGTTCTATGAGCGCAGTTGTCCGCAAGGGATGGCTGGGACTGGTGTCTTGCAGGAACATAGTCAGTGCAGATGGATCAGTACATGTGCAGGCAGAGACAAAGGATTGGTCCAGGTAACAGCCAGAGGCATGGTCAATAAACAGGCAAATCAGGAAAATCTGATAATAGCTGCATTGGTCTGGTCTGGGTTCATTCGCACATGAGGATGCAGGTTGGGTTTTTACCACCCCTTAACTGCTACCCCCTTCACCTGCAGAGGAAGCAACTGGGGGTGTATACCTGCCATGGTTGTGATGCTTTGCTTCACAGCTGCGGAAGAAATGATACTCCTTGTACGCTTGCCGATCGTGCCCTATTTAAGTGAATGGGATTGTTTGTGCAGGGTTTAAGAGATAAATGCAGGTAGGGAGGAGACAATACACTACCTCCTCACTGCCTGTCAAATGCTCTCTGAAGAGCGATCTGAACATGTAAGGCTCTTCAGAGAGCATTTCACATGTGAAGACGTCCTTATGGTGACACATTGACAGTGACAGTGATCAGGAACCATGTGACTGCTGTGGCAGTGATCAGGGACAATCTAACTAGTATGGCGTTCATCAGGGATGCTGTAGATGGTGTGGCAGTGATCAGGGACACTGTAACTGGGGTGGCGGTGATCAGAGACACTGTGACTTTTGCGGGGGTATTAGGGTCACTGTAATTGATGTGGCTGTGATCAAGGACACTGAAACTGGGGTGGTGTTGATTAGGAACACTGTAACTGGGGTGGCAGTAATTAGGAACAATATGACTGGTGTGGCAGTGAACAGGAACACTGTAACTGGTGTGGTGGTGATCAGAGGCACTGCAACTTCTCTGGGGGTGTTTAGGGACACTGTAACTTATGTGGCAGTGATCAGGGACACTAACTGGTGTGGTGGTGATCAGGGACACTGTAACTGGTGTGGTGATGATTAGGGACAATATGACTGGTATGACAATGAGCAGGAACACTGTGACTGGTGCAGCAGTGATTTTTTTTTTTTACAGTTTTTTTTTACATACTGTCACCAGAGTAGTGCAGTGTCACCATAATGACATTGTACTACTCTGGGAAGGTGATTGGGATTTTTTTGTCTTTTTTGCACTATGATTGCATGTACAGTGATGACAATTGTAAAAGCAGATGTTTTAAATGTCATGAAATGCTTTCACTAAGCCTCTATGGTTCTCTTCTCCCTCACTCCCCCCCCCCCTTTTCCTTTTCTTTTCTTTCTTTTTCGTTTATGTTTCTCTGTTTTTTTATTTTCTGCTGACTGCTATCCACTCTTTCTACCGGATTGGGGAGCTCCCATTTTTACTTTCCCTCCCGCAGATGGCTATAATTATGCAGTCGTATGGTTTCATCCACTTGAATTTAATTATCCCACTACTGTGCTTATCACAAAATGAAATCCAAAAATTCAAAGTATCCAACACCATAGAAGCTTAAATATGAAATTCAAGCAGTCAATCACAAGGATAAATCTTAATTTCCAGCTCGCCAAAATTGTAGCGAATAATGCCTTTAAGGCTCCATGCACACTAGCATTTTTTATTAGTTCAAAAAATGCTAGAAAAAACTCTGGGTGAAAAATGCTAATAATAGCATTTTTGTGCTGGCTTGTAGTAGCATTTTAGTAGCATTTAGGAGCGTTAGTGTTTTATTAGTATTTTTACAGGACATGAAGATAAAAAAAGTGCTAAAAAAAATGCTAGGAGCATTTTAGTAATGTTTAGATATGTTTCGGAGCATTTAGGAGCATTCAGCGTTTTTTTCCTGCCAGGAAAATGCTCCCAATAACTCTACAAAAAATAAATTTTTCTGCTCCTAAACGCTGAAGTTTGAAAAGCACTTCTAGGATAAAATACTGTTCATGGACACAGAGGGGGTGATTTACTAAAACTTCATGGTGCGAAATCTGGTGCAGCTCTGCAAAGAAACCAATCCACTTCCAGGTTTTATTGTCAAAGCTTAATTAAACAAGCTGAAGTCAGAAGCTGATTGGCTACCATGCACAGGTGCACCAGATTCTGAGTGCTCCAGTTTTAGTAAATCTACCCGATAGGATAGCACTATTAGCTTCTAAGACCTTAAAAAATGCTAGTGTGCATGGAGCCTTAATTCCCACTTATTTCACCACCACAATGTGCTTATCTATTATGTTCACCCAGCAAATAACCTTTGTATTTACAGAAGATCAGATAGGGCTTAATGACATAGGAGATTCCTTGGAATGAACAGCACTCTAATCATAGCTTAATCATTAAATTAATTAAAGGTGATGTAGAGCTGCTAATGAACATCAACCAGTACTAATTAACAATACAGGTGGATAAACTGTGCTCATAATCATAATGTGAATAAATGACCAAGAACATAAATATAAATAAATAATGTGAATATAGATACTAAAGTGCTTTCAATAAATCAGTTCATAAATTTCCAAATATCACATGATCCGAAATATAAATGAATGAATAATGTGAATAAAGATACTAAAGTGCTTTCAATAAATGAGTACATAAGTTTCCAAATATCACATGATCCGACACCGTAACTACAATTCCACGGTGAATGTGAATTTCCATGCTAATAACAGTGCCACCCCCAAATTCACATTCACCATGGAATTGTAGTTTTGGTGTCGGATCATGTGATATTTGGAAACTTATGAACTCATTTATTGAAAGCACTTTAGTATCTTTATTCACATTATTCATTCATTTATATTTCGAATCATGTGATATTTGGAAATTTATGAACTCATTTATTGAAAGCAGTTTAGTATCTTTATTCACATTATTCATTCATTTATATTTATGGGTCTATGTTCTTGGTCATTCATTCACATTATAATTATGACCCAGTTTATCCACCTGTATTGTTTATTAGTACTGATTGATGTTCATTAGCAGCGCTACATCACTTTTAATTAATTTATTTATTTATTTGATATTGTGGGAACACAATTGATGTCAGCAGCAGCACCTATTTGTTTTTTTTTATATTGTATAGTAGGCACAGAAGTTCACTTCACTTATCCATAGTTTAATCATCCATCCCTCCTTGTCCCTGGATACTTCCAGCCTTGATTCCCGGTGTCAGGGATTTCACCTCCACAGAAACACCTTCTCTTCAGTAGGAATACAAAAAAGACAGGATCAAATGCTTGCTGCTAGATTATAATAAAATAAACCTTAAACACATACACACAAAGGAGATAAGGATGTGGCGCGTGTAAATAGAAATGACTGCAACTGTATGTATTGCCATACAGGACGTCCTTTTCCACTACAATTTTTAAACACTGAAAATCAAGATTTATCCTTGTGATTGACTGAGTTTTAAATTTGGACTTGTATGCTGTTGGGGACTTTTAGATTTCACTTTGTGATATGCACAGTATTGAGATAACAATATTTGAATCTTTTTTTCAGTGATGAATATAGATATATTACTTTTGTGTTTTGCACTATATATTATTGAAGCACTGCACTTTTTAATTTTTAGATATTTTGTCTTGTATGTGAGTGCTAGCTAGCTCTTTTGTTAGGGAAAAGGTATATTGGCTGCTCAGTGACACTGTATACGTTAAATTTTTATCTAAGCACTTCCACCACTGTTCTGAGATTCCCCAAGCTATCAAGTAAGCTTGAGTGTGTTGGGTGTTAATTCAAGTCTGCAGATCTAAACTGAAAATGAGCATAGGGTTCCACCAGCTAGCTGGGAAAGAAATGATATGTTATATTAATGGAGAATTGGCCATACATTTGAGGGTTTACAACCACTTTAAGGTAAAAACCATAAGGCTTTAGAATCACTTTAATTGCAAAAGGAAAATAAGGCAATATGTCCAATGCTGGATTTTAAACTTACCACAAGAAGCATTGGGCTAAAGGTAGCACCTAGAGGCCCACCTCTATCACCTGCTTTTATGGCTTTACTCCCTTGCTAAGTGAACCAGCAGGGTGATACACCAATGCTACTCCCTTGCAAGACATAGGAGCAGGTGATTGTTTTTTTTTTTAGTGAGCCCATACCTGGAAATTTGCCTCCATGGACAAGATCACAAGTATGTCATAGTCCTCCTTCAATAGTCACCAGTATATTAATTAAGTAGTTAGAAATGAAATTGCTGCACTATTCAGAGGCATTAATGGGTGATCAAAGAATGGGACGTGTCCATAATTAATACAGTTGTGGCCAAAATTATTCAACCCCCACTGAAATTGAGTGTTTTGGCCAGTTTGACATTGCTTTTGATCATTCAGTCATCTTGCTTACATTTACATTAAAGAGGCACTTGTAGGTCAGACAAATATAACATAACAGTTATAATGAAATAACCACAAATGTCTTTTCTGTGCTCACAGCATTATCAGTTTTATTCAACCCCCAAGTGACATTCAATCTTAGTACTTAGTACAGCATCCTTTTACAGTTATAACAGCTTTTAAACGTGAAGCATAGCTTGACACAAGTGTCTTGCAGCGATCTACGGGTATCTTCGCCCATTCTTCATGGGCAAAGGCCTCCAGTTCAGTCACATTCTTAGGCTTGCGCACTGCAACTGCTTTCTTTAAGTCCCACCAGAGGTTCTCAATCGGATTTAAGTCTGGTGACTGCGATGGCCACTCCAAAATGTTCCAGCCTTTCCTCTGCAACCATGCTCTAGTGGACTTGGAGGTATGCTTGGGATCATTGTCCTGTTGAAAGGTCCAACGTCTCCCAAGCCTCAGGTGTGTGACGGACTGCATCACGTTTCCATCCAATATCTCCTGGTACTGAAGAGAATTCATGGTACCTTGCACACGCTGAAGCTTCCCTGTACCTGCAGAAGCAAAACAGCCCCAAAGCATGATTGACCCTCCACCATGCTTCACAGTAGGCAAGGTGTTCTTTTCATCATAGGCCTTGTTCTTCCTCCTCCAAACATAGCGTTGATCCATGGGCCCAAACAGTTCTAATTTTGTTTCATCAGTCCACAGAACACTATCCCACAACTTTTGTGGTTTGTCCACATGGCTTTTGGCATACTGCAGTCGACTCTTCTTATTCTTTGGAGACAGCAAGGGGGTACGCCTGGGAGTTCTGGCACGGAGGCCTTCATTACGCAGTGTGCGTCTTATTGTCTGGGCTGAAACTTCTGTACCCACATCTGACAAATCTTTTCTCAGTTCCTCAGCAGTCACACGGGGACTTCTCTCCACTCTACGCTTCAGGTAGCGCACAGCAGTCGAAGTCAGCATCTTCTTTCTGCCACGACCAGGTAGCGTTTCAACAGTGCCCTTTGCCTTGAATTTGCGAATGATGCTTCCTAAGGTGTCTCTTGGTATGTTTAACATCTTTGCAATCTTCTTATAGCCATTGCCCTTCCTGTGAAGAGAAATCACCTCTTCTCTTGTCTTCCTGGACCATTCTCTTGCCTTCACCATGTTTGTAACCACACCAGTAAATGTCTAGAAGGAGCTGAGTATCACAGTCATTTTAAAGCTGCCTAATTGGTGCTTATTATGCTTGATTGCTGCTCGGTGACATCCACAGGTGTTTTCAATACCTGATGGAAAGCACCTGTATGAACCTCTGTTCTTCAGAGTGGTAGTCTTTAAGGGGTTGAATAATTGTGGCAATGAAGAAACCACATAAGAACCATTTACTACTGTATTACATAAACAATTGATGTCATTTTAGTTGCATTTGGGTAGTTACAACGTCCTTGTAGGATTTGATTCTGAATACAATTCCAAATGTACACTATAGTCCCTAAACCCCTTTACAGCATTGGGGGTTGAATAATTTTGGCCACAACTGTATACCCAGTACCCATGACAACCAGTGAGAAGTCATTTTGTACTTGTCTGCATTAAGAAACTTGACTTCTGATTGTAGTTTGGGAGCAGCGCCGTGACTTGAGGGCCAGTGTCTATTGGTTGGGCTTAAGGTACAAAACTTTCTGTGCCTGAAGACTTCAGTTTCCCTTATGTACTGGGAGGAGGAGCAGTTCAGGGTCTCAATTTGTGTTCAGAACAAGCAGCTATGCAGGTAGCATAGAGTGGGAGCATGTTCCCCTCTGGGGAAGAAATGCCATGAGGCCTAGAGTCTGAAGAAGAACTATATGGAGCACTTTTCTAAAGTAGGTGAACACCATAGCAATCCCTCCTGAATAGTTTAGTTAGACGTTTAAAACTTATTATCCCCATGTTGTGGAAGTTTACATTATGCAGCTTGGACTCTGAGCGATCACCAAGGCTGCTTTCACACTGCCACGCTGCAGGTTGGCCACAGCATGAGTGCAGCGTAGTGTAACCGCAGTTTTCAAGCAGGTTACCTGAGTTTTCCCATAGACTTCCATTACGTCCCACATTTTTGCAGTGATTTCCCAAAGCGCTTTCAGAAAGCACGCTAAAAACATGGGGCATAATAGAAGTCTATGCAAAACCAGAAGTAAACCACACAAAAACCTTAGGTTTACTGCCCTACACCTCAATTTAGTCAAACTGTGAAATAGCCCTAAAATTGCCACATGTGCTGGACTGTTATGCCAATTACAATTGTTTTACTCTAAACCATTTTAAAAATTTTAGTGAAAGTTTGCAAAAGCCACTGTAATGTCTCGTGATTATTTACTTTGATTATATACAGTACCTAAGCAGAGTCAAGTAATGTGTGCAGGAAGCTAAGCAATAAACCGCTAAGCCAAAAGCAAGCATGTGAGCAGCCAAAGAAATTCTTTATAGTGTGGAGTGTAAACCTAAATGGTCTTGTAGCTGGTGGTGGTTAGAAGTGGTCGCTCTCCTGGCGGTGCAAGAGTAACTTCTCCTCAGTATGTTATGAGCCAGGTGGCTTGGGCACCCATGGTTCATTGTTTCTGCAACTAAAATAATGGTCAAGATAGAGCTAAGATTGTCCATCATGCACAAGTATAGCAATTTTAGGGAGTCTGTGGTGAGCACCTGGAATGGAACAGAAACTTTATTTTGTTTTGGAAGTTTCCTTTTAATGGAGGTCCCTACTGCACAGTTCAACCATGAGTGGCAGCTAGGGGGCACTTACATGTTCTGAAGTCTGAAGTTTATATATTGCCACTGATCTAAGATCTGTAGTACAAGCTGTGGGGTATATCCAAGGTGTGACGTGCATGCACTGAGACTATTCTGGGGTCTGACAAACATAGCTTTTAGGGCTGAAATCTGAAGTGCATGCTTTGTGGTTAAATATGTTTTGTGTGTGCACCAGTTAATCAATTTTATAGTTATATTGTTTATAACAAGTCCAACTCACAAATTGTTATATAATAATTAAATGTTTTTTAATCCTCTCTTATGGGAAAAGCTTTGGCTGCTGCTATTGGTGAATATACAGTTATTGAACTTATGCGAATGAAGAATGGAGGATTAAACACTTATGAGCAGGGGCGGACTGACCATTTGGAAACTCGGGCACTGCCCGAGGGCCCGGGGTCAGTAGGGGGCCCCATGAGATGCCCCTGGTACCTTTTTCATAGGCTTTTTTGAGTTTGGACAAGTACACAGGGATCCCATGATCCCCTATCGCCCGGGGGCCCCATGAGTTGTCAGCCTGCCCCTGCTTATGAGTATTATACGACTGACAATGGTGAGATATTATAAGGTTCAAAAATGACTTAACTTTTATGCCACATAACAAAAAATTGTAAACAACCTGTCAGATTTTATGAACACTATTGCACAGGCACTTTAGATACCAAGCATCCACCTATAGCAAAATCAGCAGGTTTGTACAGATAGGTTTGCTCATCCCCAGCAAAGGCTCCTGATTAGAAGGGTTCAAATTGGTCACAGTGATGGAGATTGTACAATCTATTCGAGTATCCCTTATAAATTATTAAGAACGCTTGCTTCTAGAAAACTTTGCCCACTGCAGATTACGCCACTTTGGCATGTGGGTTAATGATTACATTCCCTGTCTGCTTTCTGTACTTGGACTATACTCATGCTGGGACATGACATCACCCGCACATTTCAGTCATCTATAAAACTTGGCTCTGTGATCTTTAGCATCACTCTCTTAAAAAGGTACATGAAGTCCCCTCTTCTACTGTGGAAACCATGCCTCTATAGTGGTATAGTCTGTGCAATACAGCTATCAAAATAGTACATATACCTAGTCAAAAAGAGAAGCAAATAATGAATCCTCAACTCTAACATTACATTTTTTAGAAGTTCCATACATCCAGTTGTAAAAAGAAAAAGTGGGCACCCCATGAACCTATATTATATTATAATCTCTCATGTAGGCACTATCTTCCAAATATAAATCATTGTAAGTGATCCCTTTAAGTGCATAATAGTTTAAATCATATTGTCCAAAGATTAGTCCCAAAAAACAATCCATATAAAAAGTGCAAGAAAGTTGAACAAAGTCTTCTCCCATGCCAAAACACCAGTGTTCAGGATCACTGTCACCAAGAAAGAAAGCCAAACTCCTAACCAGATAGTTTGACCCCTTTAACAATGGAGGTGAAACAGCAGCTGCTACTATATCAGCCACGACCCACAGACTCCATGGGGTTTATTTACTAAAGCTGGTGAGTCCAAAATCAGACTCCCTTCTGCATAGAAACCAATCAGCTTCTAACCTCAGCTTGTTCAATGAAGCTTTGGCAATGAAACCTGGAAGCTGATTGGTTTCTATGCAGAAGGGAGTCTGATTTTGGACTCTCCAGCTTTAGTAAATAAACCCCCATGGGTCTCCAGACCCATGCCGACAGCACATGGATGACTCACAGAAGACACAGGGGCTTGCTCTGAATCCACTTCTCCAACTCTACAATTCACTCAGCTCAAATCATAAAATTAAAAAGGAAGCACACCACACATAGTGTAATGCTGCTCAATCATTCCCATTTATTGCTATCAAGTGCGCTTTCATAGAACAAAACACATATGCAAACAGTCCAGTATACTTGCAACAAACAAGATGGTGTAATCGGGATCAGTATCTAGCGTGCATGCGCGAAAATGTAATGACATCACAATACGCGTCCTGCTCAACATATTTCATTAAAAATAACATCAAGCATGGAGTCTGACCAGAATGGACCACAATACTTATAACCTACAGCCACCAATCAATTGTGAGACCACTCCTTCATACCATCTAAGATCCAAGGATGTAACAGCACTGATCCAATCATTCAGAAAAGCCAAATTAAAATCACAAATAATCACAATCAATATTCAGTCCAAAGGGTGTATATGTTCTCTTTGGATCTATTTCATAGATCCACTTAATTTCCATCTTAGAAATTTCCCTCTGGCAATCATTACCTTTCCTGGTGACAGTGATCCTGAACACTGGTGTCTTGACATAGGAGAAGACAAACTTTCTTACATTTAATGCACTTTTTATATGGATTGTTTTTGGGACTGTTTTTTGGACAATATGATTTAAACTGATCACATTGGTGTTTGTTAAGCACTTAAAGAGATAATACTTACATTGATTTATATTTGGTTGATAGTGCCAACATGAAAGAGTATAGATATTTTGAAATATCTGTGTGTGGGTATTTGTGAAGGCAGCTTTCCTTTTAGTTTCTTTTATTTTACATTAAAATCGAAAACGTGTTTCATGTAAATAAGAAAAAAAGTTGTTTTTCATGTTGTAAAATGTCACTAGCATAGAGATTTCTCTGATTTATTTATATATTATAATTTAGGCAATAAAAGTCTCTGGCAATAGTCCATAACACTTATGGCAGCTGTCCCCAGAGCAGAAGCAGTCTCTGCAATTTAACAAACAGGGTAAAGAGGGAAGGGCCTCCTAAGAGGACTGTTTATTAAAAACACAGAATTGGCAACACATATTGTTCAAAAGGCCAACAGGCTCATCAATAATAAAGAACTCTGTTCTATGTGTGATGTTTCCGTCCCTCCATGTGCTGGCTGGCTTTATGTATCTGGATAGATGGTGGAAAGATGGCACCTCAAACTTATGGCTGAAGTGGAGCTCTGTAATTACATGTTCGGCTCTGGCGCCATCTTAGACACACACCCACACACACAGAACCAATATTTAAGCTGAAGCCAACAGTGACAAGAGCAGCTGCAGCTGAAAGATCTGTTCCGTATGTTGTATGGCTCAAATCGCACTGCAAAGCACACCGCACCACAGGGAAACCGCATGTAATTTGGACAGGAATCTCACCGCATTTCTGTTCAAATCACATGCAGTGCTTTGCAGTGCAGTTTGAGCCCATTAATTTTGTATGGGCTCAAATCGCACCGCAAAGGTATTGGTAATCGCTCTCGGCGACTACCTGAGCACAAGTATCGCTACTCGCCAATAAAAAACGGTATCATGCAACCCTACAATTAATTATTTTTTGTAAAAGGACAACTTAGCCTTTAAAGTGTTTGTAAAGGCTGAAGGCTTTTTACCTTCATGCATTCTATGCATGAAGGTAAAAACCTTCTGTGATCAGCAGTGCCCCCAGGCCTCTGAGACTCATCACGCTCCAGGGATGTGACTGACAGCCTTGGTCTCTGCCTCCTCATTGGCCTTTGGCTCCTGCTGCTGTCAATCACAGCCAGTCAGCCAATGAGGAGAGGGGCAGGGCCAAGCCACAGCTCCGCGTGTGAATGGATACACAAAGCAGCGGGTGCCCCCATAGCAAGCTGCTTGCTATGGGGGCACCCGACAGAAAGGAGGAGCCAGGAGAGCCTGCGGAGGACCCGAGAACAGAAGGATCCAGGCTGCTCTGTGCAAAACCACTGCACACAGTAGGTACGTATATCATGTTTGTTATTTTACAAAAAAAATTAACCTTTTCGCTTTAGGTTTAGGCTATTCTTACTTTTTTCTCACCTTCAACTTCCTGTCAAAGGTTGTCTTGATGGAGGAGCAATGGAGACATCCTTGGACAGCAGCTTTGTCTCTTTGGGGAGAGGGTAGTGTGAGATGCGCTAGTAGATTTAGATGGTTTTGACTAACAAATTAAAGCTGAAATCCAGCTAAACCATTTTAAATAGTGACAGCAACAGTTTATTTTTCCTGTTTGAAATTCATTACTAAATGACAGGTATATAAATACAGTAGATAAAAGCTGACAATTGTAAGCACCTCTGTTAGTGGCAAGTGTTTGGCGCAACCCTCTCATTGCTATTCTGTCTGGACAGCTTGGTCTGTTAACAGCTTCCCCTTTGTCCTATAGCACAAATACTTCTACAGGGCGGCAGGGCTACGCAAAATCACGTATATACAGTATATATATATGTGTGTGATTTTGTATTTGCAGGTAGGGGACGCGCGTGCGCTCTACCAGGCCGCCATTGGTGGCTACAGCTGTCAATCACTGAGATTCCTCGCTGGGACCTAGTGATCACCGACTATCACTGAAGGGGGAGAGGTCTGTATGTAAGCTGACCCAGCTGCCCACCACTCTCACTCTCCTCCTACAGACGGACACAGACGAACTCCACCACGGCGTGACAGACTCTCCGCATCATCACGCCCTGATGTGAAACGTTTCACCTCCCCCGATTTGACCAGCACTCCGCTCACCCTAACATGTCACCTGCACTCCTCCTCCTCGTATTCCTCTCCTCCTTTCCCAAAATAGCCTCCCTCTACCCCCCTACTCCCCCAAAACAGCTCTACATTGCTCCTTCACTTCTTCCTTCTCCCCACTACGGCTCTCACCACCTCCTGATACTCCACTCTCCCGCCGACCCACACGCCACCACTAACAGATCCTCACGCTCCTGCACATCCCGTTCCCATGTCGCCTTCCTCACCCTTCTCCTTCTCCTAACCGCCAGGGACATCTCCCCGAACCCTGGCCCCCCACCTCCCTACTCCCCCTCTAGGCACCCTCCTGCTCCCACCAGCCGCCACAACCCCCTCAACCTTATACCCGTCCCCCTCCTCCCCGCATTCCACCCCTCCTCTCCTCCACTCCTGAACGCCCGTTCGGTTTGCAACAAGCTCACCGCCATTCATGACCTCTTTGTCTCCCACTCCTTCAACCTCCTGGCGGTCACCGAAACCTGGATCCAAGCCACTGACTCCACCTCCCCTGCAGCACTCACCTGTGGAGGCCTTGTCTGGACCCACTCACCCAGACCGAGCGGTCGCAGAGGTGGTGAGGTCACCGCTGAGCACCTTCCAGGTCCTCACTAACCCCCCCTCCCTATCCTTCTCCTCCTTCGAGGCCCACTGCATCCGGCTCTTCTCTCCCACCCCTCTGAGGATTGCAGTAATCTATCGGCCTCCTGGATCCGTATTCTGGACGTCTTTGCCGCCTGGCTTCCCTTCTTCCTCTCCTCTGAGCTACCGACCATCATCCTTGGGGACTTCAATATCCCCATCAACGTCAACAACCCGACTACTTCCCAACTTCTCCTCCTAACCTCCTCTTTCGCGCTCACACAGTGCACACAGTCCCCCACCCACACCGATGGGAACACCCTGGACCTCGTTTTCTCCCACCTCTGTACCCTCCACAACTTCACTAACACCCCCTTCCCTCTCTCTGACCACCACCTCCTCACGTTCTCCATCTCCCCCTCCTCTAACCCCCCCCCCAAAGCGTCAAACCAACACCAGCCGCAACCTCCGCAACCTGAACCCAGCCCCTCTATACTCGGCAGCTGACCATCTGTATGACAGTATCCTTCCACTGTCATGCCCTGACCTGGCCACTACTGCGTACAACGACTCACTGTCAGCTGCCCTAAACTCTCTGGCACCCCTAACCACACGTAACATCAGACCCCGACCGCTTCAACCCTGGCAAAATGACCATACATAATGTATCAAACGACGCAGTCGCGCACTGGAGCGATTATGGCGCAAAACCAAATCCCCTTGTGTGTTCTCCCTCCCTCAAATCCGCCTTCCTCACCTACACCTCCTCCCTCCATGCCGCCAAGCAAGCATACTTCGTAACCCTCATTAACACCCTCTCCACCTGTCCTCACCGGCTCTTCTCCACTTTCAACTCCCTGCTCTCTCCCCCCCCCACATCCACTCAGTACCCACTCACCGCCCACGAGATTGCCAATCATTTCCAAAATAAGATTGACGCAATCCGAAAGGACATTGTCAATTCACAATCTACCTCTCCACCTAGCCTTCCTCCCTCCATCACCCCCTCAACTCTCCCCTCCTCTGACCTCTCAACCGCACTGCCCCCCACCACACCTAACGTCCCGCACGCTATAACCTCCCCAACACTCCGTTCCTTCAGCCCTGCTACCACTGAGGAGGTCACTAAGGTCTTCACTGAAGCCCGCCTCACCACTTGCCCCCTGGACCCTATCCCCTCACAACTCCTCCGGTTTGCCCCCCTCCTCCATCATTCGCTCCCTCACCCACATCTTCAATCTCTCCCTCTCTACTGGCGCATTCCCCTCCCCCCAAAGCACACACACATCACCCCCATACTCAAAAAACCCTCCCTGGATCCCACTGATCTGAACAAGCTTAGACTAATCTCCCTGCTGCCACTCACTTCCAAGCTCCTTGAGTGCTTAGTCTACAATCGCCTAAGCGCTCACCTCACTGACAACAACCTCCTTGATCCACTACAGTCTGGCTTCCGTCCCCTACACTCCACCGAAACTGCCCTACTTAAAATCACTAACGACCTGCTAACCGCCAAAGCTAATGGCCACTACTCAGTCCTCCTACTCCTCGACCTCTCCGCGACCTTCGACACAGTCGACCACCCCCTCCACCTTACTAAACTACACTCCCTTGGCATCAGGGACTCTGCTCTCTCCTGGTTCTCCTCTTACCTATCCCAGCGCTCCATCAGTGTTACCTATAACGCTGCCACCTCCTTCTCTCTCCCCCTCTCTGTTTTGGTCCCCCATGGCTCTGTCCTCGGACCCCTTCTCTTCTACATCTACACCTCCTCCCTTGGCAAACTGATACACTCCCACGGCTTCAACTATCACCTCTATGCCGATGGCACACAAATTTACCTCTCCACAGCCCACCTCACCCCCTCACTCTCCGCCTGCATCTCCCACCTCCTAAACGACATATCAGACTGGATATCCCTCCATTTCCTCAAGTTAAACCTGTCCAAAACTGAGCTCCTAGTTTTCCCCCAAGCCCGCGCCCCCCCCCCCCATCCTATCCATCACGACTAACAACGCCACCATCAATCCCACCCCACAAGCCAAAGTCCTAGGTGTCACCCTGGAGTCAAACCTTTCCTTCCAACCTCATGTCCAATCACTATCAAATTCATGCAGGCTCCACCTCCGCAACATCTCCAAGATACGTATGTTCCTCACCCCAGACACCACTAAACAACTCGTACACTCCCTTATTATCTCACGCCTAGACTACTGCAACTCCCTTCTCAACGGCCTACCCCGACAAACGCTATCCCCGCTTTAGTCTATCCTGAACTCAGCGGCTAGACTCATCCAGCTCACCATCTGCTCCACTTCGGTCACCCTCCTCTGCCAATCCCATCACTGGCTCCCGATTGCCCAACGCATTAAATTCAAATTACTAACTCTGACATACAAAGCCATTCATAACGCTGCCCCAAACTACCTCACTGACCTGATACCCAAATACCACCCTACCCGTGCCCTTCGCTCCTCACAAGACCTCCTACTCTCTAGCTCCCTGGTCTCCTCCTCCCACGCCCGACTGCAGGACTTCTCCAGGACTTCCCCCATCCTCTGGAACTCCCTACCCCAATCCATCAGACTGTCACCTACCCTCTTCACCTTCAGGCGCACCCTGAAAACCCACCTCTTCAGGGAAACCTACCCCACCCTCACCTAACAGCCATTCTCCTCCACTCCTCCCATGACTCCATCCCCCACAGCCACTTCCTCCTGTACCTCTACCCCCTCCCTCCTAGATTGTAAGCTCGAAAAAGCAGGGCCCTCGACCCCTCATGTATTGTATTGTTACTGTATTGTCTCATGTACTGTCCCCCCACTTTAATGTACAGCGCTGAGCAAACCCTTTGGCGCTATATAAATACTGTATAATAATAATAATAATAAGCAAAACAGATCTCTCCCCTGTCAGCACCACCATGCTGCTTTGTTTTGCTCTGCATAGCAAAGCAATACAAAACAGCATGCCTCCCTAGTAAAGCACACACATAGCACACAGTAAAACAGCATACAGCACTCAGTTAACCCTTTGATTGCCCCAGAAGTTAACTCCTTCCTGCCCAGTGTCACTAGTACAGTGTCAGTCCTTTTTATAGTGTCAGAATGCTGCCATTACTAGTATTAAAAAAAATTCCAGTATATATACCATTTGTAGATGCTATAACCTTCATGTAAACCAATTAATTTACATGTATGGGCATTTTTTTTCACAAAGATATGTAGCAGAATACATTTTGGCCTAAATTTATGACGAAATTTGATTTTTAAATTTTTTTGCTGGATATGTTTTATAGCAAAAAGTCAAAAATATTGTTTCTTTTTCAAAATTGTCTGTATTATTTTGTTTATAGTGCAAGAAATAAAAAACGCTGAGGTGATCAAATACCACCTAAAGGAAGCTCCATTTGTGGGAAACAAAGGACATCAATTTCATTTGGGTGCAGTGTTGCATGACCGTGCAATTATCAGTTAAAGTAACGCAGCACCGTATTGCAAAAAAATGGTCTGGTCAGGAAGGGGGGTAAATCCTCTGGAGAGCATGTAACAGGGCAAGTGGTTAAAGGAAGTAGAAAAATAACAGACTTATTGGCTGGATCACCAGGTAAAAATAAAAGGAAAAAAAGCCTAAAAATAAACTCAGCAACCATACCTAAGAATTTGTTTTTTACTTTAGATACTCTTTAATGACTAAATGATTTAGTCACCACATTTCACAACAGACCTATGCAATAGAATTGATTTTTAAACTAGAAAACATTACATAGTGGGTTTATTTATTTGTTATTTATTTATAACAGGTATTTATATAGCCTTGACAATGTACAATTCTTTATATATATATATGATACATTTATGTCAGTCCCTGCCCACAAAAAGCTTACAATCACTTGAAATGATTATGTGCAGTAGAAATGACAAAAGCAGGATTCTGCCTTGTACCTGGTCAGTTGAAAAAAGAGAGTACAGCTTAACTTTTGAAGTGAACATCTTCCAGGGATTAGTGAGTTAAGCCCATTAAGTTCATTACTGTGAGTTTTGTCTTTTACACAACAGCTGATGAGGAAATAATCTTAGTGAATCACCCCTTCCTATGTAAACAGTAGGGCAGACTAGAGCACAGCACCCACTTTTCCTGACAGTAATGGGTATGGCTGAGAAGACAGGGAGGAGTGGGAGGAGGGAGGCAGTGACAGTCTAGCAGGTTCATGTGCCTTTTAGTCATTGAGCCAGCAGCAGATCTGAAGCAGTGCATGCAGATAGGTATGCAAACAATACTGCTGGGAGGGTGAGCTGCCTGTAACTGCAGCACAGACAAGGCACACATCAGGGCACACTGGCACAAAGGCTGCTGCAGTGAAAGACACACAGGGAAAGGAAGGAGGCTGCACTGATCTCTCTCATGCTGGAGCAGATGCCTGCAGTGTGACATACTGACATTCTCACACCTCTCTGCATTGTCTCCATCCAGATCTCCTCTATCCATCCCTCCTGCACACATTCCCCATAGACGGAGTACTGCAACATGGGGAAGAAGATGAAGAAAGGCTGTGACTGCAAGAGGATACTCAAGAACAACTGGCTGCTCATCGTCACCGTGGTGGCAGTGGTTTTAGGTCAGTGATTGCCATTTCCAAAGCCTATGTGTTGCATCCAGCATTATTTTTAAATATGCGTATTTGCTATCATAAAATTGGCAGGCAGTTCAACAGAGGGGTCAGTTTTCGTGGAGCTGGGTTCACATCCAGCGCAGAAATTATATTTTGATATTCCTATACAGTATATTGCTTGTAGCTAGCAGCAGAATGCATGTCTCTTGGGTTAGATCAAAACCAAAGCTGACCTAATGTGGGGGGAGGGGAGGTATCTCCATATTAATGTGTGGTATGGATGCTGGTGCCTTGGTAACAGATACAGGATGGATGAGCATCATATCATTCCAATTAAGAGAGACTACATCTATCTGACTGCTGGTTCTGTTGCAGCTACTTTATCTGCTTGAGATGTCTTCAAATGGGCTGTAGAATGCAAAATGTGGTGCAGCATGAAATACTCAATTTTTCATTAGAGAGAAAGCGATTGTATACATTCTAGCAGGTGTGCTATGGTTGCTATTAGGAAAACAATATTGAAAAATCACTCAATGTTCATATGAGTGTGTAATGTTTATAGTGCTCTGTGCTGGCAATACGTTTAAATATTTTTGTGCTTCAAATCCAGCCTAAAATCATTTTCAGCTCTCAGAGAACCACTGCTGAAATGACTTCATTGACGGTCAGTGGGAAGAATGCCCCTTACATCGGGGGTCAGTGGGAAGAATGCCCCTTACATCGGGGGTCAGTGGGAAGAATGCCCCTTACATCAGGGGTCAGTGGGAAGAATGCCCCTTACATCAGGGGTCAGTGGGAAGAATGCCCCTTACATCAGGGGGTCAGTGGGAAGAATGCCCCTTACATCGGGGGTCAGTGGGAAGACTGCCCCTTACATCAGGGGTCAGTGGGAAAAATGCCCCTTACATTGGGGGTCAGTGGGAAGAATGCCCCTTACATCGGGGGTCAGTGGGAAAAATGCCCCTTACATCGGAGGTCAGTGAGAAGAATGCCTCTTACATCGGGGGTCAGTGGGAAGAATGCCCCTTACATCGGGGGTCAGTGGGAAGACTGCCCCTTACATCAGGGGTCAGTGGGAAAAATGTCCCTTACATCGGGGGGTCAGTGGTAAGAATGCCCCTTACATCAGGGGTCAGTGGGAAGAATGCCCCTTACATTGATGGTCAGCAGAAAGAATGCCCCTTACATCGAGGGTCAGTAGGAATAATGCCCCTTACATTGATGGTCAGTAGGAAGAATGCCCCTTTACAGTGATGATCATAATGCCACCCATACAGGCAGGTAAAACGATCATTGTTGTCATGCTGCTGGCTCTACCAAGTGGCATTGGACCAAGAATCATCAGGTCAATCAATCACAGATCAAGGAACCAGCAACCTCTGGAGAAACCCTAATTGAGGATGATGAATCTAATCTGACAGATGCAACATACATAGAGTGATATAAAGATATAAAGAACTTATTTTTACCTTTTTATCAAGCTGTGGCTCATACTTGAGTTATATAAGTGATAATTACTCATCTAGATATCCTGACCCTAGCCTCAAAGATGCATAGGTCCTGGAGTGCAATTGGAGAAATGGCTAGCGTCCTTTTAGTGAGCAGAGATTTTTATATCCTGAGGCAGCATTTTGGAAGATTTACAAGGCCAGCATACCATAACTCCTTAACAATCAATGATAGATCCAACATATATCTAGTAGAACTCTTAGCATTAATGTGGATGGCCTTATTTACTGTTGATTTAAGGCACGTTTTAACATTTCCATCCATTTATTAAACTTTGGTTAATAGCAAAAGCGCGTATTGCCATTTTAATTAAGTTGCCTATTTCTCAGATCTCTATAGTGTCTCAGATAACATTTTGGATGTAGCCCCCAAGGACTGCAGTGGGCAATCACTGGGGCAAACTTATTAATCTGAAGTGAAGTTACTGTATATATCAACAAAGTGGATTCAATGGTTGCTGTTATTTAGAGTAAAAGTTTATAACTCTGTTTAACTCAGCAGCTCTGTTTTTCCTTTGCTCTAGTGTTTATAAATCAGTATTAAATAGGTTCAAACACTCATACCAAACTAATTCCCAAGGATAAATCTGTTCTAAGTCAGTGTTATGGCACACAGGTGTTTATTAAAATTTTGAAATAAAGTTAAATACTGTGTGCTATATTGATAAACATATTTAAGGAAAGAGTTGACCTGGTTGTTGTGGGACAGACTAAAATTCTTCCCTAATTCATAATTCAGGCATTTTACCACATTCCAACATATTTTGCCAGTTCAGATAGCCATTTACTAACCAGTGACAGGTATGCAGGTAGAGAAATTTGATGTGGTCAATACATTCTATTAATAGTGCACCTAATGGGGTACATAAACATTGCTTGGTGTTGGAAAATCAGACTGATATTCCTTTAAGATCCTTTTATAAGGCATGTGTGCATCCTTACAAACAAAAACACTGGTGGTGTCCTTATCTATATAGAATGATAATGATCCCCAGGAAAAATCCAGCTCAATCAGTTGGTACCCAGCGTTGGATAAAAGTTGCAGGGCACCATTAGCATAGCTCTCTTGTAATAAAAACAGAATGCATAGAATATGTCAGTACTTACATATTCTGAACAAGCAGTACAAGCACTTTAAAATAAGCTCTTATTCATTTGTCTATCTGTCTATTGTGGAGAAATTGAAGTCCACAACACGGGCAGTGAAATCTGCATTTTTTTTTATGAAAACAGAACCTTGGCAGACCACTAGACCTCTAGTTCAAACAACCAGCAGGTATTTGGCCCCTTTATGACAAATGTTTCATCTGTATGTTTTCTATACCAATGTAGATGGAGTGCAATGTGTCTCTATATGGTGGCAGGTATGTTTATATTCTATCACAAAATATTAGGTCAGCAAAAAAAAAAAAGAAAAGGTTTGCCTCCAATTTGCCTTCAATTTGTTGCAGGATGAATCGGACGAACGTATCTGCTCCATCACATGGAGGAAAGATTGGAACAGACCCAGATGCCACAAATGACATCTGTCCTGTTCTGATCCGATTCAGCAGGGTTCTATTTACACTCCCCCTACTGACCCGGAACAGGTGGTAGTGTGAAACCTGTTCTAAACTGTTAAAAATGGATACAAACTCAGTTAAACTTGAGTCTTAGTTGCCATTTGTGAGGATCATTGGGAATGAATAACTTCACTTTAACCACTTTCCTATTGCCCCATAGTATAAATACTGCTACAGGGCGGCAGGGCTGCATTAAATCATGTATATATACGTAGTTTGCATTCCCGGGTAGGGGGTGCGCTGCTATTAGTAGCTTGAGATGTCCTGGACGATCAGGAAGGGGGGTAAATTCTCTGGAGGGTGTGTGGTTAAAGACACATAGATAAGTTAGGGAGCCTGGGCTTTTAAGAATATGTAAACAGTTTAATGTTGATAATTTGGACACAGTTGCATTTTAACAAGTTAGAAACCTTCTTGCATTGCAAGGTGTGCTATTGAGAAAAAAAAGGAAACTAGTAGTAAATAATAAAGAGAAAAAAAATCACTACGTGAGAAAATGCAGAGATTGAATCTGCATCTGCTAAAGCCATTTTATATAAACTCTAGATGTTTAAAATGTTAGTTAATATGTGACTGCATGGCAAAAAGTAACTATGTATAGGTTACATTTTTCTTTTTAAACCTCAAAGCAAATAAAGTACATATAACCCCAAGAACAAAAATGTAACCTATTGCAGTCAGTTTACCAGTCTTAAAATGTGGTGGCTGCAGTAGTATTCTTTTTCTCAGGCTAAGTACATTTTCTATAAGTACAGAAAAATACATGTTGATCCTGATAGAAATCCATTGTCCTTGCAACTTCTTGTATATTGAACTCATATCTAAAAGCAATACTATCTTCTTTGAACTATATTATGTGAGATTTCATTTTGCTTAGGACTATTGCTATGTCTAGGAGGCACAGGCACCATGAAAAAAACAGCTAGTCTGTAAGCACCAGCATAGAGTGATAACTGCCTGATTCACCACTTTGGGATGTGGCTCATGTGCAATGAGGTGTATGTTTCCTCTTCTGGTACGCAAAGGAAATAATTGCTTATTCAGTTATTAGATTCTCCAATGCTCAAAATTCTCTTTTTATCATGCCAAGTCCTTCAGAGGCACAAAATCACTCCTTACCTCACCTCTGGTTGTTGTGGTTTGTACTCAAGTCTTTGATGTTTTATTTTGTTGTGTAGGACTTTGTTGTACTGCTTCAAGACGTTTGTGGGTAACAGGGACGGACTGACCATTTGGAAACTCGGGCACTGCCCAAGGGCCTGGGGTCAGTAAGGGGCCCCATGAGATGCCCCTGGTACCTTTTTCCATAGGCTTTATTTAGTTTGAGCAAGGACACAGGGGCCTCATGATCCCCTATTGCCCGGGGGCCCCATGAGTTGTCAGTCCGCCCCTGGTGAGTAATATAATGTTATCATAAGTCTATTTTTCTTTTATGAACCTTTCCTGTAAATCAGAAATTGTATCACAAAACTCCATCCTAGATCTAAATTTGTCATAGGAACCACTAATGGTTTCATCTATTAATGTATGCGTTTGGAGTAGAAAAAATATGGCAGTCTTGCATGTACATGTGACATAGTATAAAACAGCTATTTTGTGTAGTCTTTACTGCAACTAGATGCTTCTATGAACTTCACAATGATTTTGGAAGGGACCACTGAATTTAGGTACACATAACTGCCTATGGTTGAATGTTGAATAATATAAAACAGCTGGAAATTCTCATTACAAATTAATATGCCTTTTTTACTATTCGGTAGTAATCAGGGTTCCGAAAAAAAAAAATCAGTGCTACATTTTGTCAGAAGTGCAGTGTTATAATCAACAATCAGTTCTTCCTTTCAAGCAGCCTTTCTTTTATCTATCTTTTTTTTATCTATCTTTTTTTTTCTATCAGCTTTTCTCAGATTACAGAGGACATTATTTATTAATATTATCATTATCAATATCAATTTTATTATAGCTAAAAGCTAATTTTCCTGATCAAAAGCATTTGTATCTTTTGGCCTCATTCACACTGACAGTGATACATTTATATGCATTTAGAGAAAATAGAAAATAGAATTCTGTGTGTCCAGGGGTAGATTAGATATTCTGAACATGTCAAACACACTGATTTGGAAAGCATAAACTTTGTTTAAATAATTTCTTCTTCATTTAAATATACCATATCCAGGAGGCTAGTAAATGTTGATTGATTGAGCATTGCGAACCTCTATTGAAAAACATTTTCATGAAAACATAGAGACAAATGAACATGTATGGGAGCCCTAGGCAACTGTTGTAAATAAATAACGTAGACAGGTACCCCTGGCTTGCATTGCATTTTTTAATTGAATTGCCAGATTAAGCATATATGCGTATGTATGCCAAGCTTTAATTGTATTGTTTAGAAAGCACCAAGGAAACAAAATAATGGAGCTTGCAATCTTTCTTTGTCACAGTAATTATATAATTATATTGTTCATTTGCAATAAATCCAACAATAATGCAAGCTCATTCACCCTGCATAAAATAATTAATTTTCCATGCACCGCTCCAATGACACCATTGTAGATATATTGTTGGCTTAACCCCTATAATTTGCATATCATATCACACTGTTCATAGACTTGAATTTGATATAAGTATGCTGGGTATCTTTGTTACTCAAAGACAGGAGATGTTGTTCTAGTAAACTTAATAACTGCAGCAAGAGCTGCCAAAGCTGTAGTTTAGTATGAGATTCCATCGTGTCATTTGTGGTAAGAGACAGGCAGCTCCTACAGTGCCTTACATACACTTCTGGAATTGCCTATCGATACATAGTTAATCAAGCTGAAAAAATATATATGTCACTCAAGTCCATCCAATAGAAAAAAAAATTAATTAAAAACCTACACAAAATCATAGACCCACAGTTATTCCAGAAAAAAAGCAAAAAAAAAAAGTAAGGTATGGCTCAATTTGCTCCAATAAAATAAAAAATCTTTATAATCTCCATAAGGTGCTTAGACACTCTCTGGATCAACAATCTACGGTGTGCTTACTTATAAATAATAGCAGCACATTTTATTCTGTTCATTTAGGAAAACATCCAACCTTTTTACGATGTATTGATATAAATTGACAATGTTGAAGCCATATCTTATGGAAATTACACAGCTGCTTGTAGTGGTCATTAATGAAAAGTCAACAGGGCAGGACATAAACATACTATAGTATGCTATTGCCATTGCTAATGTATTCTTATAGCTCAATGTAGAAGTATATATAGTATATTTCAGATTCATCCAGCCAATTGCATGATGGAAGTACAGTACAAGTCCTGTCAAGACGTAGAAAGATCTAAAAGGTAAAACCTGTATATACAGTAGAGTGTACACAAAGTTCTATCCATACAGCACAAAAAGAGTTATTATTAGTTTTAAAGCACTTATACAATTGAGCATCATAGAATCTGATTATACAATCACTGAACAATCTCCTACATTCACCAACTACTATTTTGTGTGAAAGCCAACCCAAAAAGCCACAGAATTAATGTGCATTCAGGTACACCTTCACACTACATAGCTGCTGGTAAATCAAAAGAAGATTGTGTAGCCAAATTATTACATATGTGGCCAGCTTGGGCTATAGACAGTTCATTTACAGTGCAACCACAGTGCAGATATTCATTTCCTGTATTCATAGGTGATATTACTGGGTCTAAAATGTAGGAATTAACCTACTATTTATATCTGCCATTAATTATTCTTGGCAGCATGTATATGGGAAAATCAACACCCCGGCTTTGTCATTAAATAGGGAAGGCAGTTTCCAACATAATTTATATGTTTTAAGCAATTAAACCTACTTTTTGTATATGTGTCATAGCTTTCTATCCACACCTAGTATTAACTCACAGAGTACAATATCACTACCTGCAAGATTTGCAACATGCTTGACTTCTTTTTAACAATCTTTAAAGGTTCCCAAATTCACTCTAAAGATACCCCTTATATAATATATCTTAATTGTGAAATATCTGTGATTTTCACAGCTTTACATGATAATCATTAGGTATAAAGAAAATTAAGAGTTTTCTTTTTCCTGAAATATCAATGAAAATCAGATATTGGTGAACTCTCATTACGTCAGCATAATACCTTTTCTTACTCCGTAACCTTTCATACTTAGAGGTCATTGAAGCCTAGATGTCCAGATCAAAATTTAACAACACCAGTTAACTTGAATATAACTTTAGACTAATTTTCACACTGTCATTTTTTTTTCATTTATTTAAGGACATATGGGGATTTCATTTGATACCAGGGGCGGACTGACCATTTGGAAACTCAGGCACTGCCTGAGGGCCCGGGGTCAGTAGGGGGCCCCATGAAATGCCCCTGGTACCTTTTTCATAGGCTTTTTTGAGTTTGGGTAAGGACACAGGGGCCCCATGATCCCCTATTGCCTGGGGGCCCCATGAGTTATCAGTCCGCCCCTGTTTGATACACTGTTTTAATAAAACCATTAGACAATTACAGCATAGTGCAATCTACTGAACATGCTATAGTAGGTTCCACAAGCTGAAAGCAGAGTTGTCTAAACAAAGCATTCAGCTTGTGTTGTCATAGTTATTAAACGATAACTACCCTGATTGGTTCCCGATCCTTTTTAGAGACTATAGCTGTCAGCCTTTTTAGAGACTATAGCTGACACCTAAAAGCCACATGGCTGGTAGCTGTCAAAGAGAGGATATTCAATTACCTATGCTCAGCATGGGGCATTTTATGATACAGATTGTGAACAGAAAGATGTTTTTTTCATTATCTTGGATCTGTTCTTGAGCCAAAAAAGAGGCTCTTCATTACCTTCATTATTTTTCTTGTTTTTCACAAGATAAAAAAAAATCTGAGTGAAAAAAATTAAACATTTTAAGCAGGAATAAACAAATGATGATTAAATACAAAAACAAAAAGAAAGAACACTAGGTGAAATTAACTAAACTACACTATAAACACATCTACCCAAAAAAATTAATAAATAAAAGAACACTCTAAATAAATAACAAAAATGTAGATTTTTTCAGGCAGACTCAAGCAACTAAAACAGCAAAATTAAGCGTTACCACTTTCGTGAACCTTCCTTGACTACTTCTCTTCCTTATTTACCTTTTTTTGCCATTGCATCTATTTTTGCAGTCTGTTACCTGCAGTGCCTACCTGTTTAGCTCAGTTTTTAAATGTTTATAAATGCATACATACCTACATTATTAGCAATAAAGAATCAATGCAGGTGTTGAATCCACAGCGTCAGGAGAGAATGAGTTAATGCCCAAAAAAAGTCTACAGCAGTTAGGGACTTCTTGATGGAGCCACCTTAGCAAAAATATATCAAATGAAAATGTATTTTACACTTTATATTGAGCAGAAAAGCACAACCACAAATCAGCCCATTTAAGGGGACCTACCTCATTTATTATAAAACGTAGCCACGATGAAATAGCAGGTGGCAACAGATCCACTTGCTGTTTCCTAAAGCCTATTTTTTTTTTTATCAAAAATATGGTGTGGAGTTTGTCTCCCTTAAATGAAAGAATATTTGCTGCTGTTTTTAATTGAAAATAGAGTGTCTTTAAATAGTAGGAATTACTGTACAAAGCTAAAACATAGTTTTACAATCTAATTGCTATTTACTTAGGATTTTGTATGGAAGAGATCAAAATTCCGATTTATCTTGTGTTTAAGGAGGAAGTGTTCAAATGCAAATTGTGTGGATTATCTAGTTTCTGTAAAGAAGTAATAATTGCTTTATTATGACACCTGCCTGTTTGTTGGGTTAAGCTTGGAAAATGTTTTAGTTATCTTAACAATATATATTCCATGCTTGGCCACCCTAGTTAATTTTCCTGTAAAACAAGATCTGTGAAATGATCTGTAATAATCTCCATAAAACTCCTGTAGGCCAATTTTAGAATTTTCACTTAAGCTTTTCCTTTGGTTTCCTACAAGAACCGGGCCTTTTGCCAAAGGATTTGTTTAGTATACGTCATTGTGGTTTTATTTTTATTTTTTGCAATGTCTACCACTTTATGTAAGTGTTACCTAAATTACTCATGTTAAACTATACAGCAATAAGGTGATTACATTTTAAAGGAGAGCTCCATAGAAAAAATTATGTAGTGGAGAAAACAGGAGTTGGGGTCCTTAACCAAACTTACTGTGTCCCCAGCAGTGGAGTGATGGGGGTGTGACTTGTGCCAGTGAATGAACATTTGTTGCTTCCTTCTTCAGTTCTCTCCATTTGGGTGTCTGCATACCCTATGGATGTCTATGTAACTCTGCTTTTTAGCATTCTCAAGCAACCAGTGGGTAGTAACATAATGTAAAGGGGAAAGCACTGTGGGCTATGCAAGTGAATTATTATTATTATACAGGATTTATATAGCGCCAACAGTTTGCGCAGGGCTTTACAAAATGAAGGTAGACATTACAGTTACAATACAATTTGGTACAAGAGGAAAAAGAGGGCCCTGCTCTTTAGAGCTTACAATCTAAGAGGAAGGGTTGAGTGATACAAAAGGTAATAGCTGTGGGGGATGAGCTGATGGAGGAAGCAAAAAGCAGTTTACTAGTTAGAAGCAAGATAGGCTTCTTTAAATAGATGGGTTTTCAGGGATTGTCTAAAGGTGGATAGATTAGGAGATAGTTGGACAGAGTGGGGTAGGGAGTTCCATAGGATGGGAGAAGCTCCGTAGAAGTCCTGGAGGCAAGCATGAGAGGAGGTGACAAGGGAACTAGAGAGCATAAGGTCTTGGGAGGATCAAAGAGAGTGATTTGGTTGATATTTTGAGACCAGGTTGGTGATGTAGCTGGAAGCAGAGTTATGGATGGCTTTGTAAGGTGTTGTTAGTATTTAGAATTTTATTTGTTGGGCGAGTGGAAGCCAGTGGATGGTTTGGCAGACTGCCTTACTCAAACTCTCCAATGACCTGCTAAGCGCCAAAGCTAATGGCCATTATTCAGTGCTCCTACTCCTTGACCTCTCTGCGGCCTTCGACATAGTCGACCACCCCCTCCTCCTCAAAAAACTACACTCCCTCGGCCTCAGAGATTCTGCTCTCTCCTGGCTCTCATCCTACCTGTCACAACACTCTATCAGCGTTACCTATAATGCTACCACCTCCCCCTCACTCCCCCTCTCTGTTGGGGTCCCTCAAGGCTCTGTCCTCGGGCCCCTTCTCTTCTCCATCTACACCTCCTCCCTTGGCCAACTCATACACTCTCACGGCTTCAACTACCACCTCTATGCCGACGACACACAAATCTATCTCTCAACCCGCCACCTCACCCCCTTGGTCTCCGCCCCGAATCACACACCTACTGAGCGACATATCAGACTGGATGTCGCTCCACTTCCTTAAACTGAACCTCTCCAAAACCGAGTTTCTTGTCTTCCCCCCAGCCCGGACACCACCCCCCATCGACTTCTCCGCCACATCCAACAACGCCACCATCAAACCCGCCCCGCAGGCCAGAGTATTTGGTGTCATTCTGGACTCCAACCTATTCTTCCAGCCCCAAGTCCAATCTTTAACAAACTCGTGCAGACTCCACCTCCGCAACATTGCCAAAATCCGCACGTTCCTAACCCCAGAAACCACTAAACAGCTCATCCACTCCCTCATCATATCACGACTCGACTACTGCAACTCCCTCCTCACTGGCCTGCCTCGCCGCTGGCTATCCCTGCTTCAGTCCATCCTGAATACGGCTGCCAGACTCATTCACCTTTCCAACCACTCCATCTCCGCCACCCCCCTCTGCCAATCCCTCCACTGGCTTCCGATTGCGCAATGGATCAAATTCAAAATCCTAACACTGACGTACAAAGCTGTCCACCATACTGCCCCATACTACATCACTGACCTAATATCCAAGTACCACCCAGCACACACACTCCGCTCCTCACAAGACTTCCTTCTCTCTAGTTCCCTGGTCTCCTCCTCCCATGCCCACCTCCAGGACTTCTCCAGGGTGTCACCAATCCTCTGGAACTCCCTGCCCCAACCCATCAGATTATCACCTACTCTCCTCTCCTTTAGGCGCACCCTGAAAACCCAGCTCTTCAGGGAAGCCTACCCCACCTCCTGCTAACCTGCCAACCTCCTCCACTCTTCCTACCACTCCATCCCCCACAGCTATCTCCTCCTGTACCACTATCCCCTCCCTCCTAGATTGTAAGCTCAAAAGAGCAGGGCCCTCAATCCCCTCATGTTTTGCATTGTATTGGTATTGTTCTGTCACATGTTCTGTCCCCCTTTGTAATGTACAGCGCTGAGCGAACCATTGGCGCTTTATAAATACTGTATAATAATATAATAATAATAATAAGATAAAGCCTTCTCTCTGTTTCAGTGGTAATGGAAAGTTAGCCACATTCAATAATAGCTCATGTTCATGTACTCAATGTATTTATCAATTTATCAGTGTTATGTATTATTTCTTTACCCAGTAGTGGACATATTTCACCGTCTGGGATTCGTAGGTAATATTACCATGGCAGCACCTTTAGACGCATATTGCAACCATAAATTGGTTAGCAAAGGTGGAGGCATACTATGTGCTTGCCACCTTCTATGCATGTGCTTGTTATGTGCTTGTTATGTTTTGAACAAGTAGGACTGTTACTGAACACTATGATGTTACACAATCAAAGACTCTAAGCCCCTGTTAAAATGGCTCATTACAAGAACTGAAGGAGTTTATAACCTAACTTTGTGGGCTGATAATACTGTATATGAAAACCCTTTTTAAAGCATGGAGTCAAGTAGAGTTAAAGCCTAACTCCAGGTTTCCTGTTACTTTAAATAGTTTGTTTGCCCCAAGCTTGTGGGCAGGGTCTCCTCGACCTGCACGCAGTGGTACCATTCTCCTGTTGTGCACGCACTCATCAATGCCTGGGACCATATGGTCATATTAAAGTCATCATTAAGGGGTACCCTGACTTAGAGATGAGCTAAGTGTACTGTGTGCAGTTATGTAGCCTACAGAGTTCTGTTCCATGTCACTACACACCTCCATGAATGCTCCATGAATGCTGTATTTAAGAGGGTCAACGCTGAGCCTATGCCCTTTCCACCAGTCCAACGCATCTCTGCCACCCCACTCGCAGTGATGGAATGGGGCCCCGCTCTGCACTAGCGTGGACCTTATGCGTGCACAACAATTAACTCCTTACATTCTTCTATACTATGTGGCTAGGTATATCTGCTGGTTCAGTCCTGGATACTTTTGGGGAACTGACCGCTAGAGAGGGAGTCAGCGCACTGACCCCCTTGCTACCTTATGACCTGTCACCTACGCCAGGTACCACACTTTGTAGACTGGCTGTTATACAGTCCCATCAGTCTATGGTTACCTGTGGCAATGACTTTCCTTCTCCGATTCTTATGCTGAGTTAACCGTTATGTGATAATGACTTTCGTCCTGTACCCTGTGTGTGCTTTACAGGCTCTACGCATCTGATATACCATGTACCACCATGCACCCCTTTGAATTACTTCATACTAGGCTTTGAACTGTTAAAACACGTTACTGAAGCTCTTGTAGTGCAAACATCACAGTCTCATGGATAATATCCACATATTTTTCCTAACTAACTATCTTGGGTTGCCTGAGCATACCTTTGCAGGTAGAAATCTATATATGGTATAGTCCTTGCAGGTGAATCCCCTTAGGGTAGTAGTTGAACATTGCTTTGGTCTTCATATTCTTTGTGATCTGGACTGTCTCTATCCCGCTGGCGGCTCTCTGAGCCTGGCCTTCCCCTATCTATATGAGGACAGTGGAGGTCAGAATCTAAAAAGCCTGGGAAACCAGCAGACTCAAAGCTTAACTCTTCCCTTGCCTGGGCAGCTCATACTTTCTAGCTTTACACAATCTTGCCCATAGGCATCTGCCTACAAGCTGGTCCAAAAAAAACATTTTTCTTCACAGTATACAGCACTGTGTTCTGTCAGTGGGATGGGGATTTCTCATCCCGCTACCAGAACAAAATGGAGTTGGACTGAGTGCTGCTCAGCCATTCAGAAGAAATACTGTATTTCAACAGTGAATTCAAGGTTTTCCTGTGAGTGGCGGTGATTTTGACATTATCCAGCCACCTCTTCATTGCAGCCAATCAGAGGAAGCTATTTTCACTAATATTAGTAATTATCTGTTGTGTTACACAAAAAAAAAAATTGTGTAGCGCAACAGAGGACAAGGGGGAACTCTTTACGTCTGGAGGATAAGAAATGTAATCTCCAAACACAGAAAGGTTTCTTAACAGTGAGAGTTGTGAAAATGTGGAATAGACACCCTCAAGAGTTGGTTCTGGCCAGCTCAGTGGATTGCTTTAAAAAAAAGGCCTGGATTCTTTCTTGGATACACAGAATATAACTGGATACTAACATTTAAAGCTAAAGTTGATCCAGGGAATATCCAATTGCCTCTCGGGGGATAAAGAAGGAATTTTTTCCCCTGCAGGAGCAAATTGGACCATGCTTTGCTGGGTTTTTTTTGCCTTCCTCTGGATCAACTGTGGGTATAGGATTATAACTTTTTTTTTTTTTAATGGTTGAACTGGATGGACTTTTGTCTTTTTTCAGCCAGACTAACTATGTAACTATGTAACAGATAATTACTAATAATAGTGAATTGATTTTACTATGATGGTACTCATGGTACTGTTGCAGCTTCTAAATATTTTTTAGCTGTTTTTACGTACAAGCACGATTAAGGCTTTGCTCTTTTTGCATTAGTTATGTATTTATTAATAAAATACAATGCTTCCTGTGAATGTCTGTCAGCCACTTCTACAACACTCTCTGAAAAGCATTCCACCACAAATCGCTTTTCAAAGGGTGGTAAGCAGTATTATAAATGTGAAAGAAACCTAAAGGTTATATAGGGAGGTAAAGAAAGGGGTGAAGGAACTATGCCAGCACTGTTTAGACACTCCCAGAAGAGGAGAAGGCTAGGATGTGAAAGGAGTGAGGGGGCTATGCTATTGATTTCCCAGAAGTAGTCTCAGTTTTTTATGAAGCTCAAAGGCACACGGCAAGTGTCAGTTATTTATGGGAAAAAAAGTAAAGGTTTAAAATATGTGCTTTTTTGTGCTTTTACCTGCATTTTTTAAGTTGATTACAGGGTCTCTTTAATGCTGTCCTGCCCAACTCCAGGATATTGCAAACCCCCCCTCTAACTAGTCCCTAGTATGAAATTAAAAAAAAAAATATCCAAATGCCCATTTTACTTATCCGAAGCCATGGTCAACATAATCCTTCTCTCTTCTTCTATTTACTTCAAGAGGTAATCCTTTGTGTGCTTGCATGATATGGACACCTCCTATTGGAGGAGATAACACTTCCAGCTGCAAGGTTCTCTTTCATAGGCTCCAGAAGCAGGAGAATTTACATAATTGATGCACAATGCAATATTTAGACTTCATTTTGAGTTGGGCTTTAAAGTGGGTCTCCATATGATAAGTGGTTCTAAAAGCAGAAGGTGTTTCTTTTTACGCATTCTCTGCAGAGAGTGAGGCCATGTTGCACTATGTATATCTATGGATGCACACAGTCCGGCTTGAGAGCATGCCCTCAGGAGTGCCTCATAGCAAGCAGCTTGCTATGGAGGGACTTGGAGAAAAGAGGTACAGACAGCACTGGCAGGGGACCCCAGAGGTTCCAGACTGATCTGTACGATACTATTGCACAAACCAGGTAACTAAAAACATTTTTGCTATTAAAAAAAAAAAAGATTTAGCTTTACAAGTTTTACAAACTTTAATGTGACTCACAAACATTTGCCATTTTTGGATGTGGCAACATTTCATAACCACTTGTGGACCATGTACTGCGGACAGGCAACCTATACAGGCACAATGATGTACCTGTGCATCGCTGATTGTTTCTGGGTACAGGATGCACGCGCCTTCGCCCACCTTCTCCCGCTGTGATTGTACACAGCAGGAGTTTGCCAACAGATCCCAGCCAATGTGTCCAAACACAAGGCTCTGTACAGAGGGATCAACTTCTTTGTTTCTTCTCCCTGCAAAGCAGGGAGAGATATTTAGTAAAAAGCAACACACAATAACACTTGTTAGGCACACATTTATTCCCTTGATCACCCTAGATGTCAACCCAATCACAGCCCAGAACCCTGTGTTGACAGTCAACACATGACTCTGTGCAGAAGGAACAAATTCTGTTTCTTCTCCCTGCAAAGCAAGGAGAAGAAACAAATAGATATTTAGTAAAAACAACACACATTAACACTTGTTAGGCACATATTTAACTCCTTGATAGCCCTAGATGTTAACCCCTTCCCAGCCAGTGTCATTAGTACAGTGACAGTATAGTATTATCACTGATCACTTTATTAGTGTCACTGGAGATATCAGTATCAGTTAGTCACATCCCACTCAGTGTCAGTTAGTGTCAGATTACCCTATCACAGTCTCACTATAAGTTACTGATCACCGCCCTTACTACTATAAAATATTGCAGTTTGTTTGTAGACGCTATAACTTTCACACAAGCCACTCAATATACACTCATTAAGAATGTTTTCACCGAAGACATGTAGCAAAATACATTTTGACCTAAATTTATAAAGAAATTAGATTTTTTTTTATTTTTAATGGATAAGTTTTATAGCAGAAAGTAAAAAATATTACTTTTTAAAAAAAAAAAAGAAAATTATTTTTTTATTTATATAATAGAAAATAAAAAACCCAGTGGTGATCCATTACCACCAAAAGAAAACCCTATTTGTGTGAAAAAATCATATAAATTTAGTTTGGGTACAGTGTTGCTTGGCCGCATAGTCATGAAGGGGATAAAACCTGGAGCTAAAGTGATAAGATGAGCTGGAGGCACAGTCACCAACCTCTGTAGGTAACAACCACAACATTAGAACAGCTTCTGAAAATGTATTTCCTTTGTCAATTTTTTTTTCTATCTGCTGTTCCAGTTAATTACTACACAAATCCTATTTGAAATAGATGATGCGATCTGCTCTACCTGAAATATTTCCCACACGTGGATGACGCTTAAATACTGTAATGTCGGTGGTTCTTCAAAAAATGTAATCTATGGGAAAATGTTGTAAACTAGCCATCACCCATTCAGAGTGTCCATGTGTCATTTTCAGAATGGCAATCTGCGGCCAAAGGTTGAATCGTGTGGATCAATACATGTTCCGTGTTGAAGTGGTTAGCTCTTGAATGACAAACATTAACATGAACACATCATTTTCTAGCACCTAAAAAGGTAAAATTTAACTTGTTTATTTAGTCATAGAGAAAGTCAATGTAGTGGAGACAGAACACTTTCATAAATTATAAACCTAAACACGGAACAAGAATGTGGGATGCTTTTGAGTGTGAAACTTCTCACTGGTGAATAATGACTTGGAATTAATGAATTATTAAAGCTTGTTTTGACAGAACAAACAGATATTTCAGCTTACCCCAGATCAGACACTGATGTTGCAACCCTTATTGTTCTTGTGGTATTCTTCCTTTTTAAATAGTGACTCACCTACGTAAACAGGGATTTGGAATTCAGCTGCAAACACTGTAACATTCCTAAACTCTACATGTTATATGGTTAGAAAAAACATAGCCAGTCATACAACTCGGTCATAAATAACCGAGATGAAAGTATTCTTGTTTTGTTTTTTTGATGTACTGTTAGGCGAAAATAAATGATTTCAGAATAATCTAATCCCCACCATAGCTGCTAGTAGCAGCATATTTGCTGAAACAGTCCTGATTTTAACCCTTTCCCTGCCACCAACAAAAGACTTATGTCTGCTGCTGCAGGGACCTTTTTCTGCAGGGATGTCGGCTTCTTAAGTGTTACTAAACCCACAACAGTAAAATCAGTCTGTTTATGCAGTAAAGCATGCTTGTTATACTCATTGTGGAACCAAAAGGGTTAATCCTCTGCATTGTGTAAAAAAGCTGTTTGATTCTGTCTTCTCTGATCCTCCCCTTCTTTCACATTCCCCATTTCATCCCTTGATAGAACACGGCCTCAGGGACACTCTGCACATGCTCAGTTTGGTGTGTATTGCTAGAGAGTTTTTTCTTTTTCATGTGCTCGGCACAGGGCCAATCAGCACTGTCCAGACAGAGGGTTAGGGGTTATGCAATCTCATAGGACAGTGAGAGGAGAATGAAAACTCCTCCTACAAGCTTTAACATGTGCTCAACTGGACACTGATAGAAGTCACAAGATTGCTCTAACTGCTGATGAGAAAAAAGGTATTTAGCAGTTTATGTTTACTAAAATAATTGCACTTCCATGTAGTATGTACTGTGGGAGACCAGATATAGTGGATGCAGGGTCCTGGGTTTAGTAACACTTTAAGCAGGCCATAGCTTATTACATTTTTTTTTCCTTCCATCACAGGCAGAAAGAAAGAAAATTGCTCGATTCCCCCATGAACACAGTCACTCCTGCATCGCTATTGTGTTCTGCCTACCCTGCTGGTAGAATACAAAGGGTTATATTGAAGTCGATCACCGGATAAACTTCAGTACAACCAGCATGCCCATACATTGATCAGATTTTGGCCTGTCCCTGATGAACTGGCTGAAATTTGTTCCATCTATGGCCAACTTTACTAGAAGTGATTCAGGCAGCTGTAAAGTCACATTATCACTTACACAACCTGCAGAAAGTGCTTCCCCTCCCCCTTTGCCTGACCACCCCTTCCACAGGAGATGCCGCTCCTGCCTGACCACACCCCTCATGCATCCCAGGCTCCGCTGACCCTCTTGGGTGCTCATGACATCCATGGTAGGTGTCAGCGAGAAAAGCAGAAGATGCTGAAGTGATATTTGGCTTCATACATTTTATTCCCCAGCTGCTGTGGCTGGAGAAGGAGCCAGCCAAGCACATTATGTGCTTAATTAGCTTCCATAGAGTGCAGAGCTGACATTAGGGGTCCAATAGATCCCTAATGTCTCCTCAAAAAGAATCTGTCATTTTCACTGTGCTATCATATACAGAGCTTGTTAATTCTCTATGTGCTAGCAATAAAGTTAAGTTTAAAAAAATTAACATTAAATAAAATTAATACAAAAACACTCCCATAAAATGTTTAAACCGTACTGCCCCCAAGTACAATGTACATGCACATACTAACACATACACATACATCAGGTGCACCTATGTATGAAATAAACATTGGGTCACACATATAAGGTATTACCATGCATTATGGATTGGAAAATAATTCTAGGGCCATATTTCCTAGTAAACTCTAGATTGATGACCTATATAGGCTTTTAGTATCTCCTATGGGCAGTTTTTATTTATTTCAGGTACTTATATAGCGCCGTCAATTTACGCAGCGCTTTACACATATATATTGTACATTCACATCAGTCCCTAACCCTCAAGGGGTGTACAATCTAAGGTTTTGGGTAGTTTGTTACGGTTTTATTAAGTCATGCAATTTTAAGGCTTGAAATGACCGCATTTTTGTAATATATTGCAGCTTAGCAGCCAGTAATGTCTACATTAGTAAGTGTGCTGAGACTTGCTTTTTTTGAGCATTGTTTACTATGGCTCTAGTCACATAATATTATACTGAGATCACAGATACATTGTAAAAGTCAGTGTTTTATCTGTGCCAGTAACATAGATCTTTAGGCATAACTATCTCTGAGTACTAATGGACAGCAACTGTAATGCTTTATGATTTTAGTATGATAATCTTAGTACGGTAGTTCTGTGTTGGCTAGGTGCTCAGATGTGTTTAAAACATAAGCTGTATCAACAGTTTTATGAGTTCAATGGGAGCTTGACAAATCAGTCCTGTTGCTACGAAACTAATATCGAAGTACTAAGGAATCAGAATTGTACCTCTGACCCTATCATTATAACTATGTTTAGGAAATGTAACAAAGGGCATCCTAAATTTTATACGTATTTCTTTTGGTTTCATTACTGAACTCTCTAAATGTAAGACTCAAAGGGATGCTACCCAGCAATGCCAAGTATGTGAGATACACAAAAGCTAATGTTCTAATTATTATCCTAATAATGTGGCACTGCGCTGGATATTACCACCTGTAAAGTGTAGTCACTGCTAGCCGCTGGAGAGTAATCCCATCTGTTCTGCACCTGATGGTGTGCAGACAACTTGTTTAACAGAGCATATGGGAAATAACAAAAATTCCCCACCTATATGCCTTAAAATTAAATTGAGGATACACATTGTCAACATTGAATAAATGTGTATAAATAAAATAAATGTTTTGCGCTATCTGGAAAACACAAATGTGCAAAAAAAACACAGAATCTGCTCAAAGTGTATGGAAACACCCAAACAACGACATAAAGCAATTAAGTGTAAATGGTGGATCCCAGAATACAATGATATAAAATGCATAAATGAACATATGTGTATAAATAAAGAGTGCGCTAATTACTCACAAAAAATGCAAGGATAAATAATAGAAATAACAAATAAAATCCATAAATATAAACATAAGTCCAGCCACCATAAACAGTAATCCAATATCAACTTAATGTCAATCTTGAAACAAACACCCATGTGCGAATCTGACACCAGATGAAATGAATACACTCACCAGAGCTATATGCTGATTAAATTATAAACCAGCATGATAGCATTTTGCTCTGGGAGCGATGATCTGCAGGATATCCCAGTAGAGGAACAGCAACCAATAGTGATCCAATCAGCACATATGGAACAGCTAGGCAGCACATATGGAACAGTTAAGCAGCAAACGGTCTTCCAATAACATGGGCAAAGCTCGAGGAATCAGAAGAGATATGATGGTGCAGTACGCTTAAAACCAGTAAAATTTTATTAGTAAAGTATAACACTCACAAGGAAGGTGTCTAACCGACACCAGCAATGACAGCCTCTATAATAACTCATCCACGAGGGAAAAAACCAAGGGACGACCCTTATGCACCACGATCTCACAGCCAACAGCTGGGAGGACTGTCCCGACGTCACGTCCACTAGGCCACGCCCAACGCATTTCGTCACTTGACGTCTTCAAGGGGGAGTGAATGAACATATATTTTGTTTTAAGAAACAAATCCAATATTAAAACAAACTATATACTATGTGTGAATTCTGCCTTCTGTTTTCATAACACCATACTGTGAATTTAGCTCCAAAATGCCAGTGCTCTCATAGGTGATTCACCAGACGATAAAGACCTTTGAGATGAGAAAGGTCTGAAGCCCTTTCCTAAAAACACCTATCTGTTCCACCTTCTCCACAATTAGGTAGTCTACTCAGGAGTGCCATGAAAAAAATAATATAAGGTTTCCAGATAGTTTGATATTATTTAAAGTGGAACTCCAGGAATCCTAGCAGAGGGGATGCACTAGACTGGTCGCTGCAGCCGCTTCTCCCCTGCACTCCAGCAGTCTAAGGTCCTCTGACATCATCAAGACTAATGCAGGGTTCACAGCCCTGATTGGATATGAGGATGTTGTGGGGCAGTCCACCACCAAAGCATGAGGGTGTTCCATCTGCCAGGTGAGTGGAAGATCAGGTATGTAAAAGAGCTTTGACTGTACCCTAGGCTAAACAAGCAGTTAACTCTTGCACTGTGGGTGTAGTCCCAATGCGAAGGAGAATATTTAGGGTTCTTGGAGTTGGGCTTTATACATAACTCTTTATTAAAAGCTAAAACACATTAAACTCATTTGTATCTGTGTTACTCACAGCACTAGTTTATATAGATTATATATCCTAATGACATAAAATCCACCTGCTGCTGCTAGCACTTGCTTTAAGAAATCATTCAGCATCTCTCGCCCTTCTGACAGTTGAACTAAATGTCCCCTACCAGTGCTTGTCTGAAATCTGAATGGAAACCTCATGCGTGTTAAAAACAAACAAAAATTCCCAGCTCACTTACCAGCCAGCCTGCAACAAAACCGGATTGACCCTGTTTAACAGTTCACATTAAAAACAAGGGGTTTAGTTGCACACATTTGCAAATATATGTGTAAGCTGCAGTGGCCACATCAAGGCACACCAGTGTACTGCAGTCCTAACTCTATAATTTCAAGGGTCTCCCAAGGTGGAGCACCTATACCTGTAGTAATAGATAGGTTGAGGGCAGGTGTAAATGGAGGGTGCCCACCTCTCCCTAAAGGTACAGGGATGTACAGAACACCCAGCAAGAGCACAATGGTAGCTGAAGGTGTCCAGTGCATCCCTGCACCAATTCACCAACTATGCAAACAAATGGCAACCATCCCAACCTATAATTTCCCTTTGCAGCAAGGAGCACATGGAAGGACATCGCACGTCGCAAAACAAACAAAAACCTCCAGCTCACTTACCAGCCAGCCTGCAACAAAACTGAATTGACCCTGTCTAACAGTTCACATTAAAAACAAGGGGTTTCGTTTGAACACATTTGCAAATATACTGTATGTGTAAGCTGCAGTGGCCACGTCAAAGAACCCCATTGCATTTTAGTCCTAACTTGCCTGAGCCTTTAGTTCTTGTGACTCATTTCTTCCAATGGACTTTGTCAAGGAACTAATGCACACCAAAACTCCAAATGCACACCAAAAACCCAAATAAATCCCATAATATCTTGTCCAATCAATCCATATTAACTTCACATTACCCATATTTGTCAGTCTACTTTGCAATTTGTGTGCTTGGAGCGTGTGACTGCAGAGCGAGGAGTCTCTACAGAGGAAACTAGAGACTGTGTGATCACGAGGAAGCATGAAGCAGAAAGAGCAGTGCATGTGTGCCGGTGGGATCTCTCTATGAAAAGGCTAATCTTTGCCCTGTACCTGAAAAATACATCAACGGAAGGTTGGAAATGAGTTTTTTGAACCATTTGTATCTGATCTAGCCCCAAAATACTGATGGATTATATTTGTCAAGCAGTACTTTCAGTAACATTGCAGCCTATTACCCAAATGTGTCCTTTTTAAAAAAAAAAATAGATAATATTATCTGTGATTTATGGTCATATGGTATAAAATTCAGTATTCGGTATATTGTATAAACTAGTCATTTCCCAATCCTACTGGCAGTGAATGTCTGATACGTAGCAAAAGACTGACTATAATGAGAAATTACCAAAGCAAATTGGATTTGTGATTGTGTTTGCCAGTTATGTGGCAGCAGTCTGAGTTAGGCATTGTGTGGTAAAATGTTGTGTACTATTTGCAAAGCTAAAACCAGTGCCTGGGACACTGGTTAAAGGAAAGCTGTCATGTTCAGCATTTTTTACAGAATTAACATCAGCAGAATTTAGCCATTGGAAGTGTGAATACAGGCCTACCATACAACAACCTTTTTTATGTTTTCCGCATTAAAATTATATTTTAAGCATGCACATGTAGCTAAGAAGGGCAAAAGGAGAGCTGTCAGTTTTAGCTTTATTTTGGAAAAATCAGTGGATTTATGGCCAAAAATATCTGTTTCAGTCTATCACTTATCTGCTTGAAACTGTGGGCCTAAAAAAGTCTGCTGCTTATCATAGACATGGCCATCATTACCATTGCACAGCTCTCATATCACAAGTGTAATAAAAGCTCCACACCCTTAATACTTTAAAGCAGCAATTCCACCTCAAAGAAACCAAATAAATTTCTTAGTGCTGTAACTTAAATAAAGGGGCGGCCCCTTGAAGACGTCATTCATGACGAAACTAGTAGGGCTTGGCTTGCTGGATGCTGACGTCTGTGGAGAGGATTGAGTCACGAGCGCTGTAGTGAGTGTGAGGGGAGCAGGAGACTGCTATACCATTTGCTGTTTTATGCTGTTATACTGGTGTCGGTGAAGACACCCTTTTTGTGAGTGTAAATCTTTATTAAATTGTTGGATACTTTTATAAAAAAACTGGCTGCACCATGATTTTTTTGCTTTCATTCCCAAACATGACCTCGGTGGAGAGATATAAAAAGAGAGAGTGATATAATGCTCCTGGAACCGTTATATTGAGTTGTGGATACCTACCTTATGGATGATTGTGTAGCTATTGATCATCACACCTGAGAAGTTGATTTATTGCATCTGCTCCCAGAGCAAAAAGCATTTTTTGCTGATCTAGAGATTGATCAGCATGGAGCTCTGGTGAGTTACCCAACTTTACTTTGGTTGTGGATTTTGGCACAATTTCTTGGAGAGCACTTGAATTTGAAAAGGATTTGTTTGGACATTTGAAGAAATTCAAAATTGGACAATCTTTATATTCACAATATTTAATTATTTAAATTACTTATGCACTAAAAAATAGTTTTGCACATAATTTTGATTTTTTTTTATATTAATTGAGAATAGATATATATATCTTTTGCACTAAATGTTTCTACACTAAATTAAGAATAGTTTGTGGTTTTAGCGCATTCCTTTATTTAAGTTATAGCACATCTCTCATATGTTTCATTGCCTTTGATAATAGTCAAAACAATGAACTGACATAAAAATACATACTAATCCTTCATTTATTGCCAGCGTCTTCCTCTTTTGTTAGGAAAGCATTGGTTAGACTGTCATCACTATAGAACCACACCGCTTTCTAGAATTAAAGCATATAGTATGTCTCAATTTAAAAAGAAACATATGGGGTAGATCTCTGCAATACATGCACATTTCTCCACATTTTTCTGTTTGAAAACACTAAAAGTACAGAAACATACTTGATGATTCTGCAAGATTTTATAAGCTTGTTGATGATGATGTCACAGGGAGTTAAAAAGTTGTTTCTCTATTCAGAAACCATGTAAAATAAAAATAATACTGGGACCTGATCTAGAAGGAGAGAGAGGTTTGGGGATATGTGTCTTGTCTATAAAAATGTAATTTAGTATAATGGTTCACATTAAGGGAGAGTCACTCTCAAAAAAGTCAGTTTAACAGAGAACCGTCAAAGTATCCTTTATGCCAGCCCCTCGCTTTTTATTATTGTCTCACCATGCACCATGTTAGGTATTAACATTGTAGCTTTCAATGAAAAAGAGAATTATTATCTGTACATGATCTGACATTATACAAGTTTACTAGTTATCTTGATTCTGACCCCAGCTATCAATTAATGTTGCACTAGTTTTATTTATTTTTCATTACTAGAGCCACCTAAAAAAAGAAGTGTTGTGGGGGTATAATAGATTACCTGGTGGTCCCTTTATTCCTCTGTAAATCCTTTTCTGCACTTTGGATAGGAAATGCTGAATTATTCTTAATAAAGGCCCATCTTTATCTAGTCTATTATTGCCTGTGAGCTCCAACCCCTCATGAATATGGATTTTGGGTGCTTCTGTAGCAGAGCTCAAACCAAGCCCATTAACTTACACCCCATTTGCTTTGAGCATGCCTGCCTTTCAGTCAGTGCTATGTCTGTCTCCCAGTCATGGGCGTCTGCCTGCTGCTGGAGGCAGGTTTTGTCCATCTCATCGATCAGAAAATCATGTAAAAAATATAGCTTTCAAAGTGATCATACGATAATCTGATTGTTAGTACACAGCTTTCGTCCAAAATTATCTGAAGGGAAAAGCACAAACATTTTTCTCGTACAATACCAGATTAGCACAGTTTTCATCCAAAAATACAATAGACATATACTACAATACATTATATCACTATGGAATTTTTGTCCTTTTGTGACTTCAGTAACCTCTTCATTTACAATATCAGACTAGCATGCAAAAAAAAACACATAATCATTCATCCAATATTCTCATCGTGTGTACGAGACTTTACTCTGCAGTTTTGCTTTATTACTGGCTTCAGTTTTGAATAGATCTGCATCAGGAAACACCACTTGTACACAGAATGCTGCAGTTCTGTACTGTACTAGCTGTCTTCAAATTGAAGATCTGCTACTACATGTCAATCGTCCCTAATGAATCCCATCACATCCATACAATTCCTTTACTCAACATTGGATGTAGGTGTTTTGCTCTGGTAAACAATTTGGGTGCTGCCATTACCATCACATTTGCTAATTACCTATCTATCTTACTCACTCTTAGCCAAGCTGCCCATGTTTCTGGATCTATTGATTATTTTGATATGCGGGTTTCAGTAACCTCTGTATGGACTCTTTTTCATCTTATGTAGAGTTTGACTAGTCCATGTTTGTGACAGGTATATGTTACACTGCCATCATTCAGCTATAGACAAGTTGTATAAACAGCAGGGAAGCCTGCCTTGTGCCTATGTTCTATGTTATAAAAACAAAGGCAGCACAATGTATTATGGCCAAAATGCAGACATTCTGCGCAGAAAATGTTGATGTTTTTGTATCTTACATACCTGTTTTTAGCTTCAAGTAGCTGTCGTGTGACCTGTTCATGCCGCTTTCACTTAACTCTGCATCAAAACTGGAGGAGGGACCATTGTGCACTGCAATGTCACCCCAACATAACATTAACCTCTCTGAGGGGACCCCTTTTTTCGAGCATTTCATATGTCCCCATTGAAAGAAGGCCTGACAATCATTACCGACTGTGATTACACTGGAGGCAGGATGCCGAAAACATGTCCTCAGTGAACATGCACAGGGAGGATACTCAGCACCAGTCCTAGTGTCAATCTAAGCCATAGCACTGGTGTCGCTGCACTAGCTATACAAAATTTTGACATTAGATATGGATTTTTCAGAAGATATAAGAAAAAAATCTTAGCAACAGTACAAATGTAAGTACTTAGTAACTAGTCTAATGCCATGAAAATCAGGGTGCCTGGAATCCAGCTTTCAAAGGGTTAGCAGAATTTTATTAATAGCTGAACACCATATTAAAATATACAGATTGCTGTAAACTTAATGGCACTAACAGCAGCACTTATTATGATTAGTTTTATAAGGTACTGGAAAAGTCAGAAAAAAATGCTTTACTTCGGTTTCAGCAATTACAGTACTTTAGATGTCCAAATGAAAAAACATATTTCATTGTAATCTGGGATTCGTGCAATTCTGACATTGAGTCTGAGTGTGAATGATTCCATTCTGAATATATCCTGTGCCAGTTATGCTTGGATGGTCCTCATTTGTGTATTCTGCACATTCCTCGCTTTTATCCATTGTTGTTGTGCATCCAGATTCCTTCCAGTATATAGGTAGCACTTATGACACATAAGCGTAGCAGCAGTGCAAACTTTTAAAGTGATGATGCATTAGAAATAGTAATAATTCACATTTCCTTTTCAAACACATATCTAATTCTAGGTTGTAGAAAGCAGTCATACATCCTAAAGCTTAACTCCAGGAAAAGGAAAATGCTCCCTTGTGGTGGGGCTGCCCCTTCATTGCAAGAGCTAAATGCTTGTTTGCATTTAGAAAGCAATTCTACTTAAATCTCTGATGAGGGAGCACGCATGCTCCGAATGTGCATCAACCCCTGCCATCACGTGACCGGAAGTGATGTCTCAACTGAGGGAATCCCGGAACTAGGAGGACGTGCTGGAAGCCACCAGGACCACCGCCAGATGCCGGAGACCACTATCCATCCAGAGACTTCACATTCCTTCACTACGGCGAATACTTATTAATTTACAAACTCAACCCTACTTATGTTTTGTGAGTGGCCTGTAATACTACACTTTTTATCCATTAAAAGCTTTCATGCTGCGCTTAGAGGGTGTCACCTCTTTCTTCTTGTTCTTCTAGGCTTTAAGAACAGTTACCGCCGCCTCTGGTGGTTACAGGTCCCCTGATATCCTCAAGTACAATGCAGAGGCCAAAGCCCTGTATTGATTGCGAGGATGTCGAGGGACAGTCAACTGCTGGAACATAGGGGAGAAGAGGGGAGCACCAGGTGCCAGGGGAGTGGAGAATTGGGTGATTAAAACTGCTTTATGTGGCCCTCTAAACCTAAACAAGAATTTAAACCTTGCTGTGCTTGGGCCGCCCCACTGCAAGGTAGCATTTTTACTTTTCCTGGAGATACTGTAGGCTTTAAGTGGTCTTTACCAGTTTCTATTTAAAGTATTGAAAATACTTTATGCCTACACAACTTTATGGCAGACAAAGAAAAATCCCTGCCATGCCCCAAGTTACATAGGCTACACAGACATAATAAGAAAAATATAATTCCGTAAGCCCACCATTAGTGTAGAATAACACTTACGATAGTTATATAGTACAGTTTTTATAGAGAGCAATACATTGGACCAAAAAAGCAACAACTGAGGAAAAAAGAGGGACACAAAAATTTGTTTCTAATAGAGAGACAGTTGAGAGATATGCAATAGAAGTGTGGATAGGGGTGTTGTGAATAAACTTACCTCTCAGCCCCACTCCATGGCCTAAACGCAGCATCAGGCAAATGTATATGTATTTTTAATGAAGTTGTCTAGCTGCTGGGGGTGGGGGCCCCTTCAGCACTACAAAATGCAAGCAAACTGCACTAATGTGAATAGATCTGTACATTGTACAGTTATCCCCCATGCTATCTGGGACAGCTGCTTTTGATGACACACCTTAGTTCCAAGTAGGGATTATATGGAACTCTTAAGAACATCTTTTTACAGTATTACACCTCTGTCTTTCAGATAGCAATCTATGTATTCTTTTTATGGTGAGTTAATCATTGAGTGTGCAGATTATACCTGTGCTTATTATTACATTTAAAGTATTTGTAAACATCCTGAACCCAGAAGTAGATAAACACCCCCCACCCACCCTGGAGCCCTCATTCAGTGGTACTGCCCTATCCAGATTCCTGGTTGAGTTGGGTTGATCCGATATTGGAGATTGAAATACCCTGATACTATCCAAATTTCTTGTTACTCCAAAACTCATGAGTTGCTATCCTGTATAGATCTTTTCCTGGGATCAGCCCCTGCTATCAATCTGGTATCCAAGATTCAGTATACTACGAGAGGATTTTCAGATCACTTACCCTTGGTTTGTTGGCTCTCTGCCAAACAACATAGTGCTCTACCTAAACTCCCCTGGCGCTTGAGTGCATTTTGGCTGACATTGCTGCCCACTAACAATAGAGCAGAATAAGGTTTTTTGAGGCTAATGCGCTATATGAGGACTGGTTGCTCAAGTGGAACACCTTTAAATGTGTTTTCTCTGCCATAAATGCAGTCAAAACAGACTCTAAAAACCATGAATTGCTCTTGACTTGGCACATCCAGAGACTTGAATGGGAATATATATTTCAACCTTCTGACTCTTCCAGGACTGCATTTCTCTCAGAGCAGGACATGTTATCTAACCTGTTTAGCCTGTTTAAAAAGCAGAAAAACAACAGTTCTTCTCCAAAATTACTTTCTGAAGAGGGGGGAGCTGACTTGTCATCTCCTTGCCAAAATTGTGAATGTTAGACCCACATCTCCTGTAATAGGGCTTTAATCTGCTGAATTGTGGCCTTGCAAATTCCCCTGCATCAGTTATGTCTGATTTTATTCGGATCTCTACGTTTCATATACGCAGGAAGTTCTGATGAGCTGCTTACAGTCTATGTCCTTACCTAAACTTTCTGATTCCCCGTTTGGATGCCCCTTTCACATTAGAAGAACTTCAGGTGTTGACCAGCTCTTTTCCTATCTCCAAAGCACCTGGAGATTATGGGTTACCCATAAAAGTTTATCAGCAGTGAGCCGAGATTCTTTTTCCACAAATACTGGAGGTTTTCAATGAGGTGAGGGACTGTAACTGGTTTCCACCATCCATGTCCAAGGCCAGGATTATATTACTTTTAAAGCCTGATAAATCTGCTACTGAGTCCAATTCTTATAGGCCCATATCCTTGCTTCAAACTGATATCAAAATACTGGCTAAAGTACTGGCTAGGAGGTTGAATAAGGTAAATGCTACTATTATCAACTTGATAATGGGGGAGCTAGGGTTCTACTGTTGCTGGATGCTAATTAAGCATTTGACAGCATGAAATGGCGGTATCTGTGGATAGTACTAGAAAGGTATGCTTTTGGAGACACCTTAATTGCACGGGTTCTTCTACTATATCACCATCCACAGGCTGTCATAAAGGAGGGAGGTAGGATCTCCTCAGTCTTTGAACTGGTATGTGGTACCAGACAAGGGTATCCTCTCCCCCCCTTTCTATTCACCCTAGCTATAGAACCTCTGGCTGCCAGTATTCAGGCCAACGACACTATTGTCGTTTTTCGATATGGTGTTTTGCAGGAAAAAAACATTTTTTATGCAGATTATATGCAGCTGCTCCTCGGTGACCCTGATTCCTCCTTGGGAGCTGTAATGCCTACAGTTTCTGAATCTAGTGAATATTCGGCCTGGACCATTAATTGAACAAAGTCTTTAGTGTAGTTAACTCCATTTTCTGCTTTCTGCTCTGAAAGAGTGGCACTGCTAGGATTAGACTGGAACAGTTGAACCAGGCTAAGAAGAGGGGTGGTTTTGCCTTCCCAAACCCTTGGTTTTATTATTTGGCAGCCCAATTACAGCATTTGATGGGTGGTGTCAACTAGGAATCTGTTGGGATTGGGGAGGTTAGAGACTCTATATTAGCAGTGATGCTCCATTTTATTGGGGCAAGTTTTCACCAACCATTCTTGATGTAAACCTACTTGTGTGTCCACTTATACAAGATGTGCATGAGGATACTAATTGCTTTCCAAACGGATTCCCTGAGGCTTTACAGGAATGGGAAGTCTTTCTCCACCTTTTACAGGAAATATCAGTAGATTCCCCTCAAACATTACTTATCTCTGCAGTTTCTTCTATCTTGTCTATGAAGAATTACATGCACATGATTCTGAAATCCTCTCTATAACAGTTTTGCCTCTGTAGGGATTTTATCACTGAAGAGTTCCTCTTTTTTTCAGTGTGCCCTTTTTGTACAATCTTTAGTACTGCATTTCAAAGTATACAGAAATACAAACCTTTATACCATGTATAATTCTTCTTTATTCATGGTGTATACTTTGTGAAAACCTTAAAATATCATGTGAGAAATGTTATCTTCATTTGAAAATACCAGTCCATTTATAAAATTAAATTTTTTTGAGGAGCTCCTGTATATTCTAAGTTTAAAGTACATTTTGATGGTTATGATATATAGTACATAATAAGTCTCCTACAGTCTGACTTATTTAAAGGTAACCATAATATTTTATGCTTTGTACAAACGAACAAACTTTTAGTGGACACAACTTTATTAGAGTCTTTTTATATACAATAATTATTTAAAATGTGATGTATATTTTTACTTTTCCATGTTTTAATGGAAAAGTAAAAAAAATGGAAAATCAGGTAAGGAGAACAATCCTTACCTGATTTTCCATTTGTTTTCCTTTAGGTACTGTCAGGGCAGGGCTGTGGAACGGACAGGTAGGCCTAGTGGCAGGGTAACGCACTGGCTGACGACAACCACCACCAACAGACCGAAGTCCCTCAGGGCGCGGAGTCTAAGTCTCAGGCTGCCCTTCACCAGGGCCCCTGATGGTGGGGATGGACTTGACGCAGCCAGGAACCAGGTCGCGGCCCCTGAGACACCCCGGCTGCAGTAATGGCCGCCGCCAATGGCGTGTAGCTGGTGAGAATGACAATAGCGTAGTCAGGCAAGCCGGGTCGACAACAACGGGACAAAACGGTACAGAACAGTAGACAGAGAATAACAGGTCACGGCCGGGTTCAGCAACGGAGGGTCAGATCGAAGGAAAACACAGAGAATGGTCTTAGTCACAAGCCAAGTCAAATACCAGAAGAGTCACGAGCGTATACACAGAGCTGTAGCAAGACAAAGACACAAGTGCAAAGAGCATGTGCGGATCACAGGCTTATATGTACTCAGCCACACCCCTCTGGGGGATGGACCTCAGAGACTTGAAGGCATAAAAGATTCCCACCATGCTCAGCAGAAATCCAAGATGGATGCCAGCACATGGAGTAACATAACCTCTGGGAAAAGGTAGGACCTTGACAGGTACTGAAAGGCAGGAGGTCCAGTGTTGGTATATACAGTATTTTTAAGTATTCTTTGTATAACCATCTAGGACTAGGGAGCAGTTTGTTATTCTGTAGTTAATCCAAATGTATATAATATTGCAGTAAAGTTTGCTAGAAAATTAGCATGCTGTTGACTTAACTTTGTTTATGTTCTTGGAATAACACATATGAAGATTGGCTTGGCATGCCCCACCTATGGAATGTTCAACAGCTAGGCATGATCAGCTCACTTTGCATGGAAAGCTTGAGCTTGCTTTCCTGACTCTGGTAATGATGCCTTATTTGGTGGCCACATACAAAGGAAGAAAAGAAATTGAGTTGCTGTCACATCTCTGTGTTTGTCTTAATACATATAGAAATGGCAAGGACAGGACTGCTTGTGACTGAGGTTTGTCAGTATGTAAAAATGATTTTTGTATATGTTTGTATATCTGATGCAGGCTCAGCGATTGCTGCTTATACTATATAATTTCCCCCTGTTAATGAATTAAAAAGTTATGATTCCATCAGCATTTATAAATGTTCAGGGAGCACAGTATGTGAAGATCTCGGTCATGGCCTCATTTCAAGTCCAGTGAGATATCGCGTAGTGATAAGACATGTTAGTGAACAGCATCATCTTGTCTATGAAGAATTACATGCACAGGTTTCTGTAATCCTCTCTATAATAACAGTTTTGCCTCTGTAGGAATTTTATCACTGAAGAGTTCTTTTTTTCACTGTACTTTTTTGTATAATCTTTATTACTGCATTTCAAAGTATACAGAAATACAAACTTTTATATTTTGGAGGGAGTTGCACAAAAATGAAAATCGAAGATAAACAATCGGCATACATTTCCCATATGTTTACATAGTACCAGTAAGCTAAATAAAAAAGTTGTCAAATCCTATGTGGACAAGAAAGATATTGTCAAAAAGGCAACCTGCACAAATGTAGTGTGAAAGTATCTCGAAATCAAATGAATACTTAGCAGCAACTTGCATGTACAGCGTTCTGCAGTCTTCTTCCTCCCCACTAGGGGATAGAGTAAAGCCAACCATACAAGGATTGAAATGCGTCCAGTTCAGCAAAGACCAGCCGAATTTCGGTCCATGTATCGACAGGGTGGTTGTACAGAAGTCTGTCTACTAATCAACTTCAGTACAATTGCCCTGTTAAATTTTTGCTATTCAATCAGGCTATAACCTGCTGATCAGTGTATTCTGACAGTGGGGAAGTTGCCCAATTGTCAGAATGCAAAGGCACAGTGGGAGGAATCCTCCATCCACCTCTGTGTGGATGGGGGATTAGAGTCATGTTTTGTTTGTTTAGCCCACTGATTAAATTAAAATAAATGATTCATCTATGGGCTTCTTAAGTTAACAAAGAGTAAGGTGATAAAGAGAATAATTTAAAAAAAATCAAAAAACAAGGAGAGGGAGGGGGGTACTGTCTGAGATCAATTGTCCTAACAATGAAATCCAGAATGAGCCGCAGAGCAGCATTGGGGAAGAACAAAACTCTTACCACCATTTATCTACAGCAGGTATACCAAGTGATCAAGAGATAGTGGGCCAGTCGAGTAGATAGATGCAAGCAGCCATATCTTTTTAAAACTTACCATATTTGTTATGACAGACATATACCAATTCTTCAGCTTCCACAATGTAGCCTACTAATCCAATCATCCACTCTGGGTACCTATATTTGCTTATAAAACAGCCTTTTAGTTTTGTAGTGAGCCTGAAAGCTTATTATTAGTCATAATTCCATAGATAATTATTTCCCATTATCATTAGTCACTTAAAGCTGAACTCAAAGAAAAGGAAAAATACACCAATTAATGCAGTTATGTATTTAGAAATATAATTACAATTATTTTTTGTAATGAAGCTGGTATTAGACTCTTACATTCCCTTGAACAACAATACTCAAAATGAGAGAGAAGGAATGGGACTAGGACCCAATTAGATGTGCAGTGACTACATATGTGCCACAATGGAACATGCTGTCAAGGATCACTGAGTTGCTGCTCCTTCATTGTCCAATAACAGGCATGGGGCAGAGAGGTGACAAAGCTATATAGTACAACTATAGCAGAGAAAAGACAGATCACCAACCTGGCTATTCTGTCTGACAGGAATGTGTAAATCTCAGGGCTATGTGTACAATAATACAAATCCTTCAAATCCTTTGACAGAAAGTTTAAATATAAGTATTTTCGCTGTGCATTTAGCTGTTTTCTGATGAGAAAAGGTATTTAGCAGGTTATATTTACTAAAATAACTGCATGTCCATGTTGTGTGTACTGTGAGAGACCAGATATAGTGAATGCAGGGTCCGGGGTTTAGTAACACTTTAAAGTGTCTGTATAGCCCAAGCTTTTTTTATTTTGGGAAGAGAATGGAAAGGTTAAAATTCCTGCCAGCTTCTTTTTTGGTGTCTGGGTACCACTGGGGAAATTTCCATTCACATTCTGTCCCAGTGGTGCAACAGAAAATTAGAAGCTGAGGGGAATCTTTCTCTTAGACAGTTGTCCCCAGAACAGGTGTCTCCATTTCAATGTTTTGCTTTACCTTTACAAAATGTCAAATTACAGAAATACATTGAAAAATATTGTAAACAATTGTAAAATGGATGCTCGGTATTTTGTTGGATTTTGGATTTGTATTAACTTAAAAAAGGTATATTCCCCTTATAGACCTATTCCTATGGCTGGAGGGCTGTGCCTAACTTATGACCTTCAGCACTATGAGGATGCTTTATAATATAAGTTTGCCAGTCACAAATTGAAATCCGTATTAAACAAATTATCGTTTCCCTGCACTGGTTTAATAAATAGGGAAAGACCCATTCTCTGTCTTTTTTTCTTGCAAAATCCCATCAATTGTTTATTGCAGCCGGGATGTAAACCTGTCTCACATCTGCAGTTTCAAGCCTTAAGTTGTAGAATCTATCTTTCTAATATAGAGTGACATAATAACTGGACAGAAGGGTGATGGAAGATTCCCACAGTCCATTTTACAACCATTAACTGGTCAGTTCGTTAAGTAAAAACAAATGCAGTTACACTGTAACCACAATCAATAATGTTGAACAAGAGCAGTCATTAACAGTGCTATTGTGGAAAGCGGACAGTAGAAATCTTTCATGATCCCTTCAGATAAAACCTCTATGTACACACAGTTTAATTTTTTCTAATTAAAAAAACGTAACTTATGTGCATTGGATTCAACAGGAAAGGCTAAGTGATGATGGTTTTAGATATTTTATAGGGTTTTAGGGACTTTTAAATGACTTTTGGGTGTTTTTGTTTTTTGAGTGTAGTTTTTTAGGTTTAGGGTTTAGGGACTTTTAAATGACTTTTGGGTGTTTTTGTTTTTTGAGTGTAGTTTTTACTTTTTTGTGTTACTTTTTATTATTTTTTTGACAACTTGAAATAAAGCAAATAGCAAATTAAAAAAAACAGTCTATTAATAATGAAATTAATTCATAAAAATTGATGTATGTATCAATGAGCTGTATAGTAAACAGAACACATTGATGAAGCTATGACTAGGTAAAATGAGGATGTGATGATGATTCATTATGTTGTTATTTCAAAAAGTGGCTTTGATTTAAAAAAAATCATTCACTGAAGCTGGTGGAAACAGAAGCTTTTGCTTGCCTGACAAAGGCTTCTTCTTGTATAGCAACAGGTGAGACATTGGTGGTGTGTACATCTTTTTTAAAGAATTTTATCAGCAGCTTTACATTTTGTTTTTTAGATTTCTCCTTGGATTTTAACAAGGCAAAATTAGTGGACAATTTTTTTTATTTCTTTGAAACTGATAATTTAGCAAAATTCGTTTTCAGGATTTTTAAAATTTCACACTCATTCCTACTTATAATATTATTGTAATAGTGAAAATGACTAACACAGAAAGCAAATGGCAGTGAACAGGCATAAATCTATCTAATAGCTGCGGCAGTTTATAAACGGATTGAAAAAGGTCAACTTGAACTAACAAAAAAGTAGAAATATTCCTATTTAATCCCTTTATAAGGAGTGCCGAAATAATGTTTAAACTTAAAAGGCAGCACTATAGCAAGTGGTGAAGATATATAGATATATATATATATATACAGTATATATATATATATATATTGGATACTAGCATCAAGGGTAGAGCTTTTACAGCACACAGCCACTCGCTTTCTTTTTTAAGTTCCATAAATCTAAACAAATGATTTCCCTCATAGCTTCCTGGCTTATACATACAGTCCTGCTGCTCTGGCCTTCCACTTCAGGCTCACATCTGTCTCCTGCATACTCTTTTCTGAATGGCTGTTTTGCACACAGCTAGCAGCCCCTTGCTGCCCTGGCTCCCTCCTCTCCTAGGTGGAGCCCTACTGACTCCGGGGCAATGACCTCCTGTCTGCTGGGGTGGAGTCCAGAACCATGGTTAGGCCTCTACAAAAGGCCTGCACATACCTGTGTAATCAGTGTGCTGGATGTTCACAAAACATAGACCCAGGATTGGAGATTTCATCCCTCCCAAATCACTTTGAAATCTCCAGGCCCCAGGTCCTGAAGCCCCTCAAGCTGTTTAGTTGAGAATCCTGGGTTATAACCTTGATTTAGACTGTGGCAGGATACCGCATTGCCACAACATATATATATATTAAATTTTTTATATATATATATATATATATTATATTTTTAATGCATGACAAAGGTTTCTCAGAGGCCTATGGATTAGTTTAAGGGAAAAGAAAGTAGATGCAGACTTCTTTGAGGCTCCAGTTGCCTAACTGAAACTTCAGACTGAGCTGTCCATTAAGAATTGAGTCACTTTTCTGACACACTGTATTCCCATTTGTGTAGTAAAATGAATTGGAGCTTTATCAAAGAAGCAATGGTAAGGCCTGTAAAAACCTAAATCAAGAAACAAATATATACAAAACCACTATTCATTTTTATAATGAAATTTTATGTTAAAATCAAAAGTAATTATGTACCTAGCTAACTTACTATACTTACTATAATCGTTGGAAAGAATCCATGAAAGCTAAAAGTTGTGCGTTTTGTGGAATACTGTTTAATAACAATACCTGAAATTAAAAAAAAACTGTAATTATATTAGGAGAAAATGGTACTGTGTGCACTTACCAGCTTTTGCACGACAGTTTTGGCAGATGTACATAAAATTGCCATGTTGTTGAGTTTTACAGAAGGTATTTGCATTTTAAATGGATGCTCTGTGTTTTAGCTTTTAGTGGCAAGATATTTTAAGGGTTATCCTAGGTAAACAGTCAGCTTTATGCTGACTGTTTACCTGCTTTTACTTTTTACATATTTATGCTTTTTACTTTTTACTGTTTATGCTTTTACTTTTTTACATATATGTTTTGTGTGCAACGGTAATATATTTTAGAACATATGATGATGTATTTCTTCTAAAATGACAGGTATCGGTCTTGGTGTTCTGGTACGGGAATATGGAAAGCTTTCAAATCTGGACAAAGTTTATTTTGCTTTTCCTGGAGAGATTCTGATGCGGATGTTAAAACTCATCATTTTACCATTGATAGTATCCAGCATGATCACAGGTATACTTTTGTCATTTCTGCATACTCCTTTTTCTTATATAACTATATTGAACTTCTTGAAATATGTGGTTATATGGTCAGTGTAGAGAGCTTTGGTGACATGTAAAGTTCAGAAACCAAGAGCAGCCAAGGTAAACTTTGAATTTATTGTAATCAGATCATTTAGGAGGTGAAATCTAAATTCATAACTATGGGTTATTGCATTTATACATTCTTATTACTCTTTGCCATGTGTAACTGAATAAGTAAGACTGTATAACCTTTACATGAACTCAGCTTTATGTACGGAAGTCTATAATAGTAGCTTTCTCTTGTGGATTTTTTATATTGGTCTTCCTGCATGCTGCTGTTGCAAAGGCTGTTTGCACATTATTATTTATTTCACATATTATTGATTATTTAGGGTAGATTACATTTCATCTCAGAAGTCCATGATAGATAACTGGTCCTTTCAAAATAGGAACATTAGTGTACTACAAAATGCTTTTCACCACCAGCTTTTATGGGGGATGGACTTAAAACAGCCCTGGGCAGCTCTTTCCTAAAGCAAACAGTGGTGGACTTTTTTCCTGTGGAAGTGGCTGGTAAAGCTTTCCAATGTTCCTCTGTTTGTTATGCTCCTTATAAATTGCTCATGATTGAGCATATGATGAGCTAGTGATTTTTATGCTATATGGGGTTTAGTACACTGATTGAAGGGAATTTTCTACTACTACACAGAAGAGACAGATGTCTAGGTGAAGCAGAGAAGTTTTTTTCCAGACTTATAGAAAATAATAATTATTATTATTATTATTATACAGGATTTATATAGCACCAACAGTTTGCTCAGCGCTTTACATTATGGTGGGAGACAGTACACGAGACAGTACAGTAACAATACAATTCAATACAAGAGGGGTTTGAGGGCCCTGCTCCTTGGAGCTTACAATCTAGGAGGGAGGGGATAGTGGTACAGGAGGAAATAGCTGTGGGGGATGGAGTGGTTGGAAGAGTGGAGGAGTTCAGTATTAGCTGAGGGCAGGGTAGGCTTCCCTGAAGAGATAGGTTTTCAGAGTGCGCCTAAAGGTGAGCAGAGTAGGTGATAGTCTGATGGATTGGGGTAGGGAGTTCCAGAGGATGGGGGAAGCCCTGGAGAAGTCCTGGAGACGAGCATGGGAGGAGGAGACAAGGCAGCTGGAGAGTAGGAGGTCTTGTGAGGAGCGGAGAATACAGTTTGGGTGATATTTTGAGACAAGATCGGTGATGCAATTTGGGGCATGAACGGCTTTATACGTCAGTGTTAGCGTTTTGAATTTTATCCATTGGGCAATTGGAAGCCAGTGGAGGGATTGGCAGAGGGGGGAGGCAGATACAGAACAGTTAGTAAGGTGGATGAGTCGGGCTGCAGCATTCATGATAGAATGAAGTGGGGATAGCCTGCGGTGAGGTAGGCCAATGAGGAGGGAATTACAGTAGTCGAGGCGTGATATAATAAGGAAGTGAATGAGATTGCTTAGTGGTTTCCGAGGTTAGGAATGGTCGTATCTTGGAGATGTTGCGGAGGTGAAGTCTACATGAGTTTGTCAGCAATTGGACCTGGGGCTCAAAGGACAGATTGGAGTCTAGGATGACACCTAGTACTCTGGCTTGAGGGGTGGAACTGATGTTAGTGTTGTTGGTCTTGATGGAGAAGTCGGGGGGGGGCACGGGCTGGGGGGAATACTAGGAGCTCAGTTTTGGAAAGATTTAGTTTAAGGAAATGGAGTGACATCCAATCCGATATGTCACTTAGTAGGCTTGTGATACGGGCGGAGACTGAAGGGGTGAGGTGAGGGGTAGAGAGATAGATATGTGTGTCGTCACCATAGAGATGGTAATTGAAGCCGTGGGAATTTATCAATTGGCCAAGGGAGGAAGTGTAGATGGAGAAGAGAAGGGGTCCAAGGACAGAACCTTGAGGGACCCCAACAGAGAGAGGGAGTGAAGAGGACATGGCAGCGTTATAGGTAACACTGAAGGAGCGCTGTGATAGATAGGAGGAGAGCCAGGAAAGAGCAGAGACTCTGAGGCCAAGAGAGTGTAGTTTTGTGAGGAGGAGGGGGTGGCCAACCGTGTCAAAAGCTGCAGAGAGGTCGAGGAGTAGGAGTACTGTATAGTGGCCGTTGGTTTTGGCGGTTAGCAGGTCGTTGGTGAGTTTGAGTAGGGCAGTTTCGGTGGAGTGTAGGGGGTGGAAGCCAGACTGTAGGGGATCGAGGAGGTTGTTGTCGGTGAGGTGGGAACTCGCGATTATAGACTAAGCGCTCCAGGAGTTTAGATGTAAATGGCAGCAGGGAGATGGGTCTTAGGTTGTTCAAATCGGTGGGATCCAGGGAGGGTTTTTTAAGTATGGGAGTGATATGCGCGTGTTTTAGAGGGGAGGGGAAGGTGCCAGTAGAGAGGGAAAGATTAAAGATGTGAGTGAGGGAGCGTAGAATGGAAGAAGAGGGTGACCGTAAGAGTTGTGAGGGTCCAGGGGACAGGTGGTGAGGCGGGATTCTGAGAAGACCTTAGTGACCTCTTCAGTAGTAGCGAGGTTGAAGGAGTGGAGTGTTGAGGGGGTTTTAGTGTGAGGAATGCTAGGTGGGGTAGAAGTCTGAGCAGTGGCGATGTCCCTACGAATTGCGTCAATCTTGTTTTTGAAGTGGTTAGCAATCTCGTGGGCGGTGAGTGAGGTACTGGGCGGAGGTGGGGGCAGAGAGAGTAGAGAGTTAAAAGTAGAGAAGAGCCGACGAGGACTGGAGGAGAAGGTATTAATGAGGGTAACAAAGTAGGTTTGTTTGGCAGTGTGAAGGGAGGAAGTGTATGTTAGGAAGGCAGATTTATATCGGGTGAACGCTTGTTGGGATTTGGTTTTATGCCATAGCCACTCCAGTGTACGACTACGTCATATGAGATTTTTGGTGTGGTCAGTCTGCCAGGGTTGTAGCGGTCGGGGCCTAATGCTTTGTGTTGTTGGGGGTGCAAGCGAGTCTAGAGCGGCTGACAGCGAGTTGTTGTAGACAGTAGTGGCCAGGTCAGGGCAGGACAGGGGAAGGATACTGTCGTAAAGTTAGTCAGCTGCAGAGTGGAAGGGAGCAGGGTTTAAGTTACGGAGGTTTGTGCTGGTGATTGTTTGACGTTTGGAGGGATAGGTGTTTAAGGACGAGGAGACGGAGAAGGTGATGAGGTTGTGATCAGAGAGAGGAAAGGGGGTGTTCGTGAGGTTGTAGGGAGTGCAAAGATGAGAGAAGACAAGGTCTAGAGTGTTCCGTTGGAGTAAGTGGTGGACTGTATACACTGTGCAAGTGCAAAAGAAGAGGTTAAGTGGAAGAGTTGAGATGTAGCCAGGTTATTGATGTTGATAGGGATGTTGAAGTCTACAAGGATGATAGTGGGTAGCTCAGAGGAGAGAAAGAAGGATAGCCAGGCGGAGAAGTCATCGAGAAAGCGGGACACGGGTCCAGGAGGCTGATAGATCACTGCAATCCTCAGAGAGATTGGAGAGAATAGCCGGATGCAGTGGGTCTCCAAAGAAGAGAAGAATAGAGAAGGAGGGTTTGGGAGGACTTGGAAGGTGCTCTGTGGTGACAGGAGCATACCAACCCCACCACCTTTCCGACCGCTGGGTCTGGGTGAGTGGGTCCAGATGAGACCTCCATAGGAGAGAGCCGCGGGGGAGGCAGAGTCTGCTGCTTGGATCCAGGTTTCGATGATCACTAGGAGGTTAAGGGAGCGGGAGACAAAGAGGTCGTGGATGGCGGTGAGCTTGTTGCAGACCGATCTGGTGTTCCAGAGTGCACATGAAAAAGGGAGGGTGGTTTTGGGGAGCAAAGGGACAGATATGAGATTGAGGGGGTTGCGGCAGTTCACTGAAGAAAGAGGATGCCTTGTGTGTGGGCGAGGTAGTGGAGGACCAGGGTTCGGGGAGATATCCCCAGAGGTTAGGAGAAGAAGCAGGGTGAGAAAGGTGGCATGGGAGCGGGATGTACATGAGAGCGTATGTCTACCAGTTATGGCGTTTGGGTCAGTAGGAGAGTGGAGTATCAACAGGAGGTGATGAGAGCAGTAGTAGGGAGATGGAAGCAGTGAAGGTGAGATGTACAGTTGTTTGGGTGGAGCAGAGGGACAGAGAAAAGAGATTTTGGGAACGGAGGAGAGGAATATGAAAAGGAGGAGTAGAGGAGGCATTTTAAGAAGGTATACGGAGTGGCAGTCAGGTGTGGTAAAATGTTTCTCAGGGTGCTTGATTGCAGATAGTCCAGCATGCAGTAGAGTATCTCATTGTTGTCTCTTCCTGCAGCTAGAGTTTAACCACTTCCCGACCGGCCGTTGTATATAAACGGCCGGACGGTGGCACTGCAGGGTCGGGTGGCCGTCTATAAACGGCCTCCCCGCACCCTGCTTGTGCGCGCTCCCTGGGAGCTCGCAGCACCGCGATCCGGTGCCCGCTGTGTCCTCCGGACACAGTGAAACACCGATCGTCGGACAAGACCTCTGTACGAGGTCCCAATCATGTGATCACTGATTGGCCAATCAGTGATCACATGCAAAGTAGTAAGCAAGATGTCACTTCTGACATCATTGCTTACTATGTGTGAAATCTGTGAATGATCACAGAGGTCACATGGTACAAGGCTATTCACAAAAGCCTTGTACCATGTGACAAGCTGTGACCAATCACAGCTCACTCTGTATTTCTCAATGAGTGCAGGTATGCACACAGAGAGAAAGAGAAATGATTGATTTTACATCCTATATGGGTGTAAAAGCAATCAGTGTAAAAAAAAAAAAAAAATCTTCATCACCCCTCACAAGTAGTACAGTGTCACCATGGTGACACTGTACTGCTAGGGTGACAGTATGTAAAAAAAAAAATAAAAATAAAAAATAATAATATAAAAAAATTAAATAAAAATGTAAAAAAAATGTTTAAAAATTATAATTTTTGCTTATAAACTAATTTGGATTTTTTTTTTTTTACTAAAAAGATAACGGAATAAATTTTGGCTAAGGTTTATGATGAAATATTATTTATTTGCAAAATTTTATTAAAAAAACACTTTTTTTAAAAATTTTTGGACATTTCATTTACATAGCAAAAAAAATACAAATCCCAGTGGTGAATAAATACCACCAAAATAAAGCTTTATCTATCTAAAAAAAATGGTAAAAAATTCATTTGGGTACAGTGTTGCATGACCGCGCAAATGTCATTCAAAGTGTGATAGCGCTAAAAGCTGAAAATTGCCCTGGTCAGGAAGGGGGTAAAAGTGTCCGGTCTGGAAGTGGTTAAATGATGGGCTGGAACAACATTTACTTCCATCTTCACGTCAACATTAAAATGCTCAACCCTTTGGTAAAGCCAGTGCACCAACCCCCATACTGTCTGGCCCATGGGAGCATTCCTCTATTAGATTTCGTAGTACATGCAACCATTCTTTAAAGATTGATAAATACCTAAAATGGTGCAGCTTAAAAATTCTACTTTGATATTCTGGTTTCTCTTCAGACTGAATAAATGTTTTGCCTTTTACTAAAGATTTTCGTGGAGAGGAACAACTATGAGTTTATTCCAATTTTGTGAGGCTTGGGAACAGAAAAAAAATCTACTTTGGCAAGGTTGAACAGAGATTGGAGAGTTCATAGTGAGATTTACAGTATATAAAAACATTTACAAACTATTTTTATACTGTTCTATATTTAATTAATTGTAAGCTTTCTCTCTTTGACCTGTCATTAAAATTCACACTTAACATAAATCTTAATGATGTGCCATTATTATGAAATTACATTACTATAAATTAAATTTTTTTTATATATATATATATATATATATATATATATATTAATTATAACAAGGTTTTTAAAACAGGAATGTGCCCTTGTAATATTATCCACAACAAATTGATCTAGTTAAAATATGTAAGTAAAATTTTTTCCTTACTTTAAATAGAGCAGGGAAGGGTTAGAACTCCTGTTGTGTTTATTGCCATCCAGCACTTCATCAACCACTTCTCAACAGCCCAAATCCCTGTTGCAGTGTGTGCAAACCTGGTCAAGAACTACAGGAAACGTTTGACCTCTGTAATTGCAAACAAAGGCTTCTGTGCCAAATATTAACACTGATTTTCTCAGGTGTTCAAATACTTATGTTCAGCAGTTCAAGACAAATAAATTCTTTACAAATCATACAATGTGATTTCCTGAATTTTTTTTTTAAATCTGTCTCAGAGTGGGAATGCACCTACAATGTGAATTTCAGACCCCTCCATGATTTCTAAGTGGGAGAACTTGCAAAATCGCAGGGTGTTCAAATACTTCTGTTCCTCACTGTATATATATATATATATGTGATTTTGCATTTCCGGGTAGGGAACGTGTGTGAGGCACCCTGTCAATCACTGGGTCCTGGCCGGTGATTATTCGCTGGTGCCCGGTGATTGCTGACCATCTCTGATGGAAAGGAGAACTGTTTGTAAACGAGACAGTTCTCTTCCCTGTCAGCTATTGCACACTGCTTTGGATGGCTGTGCACAGCACAGCCATCCAAAGCAGTGTGCTCACAGTGAAGCACACGGACACAGACACAAGTAAAAAAAGCACACAGTTAACCCTTTGATTGCCCCTCATGTTAACCTCTTCCTGCCCAGTGCCATTAGTACAGTGTCAGTGCTTTTTTTTAGCACTGATCACTGTATTGGTGTCACTGGGGATGTCAGTGTCACCAAGTCAGTTCCCCCCAGTGTCAGATTGCCAGCCGCAGTCAGACTATAAGTTGCTGATCGCTGCCATTACTAGTAAAAAAAAAAAATCCCAGTATATATACACCACCATTTGTAAATGCTATAACTTTCACGTAAACCAAATAATTTACACGTATTGGAACATGTATATATAGCGCAAAAAAATAAAAACGCACAGGCAATCAAATACCACAGAAAGAAAGCTCTATTCGTGGGAAAAAAGGACATAAATTTAATTTGGGTGCAGTGTTGCATGACTGCGCAATTGTCAGTTAAAGTAACGCAGCGCTTTAACGCAAAAAATGGCCTGGTCAGGAAGGGGGGTAAATCCTCCTGTTGACAATAGCATCACCTGACAGGAAGTAAGGGTACATTTGAAACAGGAGCACAGGCAAAAATACAGCTCTGGTATGTGTTCTAGCCTTTTCATACTCTGCTAAAGAACTAAAAATATTTGTGTTGCTGTTAAGTACTCTAACCTTCTATCTAAAAATAATGTCAGCAGGACAGGAAATAATAGTAAATCTCTCCAACAGTCACAGATAGCAGTAAAACATGCAAGGGTTTCAAATATACCCCACTCCAAATCTGACATAGAAAGTTTTGGCTGGAAATACACTTAATATATTAGACTGATTTCCCCATTGTATTCTACCATATTAAATCATGCTTACAGTGAGCCTGTATCTACTGGCTGCTGAAATGAAAGATAAGGCAGAGGACATTAATGAGTGATACTTGTTAAAGTAGAACTATAGGCAAAACCTTTTTTTTTTCATTTTGGATAGAGTAAGGGAGGGTTATACCCGTTAGATATTATTTACCATCTGTGTCTCATTGCAGAGATTTACCTTCACATCTTGTGCCAAGCAGGAAGTGAGGGGAAATCCCTGCAAATTAAGGGAATCCCTTGGAGCCTCTAAGGTCTCCAGAACTAGTGTCTCCATTGATAGATTTTCCCTCTATTACTTTTCTGGGGACAACCTGAAATTTGGGATTTTATTTTATTTCACTTTCAAAGATAATGGTAAGGGCTCATGTACACTGCAGCTGCTAAACTGATGTTCAGGAGCTGTTCGGTGTTTTTTTCAGCAGCCGCTGAACTCTCCCTAAAGTTTTCCTATGTGTCCATGTACACATAGTCGTTTACAGTCATTTACAGGTAGTTGAGTTTACAGTCAGTTTTTTTAAGGCACCAAAATTGTGTTCAGGAGTAGATTTTACCGGTGTTTCAAACGTCAAACACGTGTAAATGCTTGTAAAAGTGGTTAACGGCGTTCATAAGCATTTGCGTTTAGAAGTGTTTTTTGACTGGTCCATATCCAGATGCTGTCCAAAGCCTTTTTTCATCATCAGAAATGCATGCAAAGCCTTTTCCATGTATTCAAATGGACCCGGTACACTAGCGCAGTCAGTTCCAGGTTTCACGTGAAGGACAGAAAAGACAGGTCATCTCAACACATACTGCTCTCTCTGCTTCTGCTCTCTCTATTTCTCTCAAAATGTCTGAAATAGTTAATTATTTACTATTTTTCAGTGCATTCTGGGCATTTGGGAGGGTCTCCTGAGGTTATCTTTTAAAAACACTTCTAAACACAAACGCGCATAAACGCGGTATGCAAACGCGGCTAAACTGATATTTTTTAACCTACGTTTTCCAGCAGTCAGTTTCCATCATTCAGAAGAGTTTTCCAAACCCCCTGTATACATGAGCCCTTAACAGGACAAATACGAAGGGTTACTCTCCCCAGCGAGGACACAGACAGCAATAAAAACCTAATAGGTGATCTAATCCATCTCCACTCATCATGAAGCAACAAATTTAGAAACTTCAGCTTTGTCCCTCGTTCCAAAATAGGTGATAAACTCATAAGAGATGTTGCAGGTTGGCAAAATGCAGCATAAATGATTAGAATGTTTTGGGGGGTTTTTTCAACTATGCTGCACTACTTTTTTAGGAGGCATCAGCCTCTACATTCCCATAATTATTTAGAGGCTTACTATATTATGTACTTTTCTTTACAGCAACATAAATACAGCTCTAATCTTAAAGGTCACAAAGCAATAAATGAAAACATGCACTGTAATTCCTTCACCATATCAAGGATGTGAATCCTCAGCTATCTTGCCATGGAAAAGTACAGATATGTTCCTCCAATAGTGAATAAACACCTCACCTTGAGAATGAAGAGCTCAGTACTCCTAACACATATCTTTCTGCACAAACTTTCTGATAAGATATGCTGGCAGACATTTATTTATTAACTTCCTTATGTAACCTGACCTTGCCTTTAATTGTTGCCCTTACACATTTTTTAGGAACTTTTTTCATTTTCAAAATATGTCATTATGTAATCAAATAAAGAAAAGGGAAATATAAAGAGTGAAGGGAGTTGCTGTTCCAATTTTTGCTTTTTATAGCCATTATACTGTATTTGACCTTTTCTACCTACATGTCAAGGTAAACCTAACTTAAATTCCCCCTAAAAATTGTATCATACATATTTTCGGTTGCTCTTTCTGCTTCATGCTTTTAACTTTGTACTATTTCGTTTGATGTGATCAGCTTGTAAACCCTGTCATCCTGGAAGGTTGTCATCCTCATCCCTTCATTCTCAGTCCTTCCAACCTTCTGTTTACCAATATTCACTGAATTGAGTAGCTCTAGAAATGATGGCATTAAAGTTCAAATTAAAAATGTATAAACAATTTACAGACCAACAACCCCGCATATATAGAAAAACTTCACATGTGTGCAAGTACTGATTGCTACATATTAAACATCCACACGAAAAAAACATATTTTCACATTTATAAAAATTTTATTAGCATTTGTGAAAATACCATGTTATTTTTTTAATAGGACTACATAATTTTTATTTCATAAGTCATCTTATAAGTTATGGGGGTCTTTGGTAAATTTTCAAGTGAATGATATACATTTTAGCAAGTGTGTGCAAAAAATGAAAAAAGTTGGCTCGACAATGAAAGTGTTGTTAAGGTTTGTTCACAGCATAGTTTCTGAAAACAGTGCATTAAATTATCATTTGTTTACATCCACAGGTGTTGCAGCTCTGGACTCAAACGTATCTGGAAAAATTGGTCTTCGAGCTATTGTGTATTACTTTTGCACCACAGTCATAGCAGTTGTTTTAGGTAATCATATTGAATTGTTACTTATTAGGGCTTTGCTGTAGTCTTTTCCACAACTTCATTTGAAAGGATAAGTGCACCTTAAATTGTATGTCAACTTTAGCAATAAATTCTCTTATTTGCTCCCTTTTGTTCTATTAAATATACAATTGAAAGCTTTTTTGACAAGTGCGAAAAATAGATTTTCATCCAGCCAGAAAGTCTTCAAATTCTTCTAAGTCCTGCACCTTGTCCCTGTCCTAGCCCGCACTCCATTCCATTAATTGGGAAGCCTGTCTTCACCTTGACATGCTATTGACAGGCTCTCCACTTATGTGAATACATTTTGACTACACATGTGTAAGGGATGAGGTGCAGGACTGAGAACATTTTGAAGAGTTGTTCTGCAGCACCGGACTGAACCTTGGCAAAATTGACTTTCTGTCACTGGCATCAGGATCTGAAATTGTGCGTTGAACCATTTGCTAAATAAATGGATTCTAAATGTATATGTTTGGTATACCCTGTTATAGGAGAGAATGGCCCTAGAGTGGATAGAAAAGACCCTTATTTGTTTCAGCATGACAGTGCATCTGTTCACAAAGTCAGGTCCATAAAGACATGCTTTGACAAGTATAGTTTGGAGAAAACCAAGTGGCCTGCATAGAGCCCTGAGATTAGAAGAAAAGAAGGAGCGCCCGATGTCCAAAAGAATGCACTTTTGATGGTAGATTAGGAGGCATTTATTGAGAGTAATGACAAGTACATCAAGCCAACGCATTTCAGGAGAAAAGACTCCCCCTTCTTCAGAGCTTTTTTTAAGAAGTTTAGAAAAAAATGAAGGATCCTTTCTCAATGGTTTGGATACAGGGCTTTACAGACTAAATAGAAAATCTGTAAAGCCCTATATCCAAACCATTGAGAAAGGATCTTTCATTTTTTTTTCTAAACTTCTTTAAAAAAAAAAACCCTGAAGAAGGGAGAGTATTTTTCTCCCGAAACGCATTGGCTTCATGTACTTGTCGTTAATCTCAATAAATGCCTCCTAATCCACCATCAAAAGTGCAATCTTTTGGACATTGGCACTCCTTCTTTTCTACTATTCCAAGTATATGTGTGGAAACGACCTCAAGGCCGTACCAGAAAGGCAGCAGCCTAAACCCTAAGAGGTTTTACCGCCAATATCCACCATTGGGTACAACTGACTGGAAATCTGCAAGGCAGAATGTCTTATGCAACATCAGTCCCTGACCTCAAAACATTTTTTGGCTGAAGAGCTACAAATTTTTTACAGATGCACTTTTGTGGAAATCCTTTCTAATCCTTTATAATCAAAAAGGGGGGCCAACCCCATTTAAGCTCATTGTTTTGAAACAAGATGTCCAATGACTTTGTATACAGGTGTCTTGGTCAGGTACTGTATACACAAACCTTTTTTCATGTCTTTATATTGATAGGACACATAGCCTTTGTTCAAGAGAAGAAATGTTTTCATCTATATTCTAGCGACATATTAAGCAAAAAGACAACATTATTAAAAATGTGATGAATTGCTGTTGTGAATATACTGCACATTTTTCATTTGATGCACTAGAAGTTTATTTTAAATTTTTACTTACACCCTTAAAATCAACATGTATATTTATACAGGAATTGTACTGGTGGTGAGCATCAAACCAGGTGTGTCTCAAAGTGCTGAAGATATCGACAGAACAGGAAGTACTCCAGAAGTAACTACAGTTGATGCACTACTTGATCTGATTAAGTGAGTTAAAAACTTTATTATATGCTCAGGGATACTATTTATTAGAAGTTTTTATTTCATCCTATTCATCGTTTGCAGAAAATAGTCATTAATCTTGTCTAATATATTTAAAGAGACCCAGAATTTCATCATCTGTAAAACATACAATAGTAATACCCAACAGCAAAATGTTGGCTTTAGATAGACTTTCATCATTCACAAAGACTTTTTAGCATGTTTAAAATCTCTAAAAGTGAGGAACAGTCCACACAAAATTGGTATTCACAGTTTTGGTAGATGTTGATGAATTCAGTTTAGCTTTTTACCTTTCAAGAACTGTGTTGTTAAGATCTCTGTGGGCTAATTAAGGCCCATTCACACTTGGCAATTTGGAATCCCTGGCAGACTGGCCTCAAATCTGTCCATGATTCCAAATTGCAGTAAAATGCATGACATGTGTTTGGGTGCCGTAATTCTTAATAGAACCCAAATGCTGTGTGATTTTGCCATGATTGTCACACAACAGAATGGCGTGGAAATTGCGACAAAACATGTGAATCTCATCACGTGTGAATCTCATCACCCAAAAAGGAGCAGGAGCTTCTTTTGGGTGACAAGCGCACATACGGCAGCCCATTGAAGCGAATGGACTGACCTATGTGCAACATGCGTACACACGTATGAATCACACTTAGAAAATTACGAGCAAGAACACTCATTCCAGCTAGAGGGGATTTGAACAGGGCCTAACACCAGCCCATTGGGCTGGCTATATGCAGTTCCTATGCATAGACAAGGCAGTTTACCTGATGTCCTATTGCTTCAGTTCAAACCAATGCGTTGAGTTGGTGTGTAATAAAAAAGCAATAGGACATGTTGCATTTTTGCAACCCATCACAACACGCTGCCACGTAGAGAGTTTCACAGAATTTAATGTTAAAGTTATCCAAAGGAAAAAAAAACAAGCACTGCAATGTGTTTTACCAATGCCTTGTCAAGTGTGTACATAACACACACCTTAACCTGTTGGTGTGATTGTGCCCTGTATTGGGTGGGAGTTGTTTGTTCCCTAAGAGATTTGAGAATCCAGTGGGATTCTTGCTCTTCAATATCTGATATATGAACTTTGGGTGATCTGACCCCTGAAAAATGATCACTTTATATTAACCATAGTTGCAGGAAGATTGAAAAGCGCAGCGCGGCAGTGCTAGGGTTATTGCTAGGATTGATTAAAAATAAGATCCTGGTATGCTTTGATTTCACTATTGTGAGCTGAAAGGAACAAACATAGTTTGTACAGTCTTTGTTTATGTACTCTTTTACTGAAGAAATCTATTTATTATTTGTTTTGGAATAACGTGTACTTTTCCTTTGTATTAACTACTCTGCTTTGCATAGAACTAAGGCAATATTCCAGGTATTAATCATGGTATAATTGCTTCATATTGGTTACCAGCTCTGTTTACTGTTGCTCAACTGCAACAATTACAGTAAATGGATACAGTTCAGATATATTGATCCCTTCTTATTTGAATAAAGATTTGGGCATATTGATGCACTGTTATGCTGACTTGAGTTGATTTCTCATTCTGCCTGCCACCAAAACATAGCATTATGGGCAATCCGCATTCAAACACTGGGCATATTTACATTTAAAGAGCATCTATAGTCTCGGGTCAATAGGGCTGAATTTACTATAGGCAGTTCACTTAGCAGGGGAATTTTCCCCAAAGCTTAGTGAATGAGGTGAACCTCTGCCGACTTTCATCCACCAGCCATATGCAAGCAAAAATGCTGGTTTTTTTTTCATTTGTGATTGGGTATTCTTTTCAAAGTGAAATTCCACCACGATCACTAAGCTCTAGGGAAAATTTCCTTGCAAGTCACAGACTGCGCAGCTTTGCTTAAATATCATGGCACCAAGACCCTAAAGCTAAGATTCCTTGACAGGTACTAGCATTCAGTCATATGACTGGCACCAGGCATTAATCTAATGCTGAATTGCACACAAATATAGAAGACACACATAATAGCAGAACTCCAACCATAACAAAAAAACAAGATACAATGAATTGCTCTTTAAAACATAAAATAATACAGGCTTTTTCTGCAAAAAGAGAAGTATGACCAAAGTTGGTTGTGGCCATACTTCTCTTCTGGGTCACAAGAGTGCACTTATTTCTGCACTCTTGTGACTTAGATTCAGCCGACTGCGGGCTAAAGCCCACTCTCAGCTGATGTCACAATGTCACAGAGCCAGTTCAGTCTCTGCAAGGATTCTGACAACAATGACTGGATCCATCTAGATTTCTGACGCATTTAACTGAGAGCCTGAGCCAGCCACTCCTGCCCCCTCCACAGCCCGGAGCTCCAGTGAGCACTGGAGGGACAGAGCAGAGAGCAGGTGACTGTCCAGCCTCTCCATTGGGAGTCAAGCCTGAGAACTGAGTGATCAGCTCAGTTCTTGTTCTTTAAATCCTGCTCTTCTTCTTTAAACTTGGAAGCTGCAGGATCATCATGACAGCCTGTCAACTAAGCAATTTATTTTTTGTCTCAGTTACACCCTTTCTTCTTAGGGCTCATTTACACAGGCACTCAGCCCAAGACAACATGAAGAGCCCTTTGTTTACCGTACTTTTTTGTCCTAGCACTGAGCTGGACACGCATTGGTTTTACAAACTCCCAGTCATTATGACAGGGACAGGTGCGCAGCCCTAGATGTTCAGATTTTGCATTGGGACAACGCTAGAATAGAAAAAGTGAACAAAGGACTCTTCATGCTGTATGCTACTGTGAATGCATGTGAATGAGTTCTTCATTTTTTTTCCAGATTAATCTGTGAGGGTAAATCTCTCCACTGAGTTCACAAAAAGCAATAAAACCTGACACTCTAACTGTTACCTGTGCAATTTAAAACTAAAAACATTCTGTCTGTAGTTGAGTGTTAATGCTTAAACAAAACGTTTTCGTACCCATTATGGAACAAGTAAATAGAATTATTGTCAGTGCTTTAATGACAAGAAACCACTATAAAAATGTAGGAGGAGAATATTTTATTGTAGGCAATGTCCATCCTAAACTGCTTTTCTTAGAATAAAAGGTACATAGCATCATAAACTAGTGTACTCATTTTATCTTTGAAGATTTAGATATTTATGAAAAGATTATCCACAACATCTAGAGATATTACCCAACTTTATGACTTTAACTGTTGATGAATAACAGGGAATGTGTGATAAATTACTATGTTGTGTGAAACATCACCTGTACAGGTCAATTCAGGAGCTTTACATACAGTTTAAGGAATGTTACAGACTTTAATTGGGATAAAAATAACATGGTGTGAAATAACGTGATCATTTTAAATGATAGTTATTTTCCAGCAAAGCAGAATACTACCAATCCGACTATAATTTTCACTAGATAATTTTGACTTCTCTGTCATCTACTAGTGTAACATTTTGTTGACATCTCTAATCACAGAGGGGCTAATTTACTAAAACTGGAGAGTGCAAAACCTGGTGCAGGTCTGCATGGTAGCCAATCAGCTTCTAATCTTGTTCAAATAAGCTTTGACAAACAAAAACCTTGAAGCTGATTGGTTTCTCTCCATAGCTGCACCAGATTTTATACTCTCCAGTTTTAGTTAATTAACCAGAGTGTTTCAGGGCTCCAGGGGTTATCTGTGTTTATTGGATTTAAATTTAACATATAATACATTTTTGTACATATCTACAGTTTAACAATGTTTCATCCTTATAAAGACTTTTTCTATACATTTAAATGGTAGTGAGCCAAAGTAAAGGGGCTGTTGTCTAATATTTAGTCTAAAGTCTGTGAAATTACTGGTAAATCCTCATTATGTTACACACATAGTTACAGCAAGGCAACGTTTCGGAGTCTCGCAGGACCCCTTCATCAGGCATGTGACTATGAAGGGGTCCTGCGAGACTATGAAATGTTGCCTTGCTGTAACTATGTGATCATTCATTAAAACTTTTGGACCCATATTGGTGATCCTCGGTGTGCTGGTGACATTCTCCCTTGCTGATTCTGTTCGGTTCCAGCCGACAGTTGCTGCAGCACCCACTTATACACACAGTCATTTTTAACGCAGGAACGTGTGCATTTAGATTGTACACTTGCATCTAGGAGAAGGTAACACCAGTTTTCTTGTACTACAAGCTTAGCCTTAGCAGATATTGTCTTATTAGAGATACTGTAAATCTGTGATCATGCATGTTACCAGAAAGATGACTACACATGGCTTGTTTTTCTTTTCATTCAGCCAGCAGGCTAAACAAAATAATTGAACTAATGTGCAGTGGGGAAGATTCCCTCCATCCACCCTGATTGTGTGGATGGGGGGAATCTTCCCCACTGCACAACTGTATTCTGAGATCAGGGAGACTCCCCCACTGCCAGAATACACAGATAGGTGCTGTAGCCTCTGATCAAGAGGCTTTTATCCAACAGAACTGTTGAGCATATGTTGGTTGGTAGATCGACTTCTGTTCATGTGCAGTGGCCACACATGTATCGTCATTCGGTTGGTTCAGCAATAACCATTTATTATCCAGTTGCCCCTCTAATGTGCCCACTGGCATCACCTGCACCTTTGACATCATTTTCTGTGATAATACCAGCCTCAATGGACTTAAAGGAGAAGTATAGAAAAAAAGTTTGTTTGGCCCTACTTCTCCTGTGGATCACAGGAATACAGCTGCTCCCACCCCCTCCACAGTTTGGTGCACCAGTGAGTGCTGGGGGTGCAGAGGAGAGAGCCGATGACTGACTGTCACATCGGACCAATGCTGCATTCACCTAGGTGAGTATGATATAAAAAACTCATACTTCTCTTTTAATGTATTCTTACAGTCCTCAAACCTTTTTGAGTTTTGTTCTCTATCTGAGGTCCAAACAATCAGAAGTGAAAGGATGCTCCATCACGACCAACCTGACCACTGTGTAACTGCTCCTGTGTGCCTACCAACATTTCTTGTAGGCAGCTGTACCGAACATACCCAAATTATATTTACTATGTTGAGTTGGAAACTGAATGCCTTCTCTGCCTTATCCTATTGCTTTCTTTCTAGGAATATGTTTCCAGAAAATCTGGTCCAGGCATGCTTCCAGCAGGTAAAAACAGCTGCTTTCTTCTATTGATATTTATATAAGTGTGGTCAATGAGTTTTAACTATCTACTTTTATTTTATGCACAATGTAACATACAGATGTTTAAACTTAATAGAGCCTCTAGATCAGCAATTACTTATATGAATTGTAAAAGGTCTATTGGCTTATTTGGCCCCATTAGTATGAGTGATCAAAACTGAAACGAATAATCTTTGCAAAATAAATATTTTGTTGGTGAAATCCACCTTTATAATATTGCACAAGGAAAAGTACTTGAAGCTGGATGTTTACAGTTTTATAGTTTAAATGCTGTACAGCAGGCATCACTAAATGGCGGACCGGGGTCCAGATGCAGTCCTGCCATTTAAGAGCCTTTTCTTCCCCCAGCTGTCTCATTTTCATCCTCACAGAGCAGGCAGTGGGAGGCAGGGCAGTTCTGGATGGAGGGTGGGAGCTGCCCAAGGTTAACAAGCAGGTGATTGGTTTCTAGGGTGAAGGGCAGTCCCAGGAATCAAACACTGTCTGTCAATCACTGTCTGTGTAAGGTAGGACAGTGGGGGGGGCTAAGTTAAAGGGGCTAAGGACATTAGTGTGAAGGGGGGCCAAGGACAGTAATGTGGGGTCTAAGGACTGTGGTGTTTGGGGGCTGAGGATATTAAAGTGGGGGGGAACTGAGGACAGTAACATGGGGGGGCTGAGGACAGCAATGTGGGGGGCTGAGGACAGTAACATGGGGGGGCACTGAGAACAGTAACATAGGGGGTCTGCGGACAGTAACATAGGGGGCTGAGGATAGTAACATGGGGGGGCTGAGGACAGTAATGTGGGGGCTGAGGACAGTAACATGGGGGGGTCTAGAGACAGTAATGTGGGGGGATGATGTAAAAAGGGGCAGAGTATTTTTCAGTGAAGGGGGCACATGACAGTACTGCTGGGGGGATGTGAAGTCAAGGAAGTGTGAGAACACTACTGTGAAAGGGGTGGAGGGGGGTGATGTAAAGGGGGAGCTGAGGACACTCATCAACAGGGATCTTGCTGTGAATGAGGAGGGGACTGTGAAGTGGGGATTGAGGACACTGATGTGAGAACAGGTTCAGATGTGTACATGTGCATTTGGTATTGTGGGTAGGTCAGCACTACCTGCTATAAACCTGAAGAAGTTCCTGACCTTTTTCCTTTTTTTTCAAAATCGCACCGCAGTAACACGTGGTTTGGCATGCACAAAAGTGCACCACATGGGGCCTACATGAGATTTGGACCTCTGATGCATGCAAATTTTACCTTAGTGAATTTTGATTCAATACCTCTGCTGTACAGTTTATCAGTCATAATAACTGTTCCAAAATAACTTTTGTATTACAGTACAAGACCAAGAGAGAAGAGGTGAATCCAACAAAAGATCCTGACAAGAACAGTACAATTGAGAAGAATAGCACTCTAGATTTGTTTGCGACAGAACAACAGGTGATGTGCTGATCTAAAGTAATGACAAAGTATTATTATTATTATACTTTTATAGATTATAGATTTATATAGCGCCAAAAGTTTACACAGTGCTTTACAACATAAGGGCAGACAGTGCAATCACAATACAATTTAATACATAGATTCTCATAAAGAGAACAGGTTCAGCACTATGAGAGTACATGTATTATCAGGTTTAGGCCAATATTCCGTTTAAGAGTATGTATGAGAAAAATAAAAAAAAATTGAAAAAAGTATATCACTGCAATTCATACACATAGTCCCATGTTTTGCCTATTGCTGCTAAACTGCAAATACAGATAAAATACCTATTGATTCTGCCAGATATCCAGTAACCCCTCTAATTTTCTGTTTGAGCTGACAACACAGTGCTTCTGTTGCATTGAAGCCCCAAGCAATGTTGTCAACTCTGATTAGTTCAACTATGTGGACTACAGATTACCCCAGCCAGGGCTATCAATGGGCAAACTATGCAGCCGCTTAGCACACACTGCCACCTAGGGCACAGCCACGGCTGCTGGGAGGGAGGAGGTGGGGAAGCATCCAGCAGCAGTGACAAGCCAGCGGGACAAGCCTGCTGGCTGCAGTGGCATGGATTGATTGGAGTGTATTATTGTAGAGAACAGTATGGCAGTCTATATTAGTGGAGTGTATAGGGAGGTGTGGTGAGGCAGTGTAGAGCAGTGCTGTTTGTCGGTCCAGTAGTTCAGCAGGTAGCAGTGGTGAGGAAAGAGGGTGATGGAGGGTGATCGGTGAATGGAGGAACAGGGCTGGCAGTGGAGTAGTGCCGTGGATGGAGTTGTGGATTGGGGATGGCAGATCCTGGTGATCGGTGCTGTGCCCGACTCTCGGTGACAGATATGGAGTCTGTGTCCCTGGATTCCTCCCTTGTGTCCCGATCCCCGGGGCCGATTCACCCCCCAGCCAAACGGATGTACTTCAGGAAGAGATTGGTCTCTGCTGCGGCCCAAATCGTGATCACCAGGTGCCCCCTCTCTGCCTGACTCCTCCCGGCTCTGATCAGTACAGAAGGCTCTGATCCATGGTCAATGTTCACCCTGTCCCCACCCCATAGAATACTACACCCCTCACTTTACACCCCACCTCATAAAACCATGCACCATCACTGCTCACCCTGTCCCAACCTCATAGAACCCTGCACCCCTCACTATACACACTGCCCCCACCCCATAGAACACTGCACCCCTCACTATACACTCCCCCCCACTTCATAGAACCCTGCACCCGCCACTGTTCACCCTGCCCCCCATAGAAAACTTTACCCCTCTCTGTTCACCCTGCCCCCACCCCATAGAACCCTGCACCCCTCTCTGTTCACCCTGCCCCCACCCCGTAGAACCCGGCACCCCTCACTATACACACTGCCTCAACCCCATAGAACACTGCATCCCTCACTATACACTGCACCCCCACCTCATAGAACCCTGCATCCGCCACTATTCACCCTGCCCCACTCCATAGAACCCTGCACCCCTCTCTGTTCACCCTGCCCCCACCCCATAGAACCCTGCACCCCTCACTATACATACTGCCCCAACCCCATAGAACACTGCACCCCTCACTATACACTCCACCCCCACTGTTCACCCTGCCCCACTCCATAGAACACTGCACCCCTCACTGTTCACACTGCCCCCATCTCATAGGACACTGCACTCCACACTGTTCACCCTGCCCCCACTCCATAGAACCCTGCACCTCTCAATATAAACCCCACCCCCACCTCATAGAACCCTGCACCTGTCACTGTTCATCCTGCCCCCACCCTATAGAACCCTGCACCCCTCACTATACACACTGCCCCCACCCCATAAAACACTGTATCCCTCTCTGTTCACCCTGCCCCACCCCATAGGACACTGCACCCCATACTGCTCACTCTGCCCCCACCTCATAGGACACTACACCCCATACTGTTTACCCTGCCCCCACTCCACAGAACCCTGCACCCCTCGCTCTACACCCCACCCCCACCTCATAGACCCATGCACATGTCACTGTTCACCCTGCCCCCTCCCCATAGAACACTGCACCCCTCACTTTTCACCCTGCCTCCACCCTTCACTATTTACCCTGACCTACTCTATAACGGTCTGCTCTGCTCACTATTCACCTAGTCCCCACACTGTATAACATTGTACCACTCACTATTAACCCTGCCCCCACACCACACTTCCCCAGATTGTATAACACTGTACCGAAACTATATACTCTTCTCCAACCCTATACTGATCCATTCTGTTTAACACTGCACCCTGATTGTAGAAAGGAGCACCGATCATCTCTATATATAACGCTCCACCCATTACTATGCACCCTTCCTCCCACCCTATGCAGCTGCTTTTCATACTGGGAAGGCCCAATTTGTATAACACTGCACTTTGGTATGTACCCTACTCCCTTCTTTTACTGGGGGACCCCACTTTTAAATGCTGCACCCCTTTACTATGAGCACTGCCCCATCATAGTACTAGGGAGCCCCATTCTGCATAACCCTGCACCCCCTTACTCTGTACCCAGCCACATGCCCTCATTAGTACTGGGGATCCCTACTCAGCTGTACTACCTTATGTACCCTGCCTCATCTCATTCTGCTCACTAGTAGCACTAAGAAGCCCCACTCTCTAGAACACTACACACCTTTCTACTTACCCTGCCCCCACCTCATACTATTTTTTCTTGGTACTGGAGAGACCGATCTCTTTAACACTGCACCCTGCTGCAGTACACCACATCCTTACCACAATACTACTTTCTCATCTGCTCCAGGTATGGTGGCCCCACTCTTAAAAATACTGCACTAAGTAATATTTCCTTTTCCCCTTCTATAATACTTTGTTGGGGGTGGAGATGAAGTTACATTGGTGGGGGGCCCAAGAAAATGTTTTCCCAAGGTCCAAGCAATATTAAAGATGGCCCTGGACAACAGTGACAGCTGGCGGGAGAAGGATGTGAGGAGCTGTCCGTCTGGCCGCAGTGGCAGGGATGGATGGCAGGGTTGTTTTTTACAGGAACGGGAGTGGTGCTGGCTGTGGGAGCAGAAGTACTAATGGCGGGGTGGGAAGGAACATTGAAACAGCACTGCAGGAGTGGAGATGATACAACAGCGATGCTGGAGCAGGAGTGATGCTGGCGGGGATCAGAAGGAAAACTGAGGAAGCACCAGGACACTGTTTGGTGGAGAGGGAATCTTGCTGGCTGGTGAATAGGAGGAGGATGGTGGTGAAGGCTGTAGGGAAGGGGAAGGGAGTATATCTGAGTGTAGGCTATGCTAGCTGAGGCAGAATTAAAACACAAAATTGGCGCCGCTGGGTTTACACTTGACAGGTGGGTGTGGCTGAAGAAGTTTTTATTTATATATTTCAGGTACTTATATAGTGCTGTCAATTTATGCAGCACTTTACATATATATTGTACATTCACATCAGTTGACAGATTTGGTGGCAGGCTAAGTCGCTGTTTGGAGGATATGACAATGGATTATAGGGGTATGTGAAAGGTGACATGATGGGGGGGGAGTTTTGGAAGGGGGGGGTGCACATAGCTGGCCTTTCCTAGGGTGCAATATAGTCTAGCACCGGCCCTGCCTATGTATAAAGATGAGGATGGGGGGTGTTCTGCAGTGTTACCGCATCCCCAGTCCTAAGGTGATAATGCTGTTCGTCCATAGATACATTACATTGAGCATTGTGAGCATTATCACTCTACATCAGAAAGTATGTAATTGGCAGGATCACCAGATGAAAATAAAGTTTAAAAAATATGAAAATAGAAAACTAATGCAGCCACCTCTTTTAAGGGCTGGTAAGCTGCAACATATTACATTTTGTTTTCAGGTTATGACACACTTTAAATGTTAAATTGTAATTACATTTTAAACTGTTTGCACTCAGTGATGATGTATGTGAAAATTAAGAAGCAATTGTATGATTTTTGTGGGGGGGTTGGCACAGAATAGTACACTAATCAATATTCTGTGAGCTATACCTATGTATAAATAAAATCCATTACATTAATATGTGTATAATTTGAAACATTCTTGATGCATGCCACAGAACCAAACAAAGGAATACAAGCTTGTTGGCGTCTACACCGATGGAGTGAATGTCTTGGGTCTTATTGTCTTCTGCCTTGTATTTGGGATTGTCATTGGGAAAATGGGAGAAAAAGGTCAAATTCTGGTGGACTTTTTCAACGCATTGAATGAAGCGACAATGCAAATAGTTCAGATTATCATGTGGTAAGTATTTTATTCATGATATGAAATGGAAACTTTTTCACACTGCAGTACAGCAAGTTTTATGAAGATAGTACACTCAACATCGTACTCTTGTTAAAGTCTTTTTTGGAGTGAATGGTAATAAATGTGGTTGTACTTGTTTCCTGGCCTACTGCTCCACCCTCCCCATCATGTCATAGTAGACCTTTTAGAAATTAGCTGCAGCACAACAAATTTAATATTGCCGTAAATGCCCTGCTGTACTTTATCCAACCGCAGTCTGAAAAGCCACCAATTATTTTGGTTTGATTTTTTAAAACTGTCAGAATGGTTGGAAGGGAAACTCCCACCAAAACATTTTTACTTTTAGCTGGACTGTGTAGGGTTTAGAACCTCTGTCTGGTTCATAGAGCTACACATGAAATAAATTTGGAAGGATAGTGCTGGAACCTTATACATATCCTAATGTTATAGGGGGTAAAAGGTTTTTGACTAGAATGTCTGGATTCTTAGGACTGACAGCTTCCCCACACTAAAGAACCTCCACAGTCTCCTTTGTTTATGACTGAGGGAATTTGAGATTGAAGCACCACATCGCATTATAATTATCCAGACACATTTATTTCAAGGTAAGATGAGATAATTTTTTTCACACAGCCAGGCTGAACCAGCTGCTAGCCAACTTGGTTTTTTAACAGTTGGGTCATAATTTTTGTTACATTGTAAATATTGTCCAGCCTCTCTGTGAATTAAATGCCAGCATTTTAGCCCCATTGAAGAGGGAGTGTTGAGCCTCTGCAATGCGTTGATTTTGTTTCAGAGTTTATCTCATCTTACCTTGGAATAAATCTGTGTTTGAACAATTAAACTTTGGTGTGACACAAATTCCCTCTTATGGCTGCCTGTTACTCTGCTAGAGAGAGTTTCTTTGATTTACGGTCTCAAATGTCAGAGGACCCCCCATTGTGAAGAGCAATCCAAGCTTTCACAGCTGTCACCCGAATAGTCCCATGCGAAGACTTTCCATCTATTTCACCTCTGATGACTTTCATAAATATTAGTATTTCTCTTAAAGTGGAACTTTAGGCAGAAAATTAAATCCTGCTAGATGCCTTTAGGTTGACCCCTTTTGCAGGTATAGCTATTTAGAACATTAAAAATAGGTGTCTATACTGTTTCAAATCCAGTAGTATACTGCCCCACCCAGCTCTGCACATGCTCAGTTGCTCTCTATTTTTTGACACTGCTGAAAATGTCTGATCTGCTGACAGCCTAGAAATTTCCTGCTGCTCATGGGCTTTGGGCTTCAGCAAATCGGCAGCCTCCAGCAAGAAAAAGCAGGACAATGCTGGAGCAGATTTATAGCACACACTAATTTTGGTAGCATAATTATTAATGTGCAGTTACTTGCTAAAAAACATAATTTTTTATCAAGTTGTTATGGGTAAAGTTCTGCTTTAACTTTTTGGCCTGGTGACAGTTGCCACTATGGAATATATCCAACTGAGGCAATAGCCCTTGAAAAAATGGCCAAATAGCATAATATTCCACACAAAACAAAAAAATGCAAAAGTTACATGTGGACACATAGGAGAAAAAGTATGCAGTCTTGTGTATACTGTATGTAAATGGAAGTGTCACAGTTAAAGCATTATTAAACCCACAACAGTAAAATCAGTCGGTATAGGCATGCTTGTTATACTCACTTTGGAACCTAAGGGGTTAATCATCTGCATTGTGTAAAATGGCTGTTTGATCCTGTCTTCTCTGATCCTCCCTTCCTTCTACTGTCCCCAATCCATCTGCTGATAGTACAGAGCCCTAGGAGTCATTCTGCACATGCTCTGTTTGGTGTGTATTGCTAGGGAGGTTTTTTTTTTTCTCTTGGGAAGATAAATGTGATCAGCACAGTACCAATCATCTCTGTCTGGTCAGAGGGCCAGGGGTTATGCAGGTTATTGTCATAGGACAATCAGAGGAGAATAAAAACTCCTCCTACACACTTTAACCAGTGCTCTGCTGAACACTGATAGAAGTCACAAGATTGCTATATACTGCTGATGAGAAAAGGTATTTAACAGTTCATATTTACTAAAATAATTGCATGTTTCCATGTTCTGTGTACTGTGGGAGACCATATATAGTCCTGGGTTTAGTAGCACTGTAGGTCAATCTTTCTGTTTAGTGTTATGGCTAGCTTATAGCTATTTAGTAGATATATGATGTGATAAAGGGGGTCAATCACAAGTTAAGGAGGTTTAGCTTTGCACAATATGCTTTTTACATCTATTGTTTTTTCTTTGTATGCTAATTCAATCTTTCTAGCATGGCTGGAAAAGGAACGCTGGGTACTCTATAACAATATGAGTAGTTTCTCATAATTCTTTAGTCACACGCTATTATCAGTGTCATATCTGTAGTCATTTTCTGCCTTAAAGTCACATTTTAAATGCTACTCTTAAATGTATGCTAGGTACATGCCCCTTGGTATCTTGTTTTTAATTGCGGGGAAGATCATTGAAGTTAACGACTGGGAAATATTCCGCAAACTAGGACTTTACATGGCAACTGTACTCAGCGGGTACGTATCTCTATGAAATATGATGTTATGTTGCATTGTTACTTCACATGTAAATTAATATGCTTTCAATTTTAATATACATTATGTCATCAGACCTGGACTGGTAGATTATGGAATTTTCCAGAAAGACTAGGGCATCCTAGCTCACTGCACATTTTGCACCCTAACACTTATGTGGTTTCTATAACTTATACAGTTGTGTCCAAAATTATTCAACCCCCACTGAAATTGAGTGTTTTGGCCAGTTTGACATTGCTTTTGATCATTCAGTCATCTTGCTTACATTTACATTAAAGAGGCACTTGTAGGTCAGACAAATATAACATAACAGTTATAATGAAATAACCACAAATGTCTTTTCTGTGCTCACAGCATTATCAGTTTTATTCAACCCCCAAGTGACATTCAATCTTAGTACTTAGTACAGCATCCTTTTACAGTTATAACAGCTTTTAAAACGTGAAGCATAGCTTGACACAAGTGTCTTGCAGCGATCTACGGGTATCTTCGCCCATTCTTCATGGGCAAAGGCCTCCAGTTCAGTCACATTCTTAGGCTTGCGCACTGCAACTGCTTTCTTTAAGTCCCACCAGAGGTTCTCAATCGGATTTAAGTCTGGTGACTGCGATGGCCACTCCAAAATGTTCCAGCCTTTCCTCTGCAACCATGCTCTAGTGGACTTGGAGGTATGCTTGGGATCATTGTCCTGTTGAAAGGTCCAACGTCTCCCAAGCCTCAGGTGTGTGACGGACTGCATCACGTTTCCATCCAATATCTCCTGGTACTGAAGAGAATTCATGGTACCTTGCACACGCTGAAGCTTCCCTGTACCTGCAGAAGCAAAACAGCCCCAAAGCATGATTGACCCTCCACCATGCTTCACAGTAGGCAAGGTGTTCTTTTCATCATAGGCCTTGTTCTTCCTCCTCCAAACATAGCGTTGATCCATGGGCCCAAACAGTTCTAATTTTGTTTCATCAGTCCACAGAACACTATCCCACAACTTTTGTGGTTTGTCCACATGGCTTTTGGCATACTGCAGTCGACTCTTCTTATTCTTTGGAGACAGCAAGGGGGTACGCCTGGGAGTTCTGGCACGGAGGCCTTCATTACGCAGTGTGCGTCTTATTGTCTGGGCTGAAACTTCTGTACCCACATCTGACAAATCTTTTCTCAGTTCCTCAGCAGTCACACGGGGACTTCTCTCCACTCTACGCTTCAGGTAGCGCACAGCAGTCGAAGTCAGCATCTTCTTTCTGCCACGACCAGGTAGCGTTTCAACAGTGCCCTTTGCCTTGAATTTGCGAATGATGCTTCCTAAGGTGTCTCTTGGTATGTTTAACATCTTTGCAATCTTCTTATAGCCATTGCCCTTCCTGTGAAGAGAAATCACCTCTTCTCTTGTCTTCCTGGACCATTCTCTTGCCTTCACCATGTTTGTAACCACACCAGTAAATGTCTAGAAGGAGCTGAGTATCACAGTCATTTTAAAGCTGCCTAATTGGTGCTTATTATGCTTAATTGCTGCTCGGTGACATCCACAGGTGTTTTCAATACCTGATGGAAAGCACCTGTATGAACCTCTGTTCTTCAGAGTGGTAGTCTTTAAGGGGTTGAATAATTGTGGCAATGAAGAAACCACATAAGAACCATTTACTACTGTATTACATAAACAATTGATGTCATTTTAGTTGCATTTGGGTAGTTACAACGTCCTTGTAGGATTTGATTCTGAATACAATTCCAAATGTACACTATAGTCCCTAAACCCCTTTACAGCATTGGGGGTTGAATAATTTTGGACACAACTGTATACTTTAGTGACATAAACCAAAAGGTTAATGTGTATATAAAGCCAAAGTCTTTTTTATATAATATGAAAGGGTTAGAACCTCATTCACTTTGCCTGTCTGTGTCCCCGCTAGGGAGATTCTCTCTTACTATTTGTCCTGGTGGTTCAATACCGAAAGCAAGAGGAAATCCAGCATTTTTGAGTTGTCACCAGAAAAGGAATCTTCTAATGGGGAAACCAGCTCTGATGGGGCCTAATGGGGGATTTTCTTTCACTTTTTGCTGTGTCTTGGAGATAAGAAGTGAAGGAAAATCTCCATGATGAGACAACCAAAAAAACTGACATTCCCCACCATTCCATTTTCTGTACAAACCTGAACATTTTTTTGAGTTTGAATTTTATACATTTTAAAGTATATGTATAGCGAAAACCTTTTTTAAGATAGAACATTAAATAGTTCAAATTCCGTACAGTTTGCTTTAGGAGTTGATGCTCCATCAGGGAGATCTCCTGTGTTCTGGACACAACAGGAAATTAGAGGAAATCAAAGTGAGAGGATTCCCCTTTTATGCAAATAAAATAAACAGTAAAATAAGCTGATAAGAAAAATATTATTGAATTAGAAAGAAAAGTAAGTATCAGTTAGAGCTCCCCTGAATAGTTTAAATATAACATCTAAAGTAGAAGAAGAATAACCTACATATTATAATGACAACAAACTTTTCATTAACCAGTGGATCTTTTTTTCCAGACTTGCCATCCATTCTGTTGTTATTTTGCCACTAATATATCTTGTGATAGTTCGAAAGAATCCTTTCAAATTTGCAATGGGCATGGCTCAGGCTCTACTGACAGCACTCATGATATCATCTAGGTAAGTATTACTCATCTTTTACTATTTCAAAGCATTTAAACATTAAAACAAATATGAACACATGCGTGCATTACAGCTTATTGCCTAAAACTCACTGCTTGTCTTAGGATTGTTTGCTCCAGTCATGTAGATTCTTTACATAACACATCTCTGCAACTGAATCTTGATATCAGCCTGCTGCAACCCCATATACAGTACCAACAACAGGGGCTAGTGTTAGGGGCTAGTGTTAGGAGCTTGCATTTCTGTTAACAGTAAATATGCTAACAGGAGGAGGCTTCATTAGAGTGCTGATGTTCCCTTTGTAGGTATGTATTCACCTGTGTTCTTTGCCAATCTGTGCTGTAACTCCAATGGAGGTCAGAAATCAGCTTTGCTGTCTGGCAAGTGTTCCCAGATTACATAACTAGCTGCACAGAATTACAAATGATTTAGCAGGTAAGGGTATTCCAGTATATGTATTTTCCCTGTGTGCTAGTAGTACCAGTATGAAGCAGTAGCTGTTTGTACTAGCCATGATACATCTATATCCAGTGTGGTGCTTAGCAGAAAGAATGGGGCTTAGCCAGAAGTAAGGAGCTTGGCAAAAACACAACTGCAGAACACTCATGAAATGTAAGGCATTATTAACATGTACTTGAGAGTCTATCTCAAATATAGCATCTGGAGGTTATTATAGGACATTTCACATAGCTGAGCCATCATCGACCTTTAAAGCCCGGGTTAGAAGACCCAGCATGCCCATGAAGCTGCCCATTTTGTAAATATGATATTCCCATTCTAGTTCAATAATTAATACATTTAATTTAACCAAGAACTTGGTAGTGCCTGGACTACCATTTTGGAAAATATGATGTCTTGATTAGACTGACTATGATGGAGGGTGAATGTGTTTTGTAAAGAAGGAAATCCACATAGAACCCGAGGGATAAGAAACATAATTTATATGAGTTTAAAGGGCCAGCAACAGAAAGTTAGAGATAGTTGTCATAGAATGGTGTGCAGAGATCTTGCTTTGTTCTATGAATAAATGGATTACATGCAAACTTTGTGAATTCTGATTTGAACTGAGCCATGGAAAGTTTGCATGACAAGATTGTGCAGCTATATAGGATTAATCATCAAAGAAACAATTAGAAATTGTGTACATCAAAAATCAGAAAGAAAATAACTAATAGGTAGTGTAAAATTACAATCTGACACTTGTGTCTTCTGATATTATAGGGCTAAACCTTCACCCTGAAGTCAAATTATTGGGCAGAGAACTTAGACTTTGACAAACCTTATTAATATTATTCTGTTTTTGTTTGACAGTTCAGCAACGTTACCTGTAACTTTCCGCTGCGCTGAAGAAAAGAATAGGGTGGACAAAAGGATCACAAGATTTGTTTTACCAGTAGGCGCCACAATCAACATGGATGGCACAGCTCTGTATGAGGCAGTGGCTGCAGTCTTCATCGCACAGTTAAATGACATGAATCTAGATGTCGGTCAAATTGTCACAATAAGGTGAATATGTGTACAATGTAATTTAACAGAAGTTTACATGTAGCAGTGCAAGTGTTCCCATCATTAGTAATTGAAGTGACTGAGTAGTGATTGGAACCTGAATGGCTTTAGTGCTTTCTGAGGCAATGACATGAGACAAGTATTCAGATCAGGAGTGTTGACTTTACTTCTGACTTTCTAATTTGATTGCATGTTCTGGCTCAGTGAATCAACAATTATTAAAGTAGGGCAGCTAATATTTTTATTTAAAATTTTCTCAGTACAGGTTTCCTTCACAAAATGAACTCTAATCCAGCCCTCTTTACTTTCTTAATCCTCTGTGTAATGTTAGTACTGAGCTTAGATGCAGATTTGACCCTCCTAAAATTGCTGCAGCTTGTGGAGGGCATAATAGGGTTCACAAAGCTTAACGTCCTGGTATCTCTGTTTCTAACTGCACATGCGCAGAGGCCTGTACAAGTCGGTTTAAAGAGGTTTGAGCTTGCATTTGAGGTATGTTACTACACAATATAATGAGGGGGCAGAGAAAGGTCGGACATGGGTCATAGTTTTAAATATACTCTTACAATTTAGGAATATGATCTTATTCCCCATAGCAAAACCCTTAGGGCCCCTGGCTTTCTAGCGTTCAGCAATCCTACTACTGAGACCAGTGGACCTGTAAAATGAACATAGAGCAATATGTTAATTGCTTCCCTAGCACTTTTATAGAGGTGCTTGAACTCTTCATGCATGTCATAAATCACTATGAGGGCAGACCATATTAGACCTAGTGCTAGGTAATATAGTTACATAGTTAGTCTGGCTGAAAAAAGACAAAAGTCCATCCAGTTTAACCATTAAAAAAAAAAGTTATAATCCTATACCCACAGTTGAGGAAGGCAAAAAAAACCCAGCAAAGCTAAATCCAATTTGCTCCTGCAGGGAAAAAAAATCCTTACTGACCCCCCGAGAGGCAATCGGATATCCCCTGGATCAACTTTACCTATAAATGTTAGTATCCAGTTATATTCTGTGTATCTAAGAAACAATCCAGGCCTTTTTTAAAGCAATCCACTGAGCTGGCCAGAACCAACTCTTGAGGGAGTCTATTCCACATTTTCGCAGCTTTTACTGTAAAGAAACCTTTTCATGTTTGGAGATTAAATTTCTTTTCCTCCAGACATAATGTTGGACCTTTGTCAGTTTCCTGGTCTGCTATGGATATGAGTTATTCTAGTTTAGGAAACATTTGCTCTTTTTGTGTACATTTATCACATGACCATTACCTTTGTTAGCACCTTTTTTAAAGCAATCCACGGAGCTGGCCAGAACCAACTCTTGAGGGAGTCTATTCCACATTTTCACAGCTCTCACTGTGAAGAAACCTTTCCGTGTTTGGAGATTAAATTTCTTTTCCTCCAGACGTAATGTTGGACCTTTGTCAGTTTCCTGGACTGCTATAGATATGAGTTATTCTAGTTTAGGAAACATTTGCTCTTTTTGCATACATTTATCACATGACCATTACCTTTGTTAGCACCTTTTTTAAAGCAATCCACGGAGCTGGCCAGGACCAACTCTTGAGGGAGTCTATTCCACATTTTCACAGCTCTCACTGTGAAGAAACCTTTCCGTGTTTGGAGATTAAATTTCTTTTCCTCCAGACATAATGTTGGACCTTTGTCAGTTTCCTGGTCTGCTATGGATATGAGTTATTCTAGTTTAGGAAACATTTGCTCTTTTTGTGTACATTTATCACATGACCATTACCTTTGTTAGCACCTACAAATTAATCAACTCATTTAGTTTAATCACTACTTCCCAAAGTAAATATTTGAATATAACATGATAAACACACACAGGGAGTCATGAATATTGCATTGAACTACAGCTGTTAATAATATACTTTAGTTTGCTGCCTCCTGCCTTTGCATTATCTGCAGTAAAGCAATTTAATTAAAGGGTTCTTTGCTGATCTAAAGAATGTAAGAAAGTGTAATGCAAATAAAAAATGAAAATGTGCTATGATATATTGGCTCGTATTCTTTATTAATTCTTGTCTCATACTTTACAGTGTAACGGCAACAGCAGCCAGTGTGGGAGCTGCAGGAGTACCACAGGCCGGCCTGGTTACCATGGTGATCGTTCTGAGCGCCGTGGGTCTTCCAGCTGAGGATGTCACTCTTATAATAGCTGTTGACTGGCTTTTGTAAGTAGTTCTTGTGTGGGAGAACATGTTTTCATATCATTTGGTAGATGGGAATTGTGTGTTATGAATAGGTTCTCTCTATATATATATATATATTATATTATGACATGTTATGCAAAATATATTACCTAAAGCAGACCCATAGTCAATACTACCCTGACCTTGTCATCAGAACATATCCTCAGGAGAGTGCTGCTGTGACACCCTCTGGTGCTGGTATGCGACCTACTAAAGGGATGTAGTCATGACAGAAGAATGTAAAAAACGCTGAAGTCTTTGAGGAATATATATTTGTTCCCATTTATAATTAATTTAAGTGTTACTGAGAGTACCAGCATTGAAAATTCCAACAGTTCCAGTAACCGTTTCCAGGTCTCCCAGCAGAGGGTGAGTTGTCAACTTGAAGTGGTAACAAAATGGAAAGCCAGGCAGTTGAAACTTCTCTCTAAATGCACACATCAACTGCAGAGAGGTGAATGATTTTGGATCAAAAAACCCAAATAGTTTTGCAGCTTCTGCAAAGAAATAAAGAAGCCTTGGGGAGCTCATGACTCTCCTCAGCCTATGCACATCCAGGCAAAAGATGCAATACCCAAACAGAGGTCCCCGTATTTTCTCTGTATTAGGTCTATGATATCCGACCTTTGGATGTTGCTGTATATATTGCAGCTGTCCATGACCGTACCTGGGCCTAGATGGTCAATCTGGTAGGCCTTTTTTCACTTATTCGTAGCCCCAGTTTTCACACCTTCAAAGTTCTCCAGAAACACAGACTCACAAATACTTTACAGTTGTACCAGTTCACTAGTCAAACACAGCAAATTCTTTACTCCTGCGCTGGGGATGGACTCAGCAGAGGCTAGGATGACAATGTAAATGTTCTGGAATATGCACTGCTTGCTGCCCTCAACGGACCTAAGTCACTAAATGCAAATGAAAAAGCAAAAAGAGGGCGCATCGGCCTAGTGCATTATCGTTTAAAATATTTATTGAAAGAATAAAAAAGTAGGTATCATACTCACAATAGACATATAAAACATAGGCTGAGTCCTCAAAACACGTCAGACAGTTGGTCATCCAGGGTTCCATCGTTGCGGACTCAGATGCTATATGGATTGAACACCTTTGTTCATTGTGATGTGCCTATGTTTTTTATGTCCATTGTGAGTATGATACCTACTTTTTTATTCTTTCAATAAATATTTTAAACGATAATGCACTAGGCCGGTGCGCCCTCTTTTTGTTTTTTCAATTACATTTAGTACCAGTTCACTGGACCAGACTCATCAGAGACTGGCTGGATTTCTAAATATCTCCACCTGATCTAAACTGAATATATGCCACATTGAACCAAGAATCACTAATACAGAATACGATGGCAACAGTCACGTTTACAGCATGACTCCTTAAGTACAGTGGACACAAATGGTTAGTCCAGATATCTAGTTGAAAAGATTGGTTAATTTAACCACTTCACGTCCAGGAACTTTCACCCCCTTCCTGCACAGGCCAATTTTCAGCTTTCAGTGCTATCACACTTTAAATGACAATTGCAACACTGTACCCATATGAATTTTTTAGCATTTTTTTTGAGACAGATAAAACTTTATTTTGGTGGTATTTATTCACCACTGGGATTTTTATTATTTTTTTCTATATAAATGAAAAAGTCCAAACATTTGGAAAAAAAGTGTTTTTCTTATAACATTTTGCAAATAAATAATCTTTCTTCATAAATCTTAGCCAAATGTATTCATCTGTCTTTTTAGTAAAAAAAAAAATAACCCAAATGAGTTTATAACCAAAACATATAATTTTCTAAATTTCTTTTACATTTTTTTATGTTACTATTTAAATGCTGTAAAAGCAATCATTTCTCTTTCTCTCTGGCTGCATTCTTGCACCGTATCACGGTGCCGCACACTCCCAGGGAGTGCGCACAGGCAGTGAATGCAGGTGACGTTTAGAAACGTCAACCCGCTTTGGCCGTGCTCCCGTCTGGCCGTTTATAGACATGGGCTGGATGAGAAGTGGTTAAAGGACTCTCAAGTTCTCACATTTTCTTCTGTTTGTTAAAAAATTACATAAAACATCAGGCTGCATTTTTTTGTCCAATACTTAGCCTTTTCGAATCACTCCACCTTCTCTTCTTCTTCTAATATTTATCTGAAAGGCTCATAAAATCAACATCACAAGACTAATTTTTCTTGCCATGTCATATTTTTATTAGTCATTTGGAATCTCAGAACATAGGTGGAATTGCTTCATGTCAGACCTTTATTTGCTATGTACAATTCTAGCATATGTTTATTAAATACACATTTTTATTTATCTTTGTAAACTTTACCCTAATTATTTTTATGATGTGACACATGCTGAATGTGTTTTTGTGAATGCTATTTGCCATTTTAAGAGTTGTAGGTCTTTTGAGTTTTGCAAGAAAATAAAGATTAGTAGCACAATCTACAGATTTGTAGAGCATTCTGTATGTCTAATAGTGTATTCAATATCCTATTAGAAAGAGACAAAATAAATAAATCTCATAGACACATAGACATCATTCAAAGTTGAATAGATTTCTAGAGTTATGAAAATTCTTGTATACAAAATACAATTCCCGCAATGATGTAATATTTTGTATTGCATTGTAAAGTATTTTTTTGTTTTTCGAGCATGGGCAGTCTTGCTCATTTGATTTTTTGTATTTCAATGTTTTTATTAATTTATAAACAGTTTAAGACAGGAGCAACAAAACACGCCCACTCAGGGGCTATCAATTGTACATAAAAAAAAAACAGTGCTCTAACACCAACAGAGCAAAAGGTGCACCCACACAGGGGCTATCAATGGCACATAAATGACAAAAACATTGCTATAACACCAACAGTAACTCAAACCAAAGGCAGCTATCCACTTCCATACCAAAAACAAACAAAAAAAGAAAAGGAAGAAGTGCAAAAGGAAAAAGATAACAAGGCCAAGAGCAGGGGTCAGAGAACAGCTCATTTGATTTTTTAAGAATGAATACTGTACTGATTAAACGAAAAACATTTGTTCCCACTGTCATACAAGAACATTTTTTGTTGTTGTCCCTTTGGATAATTTTGTATAAACTGTTGTGATCGGCTCTCATAAGCTGTGTACTAACAATCAGATTATTGGACGATCGCTCAGAAAGTGGTATTTTTCTTACGATTTTCTCATCGTGTGTACTAGGCTTAGCTCACTCTGTTCTAGCAGATTGATAGAGTTGTAATTAGACAGTGGAATAGGAAAGTCCAATTATCGTTCGCATGAAATGAGTAAGTATAGCTGCCTCCGCTAAATATACATAGGAGGCACATACAGAGAAATGTTTTTATGACATGCTTGCTCACGGATTAGGGTATGTTTTCTTTGGTCACAGTCAATGTGTATAAAAAAAAAACTCTAAAAAGATTTTAGATTCACTTTAAATAATGATTTGTGACTCCTCTGCTAGACAGATGATTTGACCAGGTTTGTATGCCTACAGCACAGTCTTTCCCAAACTGAGAGGTGGAAAGAAGATTAACAATTAAACTGCATAGCTTTTCTGATATAGGCTTGTCTGATAAAACTGTAATTATTCGTATCAGCTGGATGTGTTTAATGAGTAGCTGTGATCATAAACTGGGTTTTACATGTCTGTCCTAGAAAGATTGATGATTACATTGTTGGCATTATCTTATCTATAACTTTCAGGGTTTTGTATGCAAAAGGCCATAAATGGGAAAGGTTGCCTCCTCCCTCTCAGACAGCTACCACACCAAATTACCGGATTAATAAACCATGAAAGGCCAGTCATGGCCAACCATAGTTATGAAAAGATGATAAGTAAATTGAGACCTTTTGCCCTTATTCCAATGCAATGATGATCTATTTTTCCCTAATAGTTTCATATGTTTAAAGAGAGGAGCTTTAGCAAAAAGGTCACACCCATCAATTACTTATTAGATCCTTTCTACATCTTTCCTTTCCAATTCTGCAATGTTAACAAAATGCCAGTACTGCAGTAAAAATTGCTTTTCAAACAACGTCATTCATAGCTTATGTCACTGAACAGGATGATACCCAAAACAGATAATTTGTTGTTATTCACCAGATTGTACATCCTTGACCCCTGGCTTGCACATTGTGTGTTGCCATGTGGTTTATAACCCAGTGTATTACACCTTGTAATTGCAGCTATTTACTTGTAGTACAGAATAAAGAGATAAAAAGAAGTTAAGGAATGACACAACTAACTAGAGTAACTACAAGAAATTTATTAACCTAGACTGTGCTTGAGAATACTAGCACATTTAATATATTTCAGAATACTTAAAGCTGAACTTCATTCAGATATAAAATACATACAGCTCTGTTTTAATTATTCAATCGATAAATAAATATATTTTTTCTTTAGTTCAACTTAAGTACCAGAATTTGATTTTCCTTTAGTCTCTTGCAATTCCCTGTAAAATAGACTGGGAGAGGGAGGAGCAGGTCTGAGAGCCAATCAGGCCTGCTGCATACAAATGCCTTTTCACGGATCAGGCCGATAGGAGAAGGTAGCAAAGGTTGTCAGTGCAGAGAGAACACCACTGTATCTCTTAGTGCCAGTTCACATAAATGCGGATTGAATGCAATTTGAACCAGATCCAATCCGCATGACATGTGAAATAAAATGGCTTCTCATGGTGCCTGGTCACATATGTCTGGTGCCTTGCCAATGCAGATTCAGTGTGGATTCAGTGCAGTTTAAAAAAGAGTCATGTACGATTTCTGAGCAGTGCCGTCAGTTTCAGGTGCGGATTACAGGCTATGGACTTCTATGGGAACCATTTCTAAACCTGACATGTGTGAACAGGATAAAAACCTGAACAGATCCTATCCTGAACCTGATGTAAACCTGACCTAAACCGGTGAACAACTACTGTGTCAATTAGCTGTGAAACCTGAGCTTCAATCTACACCGCACATGTGTGAATCAGCACGAAACTGAAGTGGTATCATCAAACAGCCTGTCCTGTGTAAGGTTGCTATTTAAATCTCAGGGCCAAAAAACTTTGTAAGTCAAAACAGTAATAGTTTATAAATCCTGAATATCTTTCATCCAAATGAAATGTATGTCCTTTTTTCCCCACAAATAGAGCTTTTTTTGGTGGTATTTGATCGCCTCTGCTGTTTTTAATTTTTTGCACTATGGAAAAAACTCGCTGATTTTGAGAAATAAACAATATTTTTGACTTTTTGCTATTAAACATGTCCAGTAAAAAAAAATTTAAAATCAAATTTCCCCATAGTTTATAAAGCTTTAGTAGCTGTGGTGTTACAACAGTAAAAAAAAAAAACACTGAAACACTGAACGTCAGTGTACTTGACCCTTTTCTTAACCCTTAATCTGGACCTTATCCTAAAGATAAAGTATATGTAAAGCCTTAATCAGTTTTTGTCTAACTCCATTCCCTTTTTTTTTCTAGATTTTAGGTGTAAACACACTTTAATCTTATACTATAAACCAAACCTTTATCTGCATTAACCTAAGCACACGTCTTTACCTAATCCTAATACTAAACACACACTGTTTAATTTACATGTATATGGATGATGGCACTGTGATTTTTTATAATTATGAAAAAAAAATGTCCTAATCGATATACAGCTGTCCCATGACCCAGCTCTTTCCCAGACTGCCTACAGGGAAATATAAGCAGGAGGAGCTTCTAGTCCTCTGCTGCTAGTCCCATGTTCAAACTAAAAAAAACAGCCTTTGGAATACAGAGTATAAAATAAATAATTATTATTGATAAACTGTTTTAAATCATCATATAAATATATATTTGAAATCAAATCTTTATTATATTTTGGCAATAACAATTCTATGTCTTAGAATAAGAGAGAGGTGAAGCCTTCATCAATCAAGATGTAATATCCCACCCCCCCCCCCATTGTGTGTAGCTGGTTAGTGGGCATGGAGGAGGAGGGAGGGAGTGGGCTGTCATTTAGCACTGTGTATGCGCCCACATGTGTGACTCTATAGCCACATGGACTGCTCATATGTGATAGGGAGGAAATGCTCATAGAACCTCACTGAAAACTGAGCATGTGCAGAGTTTTCAACACTGCTCTTCAAAATCCCTAGCTGAATTGGGGACTTGGACAGAAGGGGGGAGATAGACAGCAGGATCAACCAGGTTTTTTACAGAATATAGAAAATGAATCTCATAGTGACCGAGTGAGTATGAACAGCATGTAATACAGCATTTATTCATAGTTTTTTATGCTGTAGGTTTAGTGACACTTTACAGTTAACATAACCCTAAACCATAATGTCATTTACTGTATATTTAGATCCACAGTGAGAAAACTTTTATAATGAACTCTGCCTAATTGCCAGCTGCAGTTTAACATTACTTTTAATACTATATTTAACAAATACTTATCTATATATTGGTTAATCAGGGATGCTTTATGTTAAAAATATCACAAAATGCTGAAAGATTGTAAGAGGACTCATTATGTTTGCTATCTTTTCCAGGGATCGATTTAGGACCATGGTAAATGTTCTTGGTGATGCTTTTGGAACTGGAATAGTAGAGAAGCTCTCCAAGAAAGAACTGGAACAAATGGATGTCTCATCACAAGTGAACATTGCTAATCCCTTTGCCATTGATCAAGGTATACTTTCAAATGAAGACGAAGACGATGAAGGGAAGAAGTCCTATGTGAATGGAGGATTTGCGGTAGATAAGTCAGATGCTATATCTTTCACCCAGACATCACAGTTCTAAAAACACTGGGAATGCCAGTTGTTGCAGGACATTAAGGAACATTGAATTGATTGACATTTGAAGTAAAGACAGCAAGTTGAGATTTTTTTTTAACTTTTGGACCGAAGAGTGTTTTTTTTTATTGCTCATTGTGAGCAAGCAAAGCATAAAGAAGAGTATAAAATATTTCACTTTTATAATACTGTCTTATGGTATCTAAATACCAATATTTGGAATGTATTATCAGACTTAGCATGTTCATTGCCTGGGGGTTTTCTTTTCCTGGCCAATAATGTGAACCTTGGATAAGCTCTTCTGAAGCACAGCAACACATTACTAGGCTTATTCAACAATGTAAAGAGCAAAGTGAAATGTGCAGCAACCCATAGCAAGCAGTCAGACTCTTTCTTTTATCGATTACACTAAAAAAATCTGAAATCTGATTGGATCCTAGGGATTAATGCTCTTTCCACATTGTCATAGCTCTATGTCCTGTTTAACTGAAAAAGCCTGCATGTTCTTTCTGTTTGGTTAAAGGACCATTAAACTTGAAATACAAACATGTTGCCTTATATAAAAGGAACTGTTGTTGACATTTACTCACATTGGGATCGTAAGCATTTCAGGGATTTATGAGAGCCACAAGTAACAGTGCCAACACTTTTTCATAGGTAAAGCATTATTATATTGAAAATCGTTGGACTTGTATTGATGGGCAAATACAATGTGCTTAAACATCAGTTTGAGTAGCTACTGAGATCATTTAAAGGTACACAACCTCCTTGGGGCCTACATTGCATTTGACCTCTTTCAGTCTGCCTTTGCAATTCCATAGACTTGTATAGGGAAAGCAGATGAACAAAAGCTGTCAAAAAAGGCCCTTACTAATGACAGGACTTATTGTCACAACAGAGGTTCACTTTAAAGCCTACAATGGCATATCACAATGAGCAGTGATTTGTAGTCAGCAGTATAAGAATTATCTTCAGTGTTAGTTATGCTGTTGAATCATGTGTGTGTTATACAGTTTAATATTGTATTGGGTCATATTTCATGGCTTAGTGGTCCTTTTTTACAGTATAACATTTGTATTGGATAATATTTCATGGCTTAGTGGTCCTTTAAACAACGCATACATTGTAAATGATTGTGTACAGCAGGAGTTATCTGTATATTGTGCCAAATCTATTTCCAAAAACCTACCATTTTCCATTTTTTTGTCAAAATGAAAAAGATTTACTTTTACAAGTCTTCCAGAGGACATCTGCATAGTAAGATGATGTTTCAGCTTGCCTTAGTTCTGAACTCATGCAATAAAGGATATGTAAAATGCAACACTATTTATAAAGCATGTAAGCATTGTTAAAATTGCAAAGCATACCATTTTGGTAGGCAAAGGGTTAGGAGGCTTTCCTTTTCTTTGAGAAGCAGTGTTCTCTTGATATATCAATGTGCCATTCTTTGTCATTAGCAAGAGGCCTCAATAGACATCATTTTCAAAATAAAATCTAATTGATGCTGAGAATTAAGTATTTTCATAGTCTAATAAATAGTCCAAACATCTTTGCTCATTATAAGCAATAGATAATTCGTGAAATACAACACTGAATTATTTAGTATATCTCAGTTGAATGCATACATATTTAATCTTTTCTATTAATTGCCACTTTGGGTCTCAGTTGACCTCTGCCCATGTGTTAGTTTGTGGTAAGCTGTATATCATTGTAGTTTTTTTATTTTAATTGAAGATTTGAATCTATATGATTTAAATAGCTGGTCTATACATTTAGTGTTAACCTTTTTTTCTTTAAATGCAGTCACATATGGTTTATGCTGGTCATAAACAGGTTCACAAAAATGTTAGTGTCTCTTATCTATAAGGGTAACAATTACAAATCAGTGCTCCTGAACAATTTAAATATGCTGAAAAATTAGTGAGTGAAGTTAGGAAATTGGAGCTACTAGATGATCTATTTATATATTTTTTCATGGGAGAGTCACACAACATTAGCAAAGGTTTCACACATTTTTCAATTGGATTCAATTGGGAAAATGTTTGAATCTTGAGTGTTGTGTGAATCTTGTATGGAAAAAAATAGCCCCTAGGTGTCAATCAGTTATTTTAGGGTGAAACTCCAGGCAAAATACTTTTTTCTGTACTTTAGATAGAGCGGAGAAAGATTTCAAATGCTGTATTATCATATGTATATATTTTTATTGCTCTCTGTGTCCCCATTGAAAAAATTACCTTTTATTTCCAGTGATGGTATTTTCCAGGGTGGGAAGAGAGGGAAATCCTAGATATTGGGAATCAGCAACAAAAACACTTTTTACAGTAGTGGGAGGGGAGAAATGCCAAACTGGGAATAAAAACATAAAATCGGGGCCTTTAACCCTTTCAATCCTTATCCAAAATGAAAAAAAATGGTTTTATTTCCACTTTAATACAAATAAGTTGCTGGTTTTCAGTTGGTTCAGTTTATCTTAGTAGTCGCATCAAAGTAGGGAATTATACTGGGTCAAATACCCACAAATTACTTGAAGATTTTTTATCAACAGGTATCTTTAGCTACCATAGCCTTTCTCCTTTTGGTTAATTGGGTTCTAAATGGCTTTCAATCATTTTAAGTGTAAATTCACATAAAACGTCTAGGGTTGGATGGAGTGAGGAATAGAGTAGAAACTCTTTCAGGTTTTTTATTGTTTTGTTTTTTTATGCTGTCTGAGAAGATTTTGTCTCAGTTCCTTTCAGGTGACAATGTTTCTACTAGGCATAAAGTATTAGAAAACCTGCAACAGAGAGAACCTGCAACAGAGAGAATCTGAGGTTCTAACACTTCTCAACTCTATTTAAGACTACAAAAAGGTTTAGAGTGGGGATGCACTTTAAATTAGGCCAATGCAGACCTTGAAAGTGTATTTCCATCTTTCCAGCCAAATGGGATAACACCTACTTTATAATTGATACACATTCTCATTTACTTAGCATAGCTTAAAAAAAAATAAAAATTGCTGTTTATATTTTTACTTGCTCTCTTTCAAAAACTCCAAAACTGAAAAATCTTTCCACTTCTGTGTAATTTTAAGAAGGGCCTGGGGAATTATGTTTACCATATAATTAACCCTGTCTCTACTGCAATGGCAGATCTTCATTATCAAATGTAAACTAGATGTGCACATGGCCTATTCTAACTAAGGGTTAATGTACTTTTAAACCAATCTGTCCTAATAGAGTCCTGTGTACAATTCTGCTCAAAAGAAACCACTAAAAAAGGTACAAAATATTTGTTTTAAAGATCCCTACCTTTTGTTGCTTTAATGAAATAGCTCTTTGATTAACTAGACTGATCTCACCAAAACATACATTTTTACTGCACAGGATACTTAAAATGTGACCTAATGCCTAATATGTCTAAGTGCAGACTTCTGGGAAAATCATTGAGCTAATCACACAAGCAGGAATGACATTTTTGGAGGTATTCTGTGTACAGAACACCTCCACATTCCATTGAATTTGACATAAAAATTTTAGAAGTGCAGATTGAAAAGGAGAAGTACATTTTAATAACATTCAATGACAATATGACTTGCGTAGCAATTGTATATGCTATAACAGTTTTTAATTTTTTTTTATATCAAAAGCGGAATTACCCTTTAGGGTATTCTATATGAATGGAAACATCTAAGAAACATATAGCGGGTGCTCCTCAAATTTGGCCGCAAAGATGGAAATAAACTTTGAATCAAATCGCAAAAAAAAGACAAACATTTTGTATTTTTTTTCACTTGCTTTCTACATTGGATTCTACTTTTTTTCATGCCTACCTTTTAGATGTCAACAGGGATTCGCAAATATAAGGGAAATTTGCTCCTCCAATAAATGCTTTCTGCACAATTTTATCAGGATATTTAATTTTACTGTGATTGTCCCAATATTTTATGGTTTAGGAATGGCAAACGTGAGATGGAATAAAATAAAAAAACAGGAAAAGCCGCTCAATATTTCTCAGTTTTATTAACACTCACTGTGAAATACACTGTGTCAAAAAAAGGATCACAGCCTTGAGATAACAGCAAAGCACTTATACCAACACTGAAAAGGTGAAGCAACCACAGATATAGCAAGTATTTATTGTTGTGCTCTCCCAGCAATCTCTGCGAATTTAGTATGGAGCTACTTCAGATTAGTAGTTTCCAATGTGACAGTTTGGGCTCAGAACTTGTGGGTGTAGATGCTCTGTCCCTTTGCTGATTTGAAAAAAAAAGTTGATTGTAACTACTTGTAAATTGCATAACAAGACACTAAATGCTAAATGGTTGTGGAATCTATTCAGTGTTGAATGGGGCAGAACCCCTCTCAGGACCAGACTGAGATAACATTACAAAGCTGTATGCAAGATTAAATACTGTATCATAGACTTAATTTTTTAAGTAACTTGCAATGGAAATGTGCCTAAATAACATTACACGGATCGCCTAATAAATTTATTATTAAAAAAGCTTTCAGAGCATTGTATATGTGAGAATTTTCAAATTGCCTATAAAGTATCAAGCAAATTAACAAATATTCAAAACTGAATGAATATTAAAGCGTCACTCATTAAATAGAGGAGTATATAGCAATTGTTAATTCAGTTTGGTTCTGAAGCTTTAAATCATGTGCCAAAAATAGCTGCCTCTAAATTTACTCTTTTGAGTAAGAGGATACTATGTTTTAATAAATATGTCATATCTTTGAACTGTACATGTGTAATATAAAAAAACATTGTAAATCTACAATATAATATATCCTAATAAAATGTGATCAGTTGCATAAATTAATAAATTGCTTGTGTTGTGTATGTTTATTTATGTTTACCGTTTCAGTATTAGGAGCAAAAAAAGGTTACAAACCTTTCCCTTCAAGTAGCATCACGTGAACACAAGGTAATCAGGAAAAACAGACATTCATACAGCACCTCCAACATGTAAATAAAGATAGCACCCCTTTCTTGCTCTCAAACTACAGTTCTTCAACTGAATGTTATACAATTCCAAAGTGTTGTAAACCCAAACATTGTTTAGATTCATTATCAATACTCTCTGCCCAAGCAGGGACTTAGATTTTTTTTTACCTGGAGGATGGGGTTCAGCTCTCTCACATTACATGATAGTGTGGAGCTAATAGGACTGTAAAATACTTGAGGCACTCCTGGGTACCCAGGGGACCAGGGGAGGACTGACAACTCATGGGGCCCCTGGGCAATAGGGGATCATGGGGCCCCTGTGTCCTTGCCCAAACTCAAAAAAGCCTATGGAAAAGGTACCGGGGCATCTCATGGGGCCCTCTACTGACCCCGGGCGCTTGGGCAGTGCCCGAGCTTCCAAATGTTCAGTCCACCCCTGCAGGGGACATTAATAAAATGGTGCACTCCAAATTGTGGGTATGGTAAAATTGTACTAATAATAGGAAGGGTTTAAACTTGATCCTACTCACTGTGTACATGGTAACATGTCCTACAGTCCATATACCCACAAAATATGCTTTCATTGCTGTCTAACAGCCAAGAGTCTAATAGACGCATACAAACCTCAGCATAATCATTTGTAAAAAAAAAATTGAACCCTTCAGTTACGTATGATTTTTTTGTACACACATTCAAAGTTCACCTCTACCCTCCCATGTCCACAGCTCACCTCTTTACCCCTGTTTCCAGCTCACCTTCTGTACCCCCATCCACAGCTCACCTCTGCACCCCCATCCAAAGCTCACCTCTGCACCTCCATCCACAGCTCACCTCTACACCCCCATCTACAGCTCACCTCTGCACCCCCATCCATAGCTCACCTCTGCACCCCATCCAGAGCTCACCTCTGCACCCCATCCAGAGCTCAGCTCTGCACCCCCATCCATAGCTCACCTCTACACCCTCATTCACAGCTCACCTCTGCACCCCCATCCATAGCTCACTTCCATCTACAGCTCATCTCTGCATCCCCATCAACAGCTCACCTCTGCACCCCCATCCACAGCCCACTTCTGCACTCCCATCCACAGCTCACCTCTGTATCCCCATCCATAGCTCACCTCCGCACCTCCATCTACAGCCCACCTCTACACCTCAGCTCCTCCTTTGGGCACATGCCACTGCCTCCTGCCTGTACAGCACAGTGAAACCTGCTTAGCGAATCTGCCAGAAGTAGGTCTTATTCACAACAGCTAAGTAAAAATGGTGAGTGGCAGTGGCCTGAGCAGCTGGGGCACCAGTAAGATGTGGTGTGAATACTCTGGGGGCTGGACTTTCTTTATCCCCCCCCCTCCCCTATCTATGCCCGAGCCTCAGGTCTTTTTCAGACTGGCCTGTTTTTTTAGAAAGAATTGTATTTGACTCCATAAGGTTTGTCCTCATTTCTTAACTAGTTTCTTAGTCCCTGCCTGTAAAAAGTATGCCTGACACTGCAACCATACTCCACTTGTATGTAGGTCATGGTGTTCTCAGGGTTATGAACGTTCTAGGATTTCTTCTGCACAAAGCATTTTATTCCAATCAGACCATAGAAGGTATCTGTAATTTCAACATTAAAAATAACTCATAATTTCATAAAGTCAAACATTGCGGAGCATCCAGGTAATATTTCCTGTAGACAGTTTCAGCCATCTTTTGTAGATCTCTGCAGATCTTCAGATTCATTATTGGTATTTTGGTTGTTTTTCTGACTAAAGAACGTTTTTACATGAGTTCTGGTGGATGGCATTCCCCAAGCAGATACATGATTGTGGAATATTATTTATTTTATCTATTTATTACAGGCATTTATATAGAACTGACAGTTTAAGCAGCGCTTTACATACACACATATATATATATATATATATATATATATATATTGTACATTCACATCAGTCCCTGCCCATATTATTTACATCATCAATTTGAATTTAAAGAGTAACTCCACTTTTGTTGAGAAAAAAACATTCCCCTCTGCGTGATCTATATACATTGAAAGGAGTTTAAAAACTTTGTAGCAGATTCCTGTCTTTTGTTATTCTGAAGAAATAGCTGTTTGTTTGTCTGCGTCCATGTGCAGAGGTAATCTATATGGGAGTGGTAGCTGCAAAACAGTTCTCCTCTCCGTCGGAGATCCTCGGTAATCACCGGGCACTGGCGAGTAATCACCGACTGGGAGCCAGTGATTGACAGCCCGCGCCACGAATGGCAGCACGGGTAGGGCGCTTGCGCGCCCCCTACCCAGAAATGCAAAATCATAGATATATACGTATATTGATTACAGTTGTCTTTAATGGAACTCTGGGGGAGATTTAAAAACTTAAATTGTTTTTAACACAGCATCTCACAACCTTCACAGGTGTAGAACACTTCAGTGCCACCAGCTTGAACTTGTAAAATCCAGTCTTCTTCCCAATTACTCTTTCATAAGTCCCCCAAAAGTGGGTCCTCATGTGGTGTTTGCTTCCCAAGCCTAGACCCTGTGGGCCTGTTAGTCTTCCTGGCTACAAAACTACATGTTGTAAGTCAGCGGTAGCCAAGTCCCATCCACCTTCTGCCCAGTGTCCCACCCATACATGAATATAAAGGACACCATACTCCATCTACTGACATCCCCAGAGAAGTGGCTTCTCTAAAGCTAGTACTACCACCTGCTTACAGGCATTCCAGAAATAGGTGTGTTATTTATGACACTTTAATTGCACACAGCTTGGCTTTATTCACCTAAGCATTACAAAATGTGGAAAAGTCCAAGGAAAATAAATGCAAGGCATTGCATTTTTTCAGAAATTTTTGATGCCATTGAGTTTAAAATATAGGGTTTGTGTTGATTTATTCCCTTTGTTATTTATAGTAGTAGCAAATAAAACACATAAACAAATGTTTTAAAAAGCCTTTTTTTCATTTGGTAATATCTCCATTATTCCTTATGCCAAAAACATAACTACTACTGGTTACCAAAACCATTTTCAAATGAATGACAAACTTCAGGATTCATCAATTAAAATGTGTACTTTTTAGCTTCTGGAAACAGATGGGAGACATCGCTTTTAGGTTGACAGGTGCCAGTCTGGGAGATGATCTGGCTGCTTTTATCCTGCATTTCGCCCCACTCTCAACAAAACAGTACAAAAGAACTCTGTTGCTCTGCCTACTACATGCTGCAAAAGTTTGTATCTCTGTATTGGAAACAGACAATTGCTCCTCTGATTAGTCTGTGGTATCAGAAAGTTAATGAGATTCAATTTACAGAGGAAATATTGGCATCTGCCAATTGGAAAGAGTAACTATTCTGTAAAACTGGGTTTTATTGGTTTGATTTTAATTTTACCTTTTCTTTAGATTATCCCTCAAGGCTATCTTCATGTTATCTCAGTACACAAAGCCAAAGATAGGGTGAAGGGTTTATGTTGGGCTTGCAAGTTGGCCTAGTTGTAGTGCTCCTCAGTGGCTCCCCCCCCCCTATTTTTTTTTCTTCTTCCCCCTCCCTCCCCTCTCTCTGCTAGATCATTCTTTCGACTTTTATACTCCTATTTCTATGTAAGTCCATAAGCTTTCTAACTAACAGGGTGCTAACCTAATAGCACTTGCTACAAGTGTTGAAGATACCATTAGGCCTGGTTCACACCTATGCGTGTTGCAATCTACTGCAGGAAAAAAGTTCTTGACTTTTAACAAAAATACAGCACCTGAAAACACATATATGTGAATGTGTCCCATAGGAAACCATGTTAAATGGACTGTAATATGTTTCTGCTAAATGCAAAAAAGCACTAAAAAATGCATAGGTGTGAACCTTACACACATTGTTATGTCCCTTGTGTTACTAATTGTATTGAACACCTCATATGACCCTGAATTATTGTTTACAGACTCTTATTTTCTCAACAGTTTTGTAAAATATTATTATTTGTCTACAAAAATGAATATATAATTATAAAATATAAATGTGTACTTTGTATCCATAGTAACACAAGCTATTTTCAAAACTATTACTAGTTAGAAAGCTTGTTTTCCAATTTTTTACTTATTTTTCCTTTAAAATATATTGCAGCATCATCCCCTATGAATTTAAAGAAAACAATAGTGCAAAATGTTGATAGGGACTGTTAGATATGCACTCCAGGAAAGTATTGTATTCAATATCAGTATCATATTTTCATATAAAACCATATTATTCTTATTACAAACTGGTAATCCACCATTCACAAAGTAAAAAATATTGAATCACATAATACACATTTAACAGTTCAAAAACCCCAACAATTTATTGTTTAATAGTCTATGCTTTTCGTAGATATTCCTCTTTTTTCAGGTTTTAGGACATACTTTCATATAGATCCTCAAAATACCATCAACCCATCTACAGAAGTAAATAGAATTAAAAAAAAATGTCAATAAAAACCATTCATCCAATTTATACTTTATCAACACTGAATCAAAAACAAAAATATTTACCATAATCACATTAATTAAAAAACTGTGCCCCCCCCCCAAAAAAAGAGAAAAAAAAGGAACCACACGATCATTCACCCAATTACATTGGCTGTGCTATCCCACCAAAATAGATATATACAAATATTGTCTAACCGTGGAATAAATACTCACAATAAATATATATAAAAATCAATTCATAATAAGAAAGTTATATACACAAAATTCATCAGTTCTCAAAGTGACAAAATGTCTTCAAAAACCTGAGGGTGATTGTGACCCGTGACTTCCGCAAACTTCAAGATTTTGAGTTCCAACAGTGAAGCACCAGACAACCGAAGGTAATGTGGTGTACTTACCAGACCATATACTTGCCAGATAGAGAAGAAATAAACCATGCTTTTATAATTATCCCCAGGATGGATGAATACCACTTCCACCCAGATCTGCTGCACCTCATGTGACTCCCTAGCCTTAGTGCAGTGTTTCTCAACTCCAGTCCTCATGGACCCCCAACAGGTCATGTTTTCAGGATTTCCATTATTTTGCACAGGTGATTTGATCAGTTTCACTGCCGTATTAATTACCACAGCTGTTTCATCTGAGGGAAATCCTGAAAATATGACCTGTTGGGGGTCCATAAGGACTGGAGTTGAGAAACACTGCCTTAGTGAAACAGATCCTGGAGCCCTCAGAATAAAGCCACATCCCGCTCAGTACAAGCCACTCGGTCTCATCGCATCCTTAAGGGATAAACTGAAGCTCTTATGGTGTAGTATATTAAAAGCTGTATTCACATAAAGGCTATACAGTGAGGAAATCTGTACGATGATAAAAATCCATTGAAATTCCAGCTGAATCCCTTACATGGGAGCCATAGCTTGACATCATCCTCTGCTGTCTGAGAGAAGGATGTGGGAAACTGGAAAGAGTGGAACATATTTTCTGGCAATGTGGGTTTGCAAGTGAATGCTGATGTCTATTAGGTAATATATGAAATGATGATGTACGGGCTAAATAAAATAAGGAGGCACAAGTGTTCTCATATTTGGTTAATTACGTGAAAGAGAGTCTGGGTGTGAGAAATATTTAAGCGTTTAGAAGGGAATGTGGAAAACCAGCATCAAATTGGCATGCAATCAGTGCTGGCATCCAATGGTTATTCTTTCCGCGGAAAAAAAAGTGTTTTCGTGTGAGGGTAATATGTTAATGCAGATAGGGAGTGGCGTGGGCTTTGTGGAAATGTTATGTGATGAAGTCACGACATGTGACGTAACGCGTAGAATACGCTGGGGACGTCAAGCCGCAATACAGGAAGCACACGGGCCGCCATCTTGGTATAGGAAAATAGCATTCGAAGATACAAAGAGTTTATCCTGCAGTGTCCCAGTTGGACACTATCAAATGTGAGTGGAAATTTTTGTATTTTAATAAAGGTGTTTTATTTACAATACTACACTATGAGGAGTATCTTTTTCATATGTATGGAGTGGAGTTGGAGGAGATAGTAAGCTGACGGTGGAAGAGCAGTAATACACCTGATAGTAAGCGGATGGTGGAAGAGCAGTTACATCTATATACTGTACCTACCCGCTCAAAAGGGAAGAGCTCAGTTTGACCAGGGATACAGGTCAGACATTAAGGTGAGCACAATAGTGTGTCGGGGGGGGTGTGGACACTGAAGAGGGACACTATTGCACTTCAGTTGGATTTGAATATCACATGAAGCACGGCAGTATTAAAGGCACAATTCACTATAAAAACTGTTTAATAGCGTATGGTGAACTTCAAACACAGCATACAGCAAGTTCACCATGTGGCTGTATGAGTTATTTATGATGAATTTGAAACTTAATATGTTCTAATTTTTTTTGATGGACATATGTTTAATTTTGGATAATTTCAACGCACATTTGGGCACATGCGTTTGTCACTTATGGCACAAGGATTTGCATGTTTTTGTATGTATATTTGGTATTTATTGGAGAATACCTGTTTACTAAGCACAATTATATATGTTTATGGTATACATCTACTTATAACACTAATATATTAGAGCATTATTTGTGCGCTGCATATACACTTTTTCATTTGCATTGAAAGTGTTGACCCTGAATTTTTGTATTGTTTGTATTTTGTAAAATTAAAAGTGAAAGTTATGTTTGATTACCAATATTTTTAATAAAAAAAGTAAAAACAAATTGGGGGGGGGGGATTTTTAGTGCTTAGACACTATGGTTGCACTTCAAAATGTTTTGATGTATTCATTATTACACAAAGCCTTGGTCAGTGGCTATTAAAGTGTATTCTATGCATGAAGGTAAAAAACAATTTTGTGCAGTGGCCCCCCAGGCCCCCCCCCAATCCTTACCTTAGCCCCCTCCAATCCAGAAACGTTCTCGGCAGCCTCTGCTGTCTGTGGACTCTTCCTCCTCATTGGCCAATGGGCTCCTGCTGCTGTCAATCATAGCCAGTGAGCCAATGAGGATAAAGTGGGGGGGGGGGGTCTGAGCCACGCCTCTATGCATCATATGGTTGCTTAGAGCAACAGCTCGAGGATGAGCATGCAGCTGTTCCCCCAGGGCGAACAGCTTTCCCTGGGGCACTGCTCGAGGGTGAAGAGCCAGAAAGAAGACGATCAGGGCTGCTCTTTGCAAAACCACTGCACAGAGCAGGTAAGTATAGACATGTTTGTTATTTAACATGTCCACTTCAAATACTAAATTTAAAAAAAAAAATCTAAATAAATAAATAAATGCAAAATATGCATGTCAAAATGCATGTCAACTCATATAGTAAATGGACATTGACAAATGTCAATGCATCTCACTAATACTACAAAAAATATACATGCATAATTCTCAATGGGCATTAGGAATTTCTAACTTTCCCCACAACATTAAACTTATTTTCATTACTATCCTTGTTAAAGTGATTTCACATTACTTATGAGACGTGAGGGGGAGGGGCTCTGACAACACGACGCTTTAAGGCAACTACACAGCAAGTATATTGTGGCAAACACATTGAGGATCCTGTATTTTTGTATAAAAAGAGATTTTAATTCATATTTCATGTGAGTTCACTACATTTGTTTAATAAATATTTTAAAAAAGAAGGTAAGGCACTATATTCTATTTTTTAAATTACATGGTACTTATGCATATGGAGAGAAAAATCTGAAGGGAGTGAAGAGACCCCCTAGAGGGAAGAGGGATAACTCCATCCGTCCATCCGCCTCCAGAAAATAGGTCTCTAGGAAGTAGCGAGACCCCCTGCTGGGAAAAGGAAAACACTCCACTCATCCATCCATCCATCCATCCGGGAAACAGGGATACATTCATCTACTCATCTCTGAGTCCAATTAAAAGGACACAAGCTTTTTTGACCTCACTTCATGGTTTGGTCATATACGTCAGTTGAGAGCACAACTGGTGAAGGAGCACATAAGTTAAAGATCAGTGGACTATACGATACTTATTTTTATTACACCATTGAAAGACACATTATAGTCACGGTTTATTTAAAGACACGCACACAGCATCAGTATGATTGCAATATCATGCTGCTGAATTAATGTTGGACTCACTCACGTTATTTTATGACTTAATTTAATTTATATATATATATACAGTTGTGGCCAAAATTATTCAACCCCCAATGCTGTAAAGGGGTTTAGGGACTATAGTGTACATTTGGAATTGTATTCAGAATCAAATCCTACAAGGACGTTGTAACTACCCAAATGCAACTAAAATGACATCAATTGTTTATGTAATACAGTAGTAAATGGTTCTTATGTGGTTTCTTCATTGCCACAATTATTCAACCCCTTAAAGACTACCACTCTGAAGAACAGAGGTTCATACAGGTGCTTTCCATCAGGTATTGAAAACACCTGTGGATGTCACCGAGCAGCAATCAAGCATAATAAGCACCAATTAGGCAGCTTTAAAATGACTGTGATACTCAGCTCCTTCTAGACATTTACTGGTGTGGTTACAAACATGGTGAAGGCAAGAGAATGGTCCAGGAAGACAAGAGAAGAGGTGATTTCTCTTCACAGGAAGGGCAATGGCTATAAGAAGATTGCAAAGATGTTAAACATACCAAGAGACACCTTAGGAAGCATCATTCGCAAATTCAAGGCAAAGGGCACTGTTGAAACGCTACCTGGTCGTGGCAGAAAGAAGATGCTGACTTCGACTGCTGTGCGCTACCTGAAGCGTAGAGTGGAGAGAAGTCCCCGTGTGACTGCTGAGGAACTGAGAAAAGATTTGTCAGATGTGGGTACAGAAGTTTCAGCCCAGACAATAAGACGCACACTGCGTAATGAAGGCCTCCGTGCCAGAACTCCCAGGCGTACCCCCTTGCTGTCTCCAAAGAATAAGAAGAGTCGACTGCAGTATGCCAAAAGCCATGTGGACAAACCACAAAAGTTGTGGGATAGTGTTCTGTGGACTGATGAAACAAAATTAGAACTGTTTGGGCCCATGGATCAACGCTATGTTTGGAGGAGGAAGAACAAGGCCTATGATGAAAAGAACACCTTGCCTACTGTGAAGCATGGTGGAGGGTCAATCATGCTTTGGGGCTGTTTTGCTTCTGCAGGTACAGGGAAGCTTCAGCGTGTGCAAGGTACCATGAATTCTCTTCAGTACCAGGAGATATTGGATGGAAACGTGATGCAGTCCGTCACACACCTGAGGCTTGGGAGACGTTGGACCTTTCAACAGGACAATGATCCCAAGCATACCTCCAAGTCCACTAGAGCATGGTTGCAGAGGAAAGGCTGGAACATTTTGGAGTGGCCATCGCAGTCACCAGACTTAAATCCGATTGAGAACCTCTGGTGGGACTTAAAGAAAGCAGTTGCAGTGCGCAAGCCTAAGAATGTGACTGAACTGGAGGCCTTTGCCCATGAAGAATGGGCGAAGATACCCGTAGATCGCTGCAAGACACTTGTGTCAAGCTATGCTTCACGTTTAAAAGCTGTTATAACTGTAAAAGGATGCTGTACTAAGTACTAAGATTGAATGTCACTTGGGGGTTGAATAAAACTGATAATGCTGTGAGCACAGAAAAGACATTTGTGGTTATTTCATTATAACTGTTATGTTATATTTGTCTGACCTACAAGTGCCTCTTTAATGTAAATGTAAGCAAGATGACTGAATGATCAAAAGCAATGTCAAACTGGCCAAAACACTCAATTTCAGTGGGGGTTGAATAATTTTGGCCACAACTGTATATATATATATATATATATATTTGTGTATGTTTATATATTTCACATTTTATTTATTGTCAGTGGCGCGCGGCACCTTTTGTTTTGATTGATTTCACATTACTTCTTCTTTGTTTGAATCTTTGTTACTGGGACAGGAAGTGTGGAGAAATGTTCCCAAAGGACTTTTCACACCCTATCCAAAGCAAAACAAAAATAAGTCTTGTCTCAAGTTGTCTGTCAAGATTCTGTCACAGTTTTAAAGGTAGCTTTGATTAAAATCAGCACAGATAGAGAAGTCGTATCAGATTGAGGAATGAGCCTAGATCAACTTGAATAAAAGAAAATCTATGAAAACTGTCAGTAGCAGAATGTTTAGTACTCAGAGTCTGGTACACTGTTGGGTACAAAGTTGGGCAGAATTGCAGCTAGTTCCTCTGATTTTCCTTTTTTTCATGGGATCTCAAAGTGGCCTTTCACAGAGGAGGTATAGTTGCACCCTGTCCATCCAATTAGCCATTATGTTGCTGTTTCTAATTTTCATTCTGCTCAAATGTAGAGGCAGTTTTTTTTACAGCATCCACACTATAGTTACAGTTTACAAGTGGTTAAAAAAGGAGGCAGTTACTCTATTACAATAGGTTACATTAGTAAAACAAATATTTTACTTGGGTTCCTAAATTCGCCTTCCTGGTGTTAAAATATCCTGACCTTCAAGCACATTGGCCAGTTATATGGAAACAAAATAATGAGCATGAACCATTTTTCAGAGCTAGCCCAAATTACTGAAAAAGCCACACTGATAAGTTTCCAGATTCTAAGTACTGACTGAAAAATGTCTTCCATTTATTTGGTGACAATAGTCTATTCATGCTTAACAAACCATGACAGAGCAATGGAACATAAATATTCCAAGATGTATTGCTAATTCCAGGCATAGGTCAAACTTTAAGAAAGATGTACTTTTTGTATGTTACCTATGCATTGTTATTTTTAGCATTATTATGGTAATTGGAGTCAGTCCTACCCAGGTATTTCAATCAAATACCTTTCTTTTTCTTTTACCCTTTGTTGTACCATATATTGTATCTACTTGTGATAACAGAGTTGCCACAGGCTGATGTGCAAGTTCTGGATGGAGCAGAATGAGGGAACATAATGTCCCTGGACACCAGCTTATCTGGGAAGAAAAGAAGAACATAGGACAAAAAAGTGTTCCTTGTCAATCACTTTGTCCCCAAAAGTGTTCGGCCAAATTTAGTTAGATGTCATAAAATATCAAAAGACATACAAACAGTGCAATAAAAAAAGGTATATTTTTAGTACAGTTATCATTTATTGTACCCTCCCCCCCCACACACACACACCAGCACCCCACCACAATGGGGTTATCTTTCCTTACTGTATGGACCATTGGGAGCCTGAGAGCACTACAGCATCTTCTGGCCAAGGAGCTTTCTCTTTTGCACATGCTTACAATGAGGTCTTCTGCCTGATAACCACATCTCTTGAACTCTTTCCTGATGTTATGGCAAGAATTGGTGATCTGGTAATGCACATTCCATTAGCCTGGTACTTCAGAGTCTCAGAGGGGTGAGGTGTCTTGTTTTTATATCACTATCGTGTTTGCGGAGAGTTAGTATGGTTCTTAAGTTACCCATATGCAAGCTAATTATCTGTAGACTATTTTACTCCCAGGTCCTATATGGATGGAAATTAGATAAAAACTCCAACTTCAACAATATAATTTTGGTAAGTTTTCTGTCCACCTATTTTGCTCCTAGCACATATAAAAATGTGATATCCTTTTGGAATTTGCTCTTAAGGCTGGCCACACACACTTACTTGTTTGGATGGAGGAATCCTGGCTAAACGATAGAACCAAATTCCCCCATTCACACAAATAAGGAGCATAGAGGACCCCTCCTTCCCCGCCAAGACATTGTATTCTGAAAGCAGCACCTGCTACTGCCACAGCAGTCACTGATAGTCTGCATTTTCTTACATGTCCTTTCAACACAAATCAATTTAACCAATTCCCGACCGTGCTAAAGCCAAAAGACATCTACAGCGCGTGCCCCCTAGAGCATGCACTGGGCATGATCTGTGATTGATCGCTGTGTCCTTTGGACATGTAAAGAGCCAATCAGAGCAGCCTTTTACCATGTGATCAGCTGTGTCCAATCACAGCTGGCCACAGTGTAATTAGTTAAAGCCAGTTATCGGCAGTCCTCTCCTCACGCTGACAGCACATGAGGAAAGGACAGCCAGTAAGTAGCATTTCTTTTAGGGGACATCTGCACTGATCATCAGGGCACTGATCATCAGTGCCCTGATGACCAGTGTAACCCCATAAGTGACCATCAGTGTGTCTAATAGTGCCCACCAGTACTTTGCATCAGTGCCCATCAGTGCTTTGCATCAGTGCCCATCAGTGCTGGCTGTCAGTACCCATCAGTGATGCCTGTCAGTACCCATCATTGCTGCCTATCAGTGCCCATCAGTGCCGCATATCTATGCAGCCTCATCAGTGCCTCCTCAACAGTGCACATCAGAGCAGCCTCATCAGTGTCCATCAGTGCAGCCTATCAGTGCCCATCAGTTCAGCCTCATCAGCGCACATCAGTGAAGGAGAAAAATTACTTATTTAAAAAACTGTATAACAGAAACTACGAAAAACTTTTTTTTCAACAATTTTAGTTCTTTTTAATTTCTTTAGCAAAACAAACCCAGTGGTGATTAAATACCACCAAAAGAAATTTCTATTGGTTTAAAAAAAACATGAGAAAAATTTAGATTGGGTACAGTGTTGTATGACCGTGCAATTGTCATTCAAAGTACAACAGTGCTGATAGCTGAAAATCGGCCTGGGCAGGAAGAAGGTAAAAGTGCCTGATAGGCAAGTGGTTAATCAGTGTATGGGAAGCTTAAGGTCTCCATATATAAAGACAGCTTTATTCTTCCAGGTTTGTGGTAGCCCTGAAGTAGGATTGTTTTCCACAGCAAACAAAATGGTGTGGAATGGTGAATGAGCTTAGCAAGCATTGTATGATATCACCTGTTTAAATACTGTGATGGGGTGATTAAACTCATGGTGAGGGTTTTTTAGGGAGTTCATGTCAGTCTAAATTGTTTTTTAAAGAATTTATGGCCCACTTTTATTAAAAGGAACAGCAAACGAAATTAAAAAGTTCACAGTTTTCCACACAGGGGATTTTCTCCAGTAAACAGATAACTAAAAAATGCCAAGCCACGTGGATCTCTTTTCAGCCAAACCTCTGCTCCTGGCACTAGTCCCTCAGACCCAGCTCTCTGGCTCTCCCAGTTCACTCAGCCTTTGTTACAGCACCTCATTGCACGGGCTCACTACTAGCCCCTAGATAGGGGATGTTTTGACACCCTGGGCTATCTAGCTCTTCTGAGACGTACAGACGCCTTCTTGTCCCCTTGACTCGCTAGTCGCCTCAGCTCTCTCAGTCCTGCCTACGCACTCAGCAGTCTTGTCTCCTTAGTGGACCACCTCTCCTGGCTGGAACACACACCTATCTCCAAGTAAGGGCCCTTAGCTTATAACGAATATGCACTCTTGTACATTTACACAGTCTGCAGGTCTACAACAAGACCTGGACAGACTATTGAAGGATTTGTCTCACCCAAGATATTTTGAAGCCTTCAAGCTCCAGGCCCTAATAGATTACCAAACCCAGAAAAATCTGAAAAAATAGTTTTTTATGCTCACATATTCTGGAGCCCCAGACTCTGGATAAGAGGAAATCCTGTGTAACATTTTTCTATACTCATACTATTATGGGTCTAACACATACACATACAATAACTGTGCAAAAAAGAGTAATAACATATAATAGAAAAAAATGATGATAGAAAAAAGAGTAATAACATATGATAGAAAAAATGATGGTAGAAAAAAGAGTAATAACATATGATAGAAAAAAATGATGATAGAAAAAAAAGAGTAATAACATATGATAGAATGACTTGGGTGCCGTACATATATGACATATTATACGTTTTCTGAATTTGGATGAATCTTCCTTTCATCATCTCATGGTCAGGGATTTCAGACCAGTGTAATTCTTCTGCTCTGCTGTCTGTAGAATTAATTGGAAGTGCATTGCTAAAGGGTTTTCCACATCTCATGTTATAAAATAATATTCCTTTATGTGGGAAAGGTATGTCCAGTGGCAAGGATGCTAAGACTCCACCAATCAACTGATTGGAAGCTGTTCCATATTTGTGCAGTTGTTATATATATACTATGCATATTTTTTTTCAGCCACACATTTTAGTGAATTCAGACATTAGGACATATTTCTAATGCAAATTTCAAGGGGATGTACCTCAAGTGAGCAGAAATTACATTCTGGTTCTGGCAGCACTTCCAATTCAAGTATTCAGCATTGGGTCCACTATACAGGGCTCATAGTGGTGGTTTTGACACTCTCACTAATCTCTTATTTGGAATTTACCACTGCCTAATCTCTGCTTTACTGTATCTGTCCTCACAGGCTAGTTGACAAACAAAGCAAGACACATGGTGCTGCATGTACACCAGTGAGTGCCCCCTAAGATGGCTAGGAAACACCAAAAATGGAAAAATTATAAAGGGAAAGGAGGTAGCAGCCAGACGTGAGCTTTTTTTCTGGGTATATAAAGGAAATGGTACATACCGAAGACATGGCTGCAATTACACCTGGAAGCTCCCACAAGACAGACAAATCAAGCTTTATTTGCTTGGTTTGTATCTAAATAAACCTTTGAGGTAGGTAACTATCATAAAGGATGCAGTGGGCAAGCACACCTGAACAGCTACAAAAAAAGCACATATTGAAAGACGTTTCAATTGCAGAGCAGGAATGTAGTTCTTCTATTGCACAATGAAAGACACAGAAAGATTCAATCAGGCAAGAGGTAATTTTTGTCAGGCATGGCTCAAAAAAAGTCAGGGAATGAATCTAAAGTGATATATAAGATGTAGTTTAGTTCTTAAAACAAAATATGCATAGTTTAGTCCACATGAAAAGCTAACAATCTGAACATACATTGCATCAAATATCATTAAAATTGTGAGAGTCTTGCAAAACAAATGGGATAATACAAAAGAATATATTGAACAATTGCTTCTTTATGTGGGAAAGATATTTTTCTCTGTTTTTGTGGTACAGAAGGTACACAGGGTTCTAACTCACTCCCTTCACCTAGAAGTATGCCAAGACTGTTATCAGTAAGGTTCATAAATTATCAGGACAGAGATATTATTTGGAGAAAACCACATAGTCTTGAAGTTATTGCAATTAATGGCACAAAGATTTTACTGCAAGTGGAATTTTCATCAGAGGTTCAAGAAAAGGCTAAGTTTCAAAAAATTCAAAAAGCCTCCCAAAGTTGAAAGTGTTATATGCAATGTTCATTCTGGCACGGTTGAGGATTTTTGCTAGTTGCTGGTTGAGAAATAATTTCTTCAATACACCAGCTTTCTTTAAATAATAAGTGTTGCACTATAACAAAAAACTATATAAGAAAAATAATGAAAAACAATAACTGTGAGAAAAACAGTGTTCAAAGTGTAGTAATGAAAAGACCCAAGTGAAAAAAATAAGTAACAAGAATAAAGTCCTGCGAAATAAATGTAACAGTACCGTTTAAGAGGAATACTCCAAGATCCAAGATCTTCTCCCTTTTCTTCACAATCACCAGTGTCACCCAAAACCACAGTGAAGGCAAGATGTGGGTTTAGCAAATATACCAACCCCTTTATTCAGAGTGGTCAGTAAGAGCCTAAATTGCTATATCACAATGACAACTCTCCAGTGCAAATGCTGATATCTAACACTGCTTCTCAGATGGAAGATAATTATAAAAAGGTTGATACACTCAAATGAAAACAAAAAGATAAACACCTCTCATAGTGCAGATATCATAAAACACCATTTAAATAACAAAAGCTGCACTAACAAACATCGAAAAGCATATTCATAACAACATATTCACCAAGTGTCAGAATTTGTGTCAACTTCCAGTAAAATGTACAAGATGACATCACGGGGAGGCTCTGCAACCTTCTTGATTGATAAGAATGAAAAGCATTTATGTTACATATGTAATCAAAATGAATGGCTGAAAGAAATCTAATGAAAACATAATATATAATGATTGGTAGACTGCAATATATTACATTTTTGTTTTTGGGTTTAATACCTCTTTAAGTATTTGGATAGGTTTATTCTACACCAGGAGTATTTTTGTGTTATTCTTTATATGCTTGTGTAGTTTGTTTTCACAGGCCAACATACCGTATTTTTTGCTCCATAAGATGCACTTTTTTTCCCCCCAAGAAAAGGGGGGAAATCTGAGTGTGTCTTATGGAGCGAATATGGAGCGGCCGATCTCTTATTTCTGCAGCCGCCACCGTGTCAGAATACCAGGCCAGCTGCTCAGCTCTTCTCTGCAGCAGTGCCTTACCTGTTCCTCGGTCCAGCACTGTACAGTCTTCCCGCACCGGCAACTTTAGTGTGACAGCCGGGTGTCCACTGCACATGCGTGAGAAGCACTGTGCTTTGTGAATGGTCCGGCATCTTCAGGGACACATGACAGCCGGGTGCCCGCACTAAAGGGAGGACAACTCCGCTGGCCATTCACAAAGCGCAGCGCTTCTCGTGCCTGCACTAAAGGGAGGAAAACTCTGCGGAAGTGGGAGCGGGTACCTGTCAAATTCAGGTACCTGCTCCCCCTCCCTCCCCAAAGGTCCACAGTCTCTGGTCATCCCTGTACTGTCTGCAGTCTCTGGCCATCTGTACAGTACTGTGTCCGCAGTCTCTGGTCATCCCTGTACTGTCTGCAGTCTCTGGTCATCCCGGTACTGTGTCTGCAGTCTCTGGTCATCTCCGGTAGTGTCTGCAGTCTCTGGTCATCCCTGTACTGTCTGCAGTCTCTGGTCATCCCCTGTACTGTCTGCAGTCTCTGGTCATCTCCTGTACTGTCCGCAGTCTCTGGTCATCTCCTGTACTGTCCGCAGTCTCTGGTCATCTCCTGTACTATGTCCGCAGTCTCTGGTCATCTCCTGTACTGTGTCCACAGTCTCTGGTCATTCCCTGTACTGTGTCCACAGTCTCTGGTCATCCCCTGTACTGTGTCCGCAGTCTCTGGCCATCCCCTGTACTATGTCGGCAGTCACTGGTCATCCCCTGTACTGTGTCCGCAGTCTCTGGTCATCTCCTGTAGTATGTCCACAGTCTCTGGTCATCTCCTGTAGTATGTCCGCAGTCTCTGGTCATCTCCTGTAGTATGTCCGCAGTCTCTGGTCATCTCCTGTAGTATGTCCGCAGTCTCTGGTCATCTTCTATACTATGTCCGCAGTCTCTGGTCACCTTCTGTACTGTGTCCGCAGTCTCTGGTCATCTCCTGTACTATGTCCGCAGTCTCTGGTCATCTCCTGTACTGTGTCTGTAGTCCATAGGTTCAGAATATTTTTTTTCTTGTTTTTCTCCTCTAAAACCTAGGCGCGTCTTATGATCAGGTGCGTCTTATGGCTTTTGATGTTTAATCCTTATGCTGCTGGCATTAGTAAATAGATAGGAATGTATTCTATATTTACTAGTTTTAAAGTTTTTTTTTACATTTCTGCAGTTAGTTCCTGATTTCCCTGCCTAAGCAAATGATGTCAACCATCCAAGCAGTCTTCAGGAGGGAAGGAGGCGTTTTCTCAGCTAAGCCCAACCTCCTGCCTGCATGCCTGAGCTAAAGGCAGATAGATTGCAGAAAATAAATGCTACATGAATCTTCTGCAATTACTCAAGATGGCCATGGGCAAAAATGCTAGGGCGGTGTTTTTCCAAGTGATTTCTTAGCAAAATAAAGTATGGGGAAATGGATGGATGGGGGAGTTTGCTGAATAATAGTGTTTTAGTTCGTGGTGCTCAGATGCAGTGTAGTTCTGTTTTGTTTTTGTTTTCTTTTTATTAACAGTTGCGTTTATTGAAATCGTACAAAAGTATAACAAAGCAAGGTACATAAGAACAGGCAAACTTTTGACAATCAGTAGAGATACAATACACATGGCATTTCAATGCTAAAGATCATACGTAGTCAACTGGTCATCCTGAATAAATGCAGGGGGGAGAAAAGAGAAAAAGGGAAGACTGGGGTGGGGGGGAGAAGAAGAAGAGGGGCAAGAAGGAGAAGCGAAGCATAAACATAAACAATAGCCAAGCAAATAAACAGTACAAACTGGACATACCCGCAAGAGAATAATCCAAGTGTTATACCGTAAGGCCCTGAGCCTCCACCCACCCAGCCCATATTCTATCAAATTTAGCTGGATAATTACGACTCATAAGTAAGTTTGTACAACGGAAGCGCCCAGTTGATTGCCGATTTCCATCCCGAGACTGTCGGTGGGACCGACTGTTTCCATTTCAACAAAAGTTCTCTCCTAGCATAGTAGAAAGCATAAAAGATGAACAGTCTATTATGCTTTGGCATCTCCAGGAGATCCAAGAGACCCAGCAACATAATCAGCGGATCCAGGGGAATAGACAATTTACTAATAGCGTTAATAATATCTAGCACCACGACCCAGAAGGGGAGAAGCTTGGAGCATTCCCAAAACATATGGAGAAATGTGCCCACCTCCATATCACAGCGCGGGCATGTGGTCGATCTATCAGGATATATCACAGCCAAGCGGGGTGTAATATACTGTACTCTATGGATAAATTTAAGCTGTGTGAAACGGTTCTTGGCTGAGATCATGATAGGGAGGCACTGTAGAAGACAATCCTCCCAGTCATCCTCTGAGAGCAAAGGGAGGTCTGCGTGCCATTTATCAAAGAGCACCTGCATTCTAGGGGTAGAAAGGGGTATCAACAGGGAATATAGAGAGGACAATGGTTTAGGCAAGTCCTCCAATAGCGATAGGTTTTCTAACGGATCTGTCTGAATGGTCAGTGGAGAAAGAAATTGAGTGGCCACCGCATGACGCAGTTGTAAAAACTGGAAAAACATTTGGTTAGGCAGGCCATGATTGTGTTTGAGTTTGTTAAATAGAAGCAGTATGCCACTAGGCATAATATGATGCAACGTTTTAATGCCATAGCGAGCCCACAACACTGGATCATATTCAAATGGGGGAGGACAGGGTTGCCCCAGTGCGGCATGTGAGGGGAGTAAGAGTTATTTACCCGAAATTGAACTCTGGCCTGACTCCACACCCTCAGGGTTGTCAGCATAGGAAGAGTGATGGCTGAGTTGGACTTTGGACCTCTATGAATTAGGTTACAAAGTTCAGCATATGAACCCAACATTGCCACCTCCAGGATCACCACATCATTATCCGTAGGCTGGGAGATCCACCAGCACACTGTGACCAGAACAGCTACCCAGTAATATAAAAGCAGTTTAGGAAGTGCCAGGCCACCACGATCAATAGGTAAGTGCAGCGTGGAGTGAGAAAGTCTAGGGGCCCTTCCAGCCCAAATAAACCCAGAAATGATGCCATCCACACAACAGAAAAAGGATTGCGAGATCTTAGGTAGAAATATAATTTTAAAAAGATTAACCCGCCAATGGTGCTAATCGGAAGGGAAGACCAAGCAGTACATTTAGTCTGCAACTGTTGCACAAGGGGATGAAGATTGTCCGCTAGATACTTCTTTAAGTCACGTTGCACCGTTACACCCAAGTACTTAAAGTAAGAGACCGATCTAATAGGGGCAAAGGAAATATCAGGTAAGGGCTCCGACGCAAGAGGAAACAGTATGGACTTCTCCCAATTAATACGAATACCGGAGTAGCTACTGAAGCGATTGATAAAACTCAGCACCTCTCTAAGAGATGAATCACAGTCCCTCAAATATAAGAGAGTGTTGTCCACATACAGGGAAACCCTATCCTCCCATTTTCCCACCGGTAGGCCATGTAAAGAATTGGAAGAGCAGATCAGGCAGGCCAAGGGCTCAATTGCCAGGGCAAACAAGCCCGGAGAAAGTGGACAGCCCTGCTGAGTGCCCCTATGGAGAGAAAAAGGGGGGGAAAGGATATTATTAGTATGTACTCTCGTAAGTGGCGCACTGTAAAGGCACCTAATCCATGAAATTAAATGAGGGCCAAATCCGAAAAGATGCAGTGTTTCCCAGAGATACTCCCACTCAACCGAATCAAAGGCCTTCTCGGCGTCCAGGGACAGCACCACCCCAGGGTCATCCCTGTTGCAAGCTGCCGAAATATGGGTGAGCAGTCTCCGTATGTTAATATCTGTACCCTTCCCTGGCATAGAACCCATCTGATCATGATGCACCACCGCAGAGATAACCGAACCCAGTCTTGCAGCCAGCAGCTTAGCAAGTACCTTCGCATCAGTATTTAGGAGGGAGATTGGCCGATATGAGGAGCATTGAGTTGGGTCCTTCTGGGGCTTTAGAATCACCACTATCACCGCTTGAAGCATGTCAGAGGGCAGAGTTCCTGTCTTAAGGAGTACATTAAAAAGTGTTTGAAAATGGGATGCCATTTGCTCAATGTACGTTTTATAGAATTCAATTGGAAATCCATCCGGGCCCGGCGTTTTACCCGACTTCAGAGTTCCAATCGCCTGCTGGAACTCCTCCAAGGAAATCGGTACCTCCAGGAAGGAAATCTAGTGAACCCTTGCTAAAAGTGCAGGTGTAACATAACAAAGGTCAATTCTAGACAAAGTTCTATGTGATGCTGAGTGACAAGTGTATGCCCTGGTCTCAGCATTTCTCCACCTCCATATATCCGTGAACTGGTAAAGCTCTGCCCATTTGGTTTCAGGATATAACTTAGAGACACTAGGGTCCGTGGTAAGATTAAAATCACCAGCAAGAAGAACATGGGATGTGGGATAGGAGGCCAGGAGCGGGGTCAAGGCAGCCAACGAATGCGCGGAGGCAGGAGGCAGAAAATAGAGCCCAAGAATTACCATTTCAAAGCAGCTAATCATCACATAGATCATAACATATTTTTTTTCAAAATGAAAGTCTTTCCAAGTAGCTCAAATGGAATATAAACATAGACTGTAAACATAGACTGTAAGGAGAAGATCTACTAAAACTGGTGCACACAGAATATGGTGCAATTGTGCATATCAACCTATCAGCTCAATCTTGTTCAATTAAGCTTTGGCAATAAAACCTAGAAGCTAATAGGTAACTATGCAGAGCTGCACCAGATCCTATGTGCACCAGTTTTATTAAGTCTTCCCCTAAATATCCCTAGGTTTAAAGACATTATTCACCAAGGTGATAGGAAGTCTATTAAGGTAAAGGACTGGAAAGTCTACAGAAGGGTGGGATCAACTGTTCCAGAATTCCCTATCCATGAGAAATTACTGACTCGAATGATCAGGCAGGAGTCACAATAGCATAGGTAGTTTTCCAGAAAAAAAGGTACAAGGAAGGTTAGTATAAGCCATAAACGAATCTACACCTGGGACGGGAGACGGGACTCCCATAGGCATGGTCATATATACAGTGCCAATCAGATTCGACATAACATAGAGCCTGTCAGATTCACTAATGACCCAATTAAAAACAGACCCCACAGAAGTAGACTGTGAAGGTTGGGAATCAGAGTCATAAATAAGGATAGGTACCTCAGGCATACTTAAATGTGAAGTGCCACTAGGCTCAGGTGTATGTGCTGCCAAGGTAGCACTGGAAAGTTATGAATGTCTGCAAGCAGACTGAGTCAATAATAAGAAGAAGCCTATGTTACAAGGTGGCAACATGTTCTTCTGTTTTCCCTGGCACCATCCACTTGTTTCAGCACATCACAGATCTAATGGACTGGTGTTTGATGAGGATATACACCTGATTCATTAAGCCCTTTCCACCGAGCTTATTCACATATACGGCCTCACTGAAGTGATTCTTCTTCCATGGGGTGGCATATGTGTTTACTTTGTACTGGAATACTGAACAGGGGAGCTACTGTTGTAGGCCTGGATAGGAGGCTAAATTGTACCATTCAGTAGCAATATTGAATAATAAAGGTCACATATCAAAATGTGCTAACCATAGCAGACATGTAGTGATACGGTCAGTGTTCAGAGATCTGGATATACAGGAACTGTGTCAGCAGTTTGAACGCTGTGCTCTGCCAATAATAAGCACAGCACAAGGAATGGAGGACACCACGGTAGAATGGATTGCCTAAAGAAGAAATACATAAATTGCATCATTCATTCATTCGGAAACTGGATATACTGAAGGTAGTATCTCTGCTCCACATAATGTGTATGCTCCACTGACTAACAGACTCAGAACACACAGGTATGGGAGATGCCAGTATCCAAAGGTAACATATTAGTATGTCTTCATTTTTTCCTGAGGTAAAATTTCAGAGGCTGTGTCACACCAAAAGTTATACCGTTGCACTAATATTTGGTTAGCGCTCTGCAACAAATTAATCAGTGAACACAGATTTGGAAAATGCCCAATGCAAAGATCATAGCGGAGCTAGCACTTACCAAAATATCTGTGTCATAGGGGGACACTAGAGACTGGGTACCCCAGAGGTTGTGCCATTGCTTTAAAAATGGAGAGCGCTTCACAAATAACAGACACAGTGCTCACAGATCTAGAAGGTGTCATAATGCAGAGCTCAGTGCTCAAATGTCCCATTCCAGTATATCTTCTCCTCATCCATGGGCTTACTTACAGAGTCAATCTTCAGAGACATCAGAGGCTGTGACATGGCTCTGGACTTGTAAGGCACTCTACCGCTAAAAAAAACAGTACACTAGATGTCTTGCCATGTCCTGGGAGTGGTGTACCTGCCACCCTCACCCAAACCCCGCACCCCCCACCTTCCACCCCTGGATAGATCCCCACCCCACTCTAGGGCACCGGGGACCACAACCACCCACTCCTCCCTATATTCCCCTGGATCCCCTATCCTAAGAAGGCTGGACAATGTCCCCCAAAAGTTCCTTCTGGAGCAGTGCCTACACTTATTAATGTTGGTAAAAGTCTTGAAATGATATTAATGCCCAGCTGTAAATCACTCATATGAGAGATGCAATCAAATATCCCAGTGCTATTATGCCAAATATCACTCCACTTGAGGGGGAAAAGAGCAGAGGAAAAGCGTCAAGATCCTGTTTGGAATTAGCTTGTATCCTGGTTGTGACGGTATGTGAGCAGCCGCTCCAATCCTGTCATATACAGCTGCTCTCTCCAGACAACAGTGAAAGACTCAAAGTCCATCCAGGTTAATCCCCTGACAGGTGCCAAAGAGTCCAGCCTACAAATGTATACTGTATGAAGGGTAGCTGATTGACCCATGGATCAGCCTACGTACCACAGGTGGATGCCTCAGATACCAGCACAGTAGTAAAGTAAATTATCCTTAGAAGTCCCCCTTGACGATGTCCCCCCGCTCTTTTCCTCCTCAAGTGGAATGATATTTGGCAGAATCTAGCACTGGGATATTTGATTGCATCTTTCATACAAGTGATTTACAGCTGGGCATTAATATCATTTCAAGACTTTTACCAACATCAATAAGTTACATAGTTACATATTTAATCTGCCTGAAAAAAGACAAAAGTCCATCTAGTTCAACCATAAAAAAAGTTATAATCCTATACCTACAGTTGCTCCAGAGGAAGGCAAAAAAAAACCAACAAAGCATGGTCCAATTTGCTCCTGCAGGGGAAAAAATTCCTTCCTGATCCCCCAAGAGGCATTCGGATATTTTTTGGATCAACTTATCTATAAATGTTAGTGTCCAGTTATATTCTGTGTATCTAGGAAAGAGTGCAGGCCTTTTTTAAACCCACCTACTGAGCTGAACAGAACCAACTCTTGAGGGAGTCTATTCCACATTTTCACAGCTCTTACTGTGAAGAAACCTTTCTGTATTTGGAGATTAAATCTCTTTTCCTCCAGACGTAAAGAGTGCCCCCTTGTCCTTTGTGATGACCTCAGGGTGAATAACTCTACACCAAGTTCACTATATTCTCTGTATTTTTTACAGTTCCCCAATATTCCTTTTGTGAATTGGTGCCCAAAATTTAACTGCATATTCCAGATGAGGTCCTACTAATGATTTGTACAGGGGTAAAATGATCTCTTTCTCTGGAGTCTATACCTCTTTTAATACAAGAGGGGATTTTGCTTGCATTAGAAACCACAGCTTGGCATTGCATGCCACTATTAAGCTTGTGATTTACCAGAACCCCCAGATCCTTCTCCACCATTGATTCCCCCAGTTATACTCCCCCTAGTATGTATGATGCATGCATATTCTTAGCTCCCAAGTGTATAACCTTACATTTATCAACATTAAACCTCATTTGCCATGTACATCAATATTTTTATGGTACATTTTTACGGCCAAAATAAATACTGCTGTTGTTAGTCTATGATGCGTGATAACCTTTTGATGTTTTTTTGTTTGTTGAGAAAAAAACATCCATGAAGGACTAAGAATGTTGATAGAGGAGAAAAAGTAGTAAAAATATAGAAAGAGAAAGTGTTCAGCCTCCTAGGACACTAGCAAAAAACTGAGGCTTGATGGTTAAGCACAGAGTTATATTGGGCTGGCCTTTAATGGCTTTTCTATTTGTCAGTGTCTACCTCTGGAAGACAGCTGCATATAATCCACATGAAACCCATGATATCCCTGTGTTCCTCAACAGACAATAAAGACATAATTTTCTTTCTCTAAAATGCATACAACTTTGTGTAGAAAAGATTTAGCAAATATCACTTAGCAGAATACTTTTATTTTCAGTATATAACTTCATAGTCAGCACACAAGCAAATACATTGATTAGAAACCAACAGTAAAATGTGCATTTCACTGAAAAATATTGTTCACTGATCATTTGTTTGCTGTGCAGTATCTTTAGCCTGGGTTCACATATATGCGGTGCGGTATATCGCATGTGATTCACACAGGAACCGCACCTCATTCCTGTGCAAATCAGATGCAATTTGTGTGCAGTGCGATTGGAGCCATACATTTTGTATGGCTCTAATCACACCACACCCGCACCAAAAACACGCAGGACCCTTTTTTGGTCCGCACTAGAATTGGATCGCATAGGTATTCACACCTATTCGATCCAATTCTGCACATCGCAGCACGTTTTGTGGACCGCTTTTGGGGTTTTCTTAACTTAACATACACACACGCAGCAGTTCACATGAATGGGGTGCGATTCTGATGCGGTGCAGAATTTGCACTGAAAATACTGCAAATTCTGCACCGCATCAGTGTGAACCAGGGCTCATAGTAAAACTCACAGGTTGAGCAATGTAATTATTAGATGTTAGGAATTTATTTTCTACCTTTTTCAATCACCATGCACATTCAACATGCGATTGGCTAATGAGCAGTGCAAATGAGCAATGCTCAGTGTTCTCCTTCCATACTGGCTGGAAATAAGAGGATATAGTCTTAACTGATCTTGGCAACAAATGCAGGTTACTTGTCCAGCTTCAAGGTTAATGAAAGTCTTATTTTAGATCATCCTGACAGGCACAGCCCAGTGGATGCTCACCGTGGTGCAATGAACTGAAAAGAACAAGACACAGTGCTTTCTTGACTACTGCTGCTCCATACATCACCTACTGTAATGCTGATTGTGCAAACTCTGTCACACTAACAGCACATCTCCAAATGAAATTAATTTGCTCATTGTCCAAATGCTTGACCATAACATCTATTTCAATAACCTCTTAAAGAAACAGAACATTCAGATATCCAAAGAATATTTACCACCTTCAAATTTAGACGCCTGAAATGCCTAAAACTACACACTGCAGTGGAGAGATAAAGAACTATGTCGCTGTAAAGCAAATATACAAGCACCATTGAGTGTGCAAAGAAAATACAAAATGCTTCAAACACAACAGCAATCCTGCAAAACCAAATATATATCATTGCAGAAAAAATCTACAAAAGAATAATCTTTATTCGTGTATATAAAAAATATATCCAGATGACAAACACCTACAGAATACCAAATGGGCAAATATAAAGCATACATTAAAAAAACATAGATTAATCTACTTCACCTTAAAGAAGAACTCCGGGTAGACAAAAAATTCACCCATTAGTATGCCCCCCTACACAAAACACTTAATAAAATTTTGAAAATCTTACCATATAAAAGTCATATTGAATTTTCATGACCACATTCCTATAATTCAAATGATAACAGCATCTGCTCTGCCAAGGAGATGTAACAGCAGGGATTACATCATATCCTCTCCTCTTTCTCTGCAGTAAAAGGAAACTACAGTTCCCATCAACCACAGGGAAATGTAGTGAATGTGGGCAGGTAAACCAGGCCCGTATAGGTTGAATGTGACTAGGAGTCTGAGAGTCTTGGTCCGCCCACCACTGCAAGTAGGGCTGAATTACATCACTGCTCCTGGAGAAAGAACTACAGAAGGGATGTGCCAAGACCAGTGTCTGGGGGAATAGGAGGATTAGCAGCCACCAGTCTTACAAACAGGAAACCAAAGAGAATTCACAGTTTGATTTGAAAATGAATAGGCTCTTTCAGAGCAACTACTAAGTGAACCAGAAGATGGATGACATATCCAGTGAAGGTAGGAAACAAGGGTATGTAAAGATGTTTTTGCTCGATGTTCTGCTTTAAACATTCATTCAATTGTCTTAGCAAGTATCTATTACAAAAAATCTAGAATTTTCAACCTATTTTTCATTACATCTTTCAAGTTTATGAATAAGTCACAGAAAAGCACCAAATGAAGTAGATTTAATTTAGAATTGAAACCTTACCTCCACTTTCCTGTATCAGCAGTTTTGCAGTGTCTTAATATGGCCGTGCAGTTTAAGTACCAGAGCTAGATCCAGTGCTCTCATTGATCAGTACTCAGTAATCTGGTCAGGCATATCTCCTCTCCTTCTCTGTAATACAAGTTTGTGTGAGGACACTTGTCCTCAGAGGTTTGCCTGTGTTACTCAGATGTGCCAGCATAGAGTACTTGAAAGTAAGTCCAGGAAGCAGCATTTTCACTGAATCAAGCTTGGCTCTTTTAGTGTATATATGACATAATTTGGCTCATTTATTTTGTTTTGCAGTATGCTACACAGTTGATAAATACCTCTGATTGTTTTAAAACATATTGAATGTAATAAGCTCTCATCAAAATCTTTGATTTCCCATTTGCCTCTTGTTGAGTTTTAATTATTGTTCTCTATAGTGGACCCTCCATGTCCATGCCTATTTGTGCCATGTAATACACCTTCATTCTACGTCCAACAGAAAAAATGAGGACTTTTTGCCCTGCCTGTGTTATCTTTTAACTCTCTGATCCAATGGCAGGTTCGTGTTATGACTAAAACTAGCTTACTGAACAAATGTCTAGTAAATGCTGATTTTGGCCCAGTTCACACTACATGCGTTTCAGTTGCTTTTTTTTCAGCATCCAAAATGCACAGAAAGTAGGTTATATGTTTGTCTGTGACTCTATATCACAGTTCACATCAGTACTTGCAGTTCCAGTGCGTTCCAATTGCAGAACAAAAAGTAGAACATTCTGCATTTTTTCAGCACACAACTCGGTAAAACACACCAAAAATGCACCGGAACGCACTGGAACACACCAAAAATGCACTGGAACGCACATGTCCCTGTTTAAATTGAACAAAAAGAGAGGGGAAAAAATGAACTGGAATACATAAAAAACGCAATGAAACATGTCAATAAAGCATCAAAAATGTACCAGAACACGCCAAAAGTGTGCATGCAAAAACGCATCCGGATTGCATCTGGACTGTATTTCTTTAGTGTGAACCGGGCCCTAGGGCTAGTTCACATTAGATGCAGCTCAGTGAGCTTTTTTTCTGCATCAAAAATGCATGCACAGTGTTTTTCATGTATTCCAATGGCCCTAGTTCACACTAGTGCAGTCAGTTCCAGTCAGTTTCTGGCGCAGAAAAAAAAAAGTAGAACATGCTGCATTTTTTTCTGCACAGAACCATACTGGAACATGGCAAACTGCATCAAAACTGCACCGGAACTGCATGTGGTGTGAACTGTAAGCAAAAACGGATCTGGAATGCATCCGGAGTACATTTTTGTTGTGTGAACTGGCCCTAAGACAACCGAAACTAAGGCTGTTATGTTTCCATTTAGCTTTGTTTTCCTTCATAAAAACCTTTATAAAATGCATTATTGCATCATTGGAGAAGGATCTGGGAATTCTGGTAGATCACAGGCTTAATAATGGCATGCAATGCCAAGCTGCGGTTTCTAAAGCGAACAAAATTCTCTCTTGTATTAAAAGAGGTATAGACTCCAGAGAGAGAGATATCATATTACCCCTGTACAAATCATTAGTAACACCTCATATGTAGTTCAATTTTGGGCACCAATTCAGAAAAAGAACATTGGGGAACTGGAGAAAGTACAGAGAAGGGCAACTAAACTGATAAGAGGCATGGAGGAGCTCAGCTATGAGGAAAGATTAGAGCAACTGAATTTATTTTCTCTTGAGAAGAGGAGATTAAGGGGGGATAAGATCAACATGTATAAATACATCAGTGGTTCATATAGTGAACTCGGTGTAGAGCTATTCACCCTGAGGTCATCACAGAGGACAAGAGGGCACTCTTTACGTCTGGAGGAAAAGAAATTTAATCTCCAAACATGGAAAGGTTTCTTCACGGTAAGAGCTGTGAGAAAGGGGAATGCAACTATGTAATTACTTGACTTAATACTCTGTATTACTTGACTTTGATTATTTTATACCGTACTTTAACAGCTACATATCTTAAACTGCTGGATGTCAAGAACAGACAGGTTTGGCTGCTCAGAGCAAGAGCAGCTTGCTCTTTTTTTATGATGCTTCTGGGTGTACTGTATTATAATGTTATTGTAGGCCAAAACTGCATTTCTCTTTAAGAGAAAAAAAATCTATACAATATATGGAAGAAAAAGGATATGGGAATCTATAGGAAATGAATCAAGTTAATTTCATTTTAAAGTGGTTGTAAAGGCTGAAGGTTTCTACCTTCATGCATTCTATGCATGAAGGTAAAAAACCTTCCGTGTGCTGCTCCCCCCTCATCCTCCCCTAATACTCACCTGAGCCTGATCCTGATCCTCGGCTGTCCCGGGACTCCCTCTTCTCATTGGCTGAGACAGCAGCAGCTCCCACTGCTGCCAATCACAGTCAGTGGGCCAATGAGGAGAGAGAGGGGGGCAGGGTTGAGACACAGCTTTATGGGTCTTAGGAACACATAGAGCAAGGCTCGGGAGTGAGCCCACACCAGTGCCCCCATACCAAGCAGCTTGCTATGGGTGCACTGGTCTAGGGGGAGGAACCAAAAGTGCCAGCAGGGAGCCCAAGAAGAAGCGGATCATGGCTACTCTGTGTAAAACCATTATACAGAGCAGGTAAGTATGACATTTTTTTGTTAAGCCAAACCTTTAATATCATTTGAACTTTTCAGTGTTCCAGCTCCAGAATTCATCTAGTACTTGTTGTCATGTTTGGTTTCTCAAGGCCTAGTTGCACAGTAATGTTATCTGACACATGATTGAGCACTCACATATGTGAAACAAAATTCAACTTTACAAACAAGTAGAGTTTAATTTAAGCAAGTATCTCTTGTATACAAAACTCCCAGGACCCATCCCATGCCATGTCAACAGCAGGTATGACCTTTACATCAGCTCTTCACCCCTTGCCACTCAAAATGAAATAAGCACAGAAAAAGTCAAGATTTGCATTTCTGTATCTACTAATCATTTTAACATGATTTTTACAAACATTTACTGAGGGTTGCACATTTTAATTATATGCTCAGCTCAGTTTGACTTGCCAAGGTAAGAACATGTTTCCTTTGAAGTCATCTAGAGATATGTCTGCACACACCTTCCACTGTGTTCAAGTGGTTTTTTGAACCACTGAAATTGGTTCAAATTCTGATCTGAAATTCCTGATCCGATTGCCTCTTGGGGGACCAGGGTTGGATTTTTTTCACCTGCAGGAGCAAATTGGATCATTCTTTGCTGGTTTTTTTGCCTTCCTCTGGATCAACTGTGGGTGTAAGATTATAACTTTTATTTTTTTTTTTGTTAATGGTTGAACTGGATGGTCTTCTGTCTTTTTTCGGCCAGACTAACTATGTAACTATAAAATACAATTAGTATTGGCCATAATTCTTGACATTTGCTGTTTTGGAAGACTAGCTTTCATCATCATGTCATCCTTAATTTTCAGCTGGTCTATCACGCTGAGACAATCAGGGGTTTATTTACTAAAGCTGGAGAGTCCAAAATCAGACTCCCTTCTGCATAGAAACCAATCAGCTTCTAACCTCAGCTTGTTCAATGAAGCTTTGGCAATGAAACCTGGAAGCTGATTGGTTTCTATGCAGAAGGGAGTCTGATTTTGGACTCTCCAGCTTTAGTAAATAAACCCCTTAATGTCTATTATATTTTTGAAAAACAAGTGAATTTGCATTGATGTTGTTTGTCAATTATGAGTAGCCATCTGAAAATGCAAATACAATAGTAGCGCAGTATTAGCATACTATTAGAGCAGAAGAGTCAGTTCATTGTTGGATGGGATTACCCTACAAAAGAACCCTAAACTTTGAAAGCATATTCTTTCAATAAACAAAGGAAAGAAGTCCAGAATGTACACTGGCAAACAGTACAGCATTATGGCATAAGCAGCCCATTGCTCAATGTCCTATGGACAGCAACATAATCATTTGTTTCAAAATGGTGTTTAGGGACAAGTATTACAGACAATTCCGAAAACGTTCTTCAAAATATCTAACTGAACAGTGCATCCTGAAACAATTTTAATAAAAGCTTCTACCATACATGGGAGATGTTGCAAAATATACAGTTCATATGTTGGAAACAATTCCCTTTCTCAAGTGCTTTGCAAATTTTACTAGAGGGACCCAGACTCAGGCCTCCTCATATTCATCCAAGCAGAGGAAGCAATGAACATGAAAGCAGGGAATAGGAATAGAATGAATGGAGTAAAAGAAAGAGGAAGAGAAAAAAAATGGGGGAGGAGGGAAAGGGGAGGAAGTTAATGGGAAGGGGGTAATCCTATCATCTCCCAAGAAAAAAATAAAAAAAGAACCAAAATACAACTCAACTAATCCCAAGTCAACTGATCTCATGAAAAAAATTGTGAAATAAGGTCTCGACTATGTAGGCTCACTGAGAGGCTGAGCCCAGTGCCAGTCCAGACATCTGGGTGGCTCCTGACTTTAATTTTGGGATCTTTCCCCAGCCTGGACCAGCTGAGTGACGTCAGCCGACAGCGGGCTAAAGTCATCACTCGAGCTTTGGCTTATACATTTCAGATGTAAATCGTTTAGGTGGAAAATCTGGCAAATCACAAAATACACAGAAATGTATGTATGTTACCCATTTTATTGCCACAGAATTTGTAATTTTGGCCAATATTGTGAAACAAACACATCTGCTGGTCAGGAAGATTTCTGTGCTTTTTTTCTGATTTAGAATTACTGTTTCATAGGTCAGCTCTCTGCTTTTTAGACAGAGGGAATAATTCTGATCTGTGGTCCAATGAACAGGCTGATGGGGAGGAGGTGGCAGAGGCAATTGAATTGTTGTACAAGCATATATGTGTTTTAACTGTTTAGCTATGCAATGTGGCAGAAGTGCATAAATCAATACATTAGCTGAACAAATTTACAATCCTTTTGCAATTAAACATCCATATTTTAATTGTGTATTTAGCTGGTTGCCTGTGATTTATCTTCATTCTAATGTTTGGGTCACAGATCATTGTGTACATTATAGTTCACCTGTGTAGAATTGAATTATGACATAATTATTTCAGGTTTTTCAGTACTGGTCTTGCAAGAATATACAGGTGAAACTCGAAAAATTAGAATATCATGCAAAAGTTAACTTATTTCAGTAATGCAACTTAAAAGGTGAAACTAATATATGAGATAGACTCATTACATGCAAAGCAAGATAGTTCAAGCTGTGATTTGTCATAAATGTGATGATTATGGCTGGAACCTGGAAGCTGATTGGTTTCTATGCAGAGCTGCACCAGACCTTTGAGCACCACTTTTAGTAAATCTCCCCCTATGGGTTTTTGTTCATCAGAAAGTTTGTTATTGCGTATTTGTTGAGCAACAGTGTAACTGAACACTGCATACAGTTGCACTCCTAAAATATGTACACCTCTCATAGACTAACAAATCCAGTGTAGTAAACAAAATCAAAATTGCTAATAGGTATGAAAAGATATGGCTTACCTGAACAGTCTAGTTATATTTCCAAAGTGAAATATGTAGTTGAACAAATAGATGCACATCAGTATAAAATAAACGCATATAGAGTCCGACACCCATCAGGGTTGCCCACTTTCTGCTGTTTATCATTGCCATCGAGACTCTGACTGTAGCCATCCGAACCCACCCTGACATCTTAGTTGAGGACAGCAGGTTTAAACAGCATAAATGAACTCTGTCGACGATTCACTCCTACACACCACTGCACGATCTCTCATTGATCTTTTAGCACAATTTTAGAATATTTCAAGTTTGGCCATGAACTGGGAGAAGTCTGAGGCTCTCAACATCAACTTACATAGGACACTTTACAGAGTCTGAAAGACCAATATAGTTTCATTTGGCAGGCAATCTCTTTGCTGTATCTATGAATCAAGCTGACCTCTTACATAGCATCACTCTGTAAGGCAAATTGTGCACACTTTTTTGCACATTTGTTGCAGGACGTGGAGCTGTGGTCTTCCTTCACTTCCCTGTCCTGGATGGGTAGAATTTCTGCAGTTAAGATGGTATTGCTACCCAAAATCCTCTATTATTTTTGTCCTCTGCCTCTAGCAGTTCTGGCCCCTAACCTTCATAGGTTCCAGAACAAATTACTGCAGTTTATTTGGGGCACTAGGGGTTACAAAGTACAACGTCAAACACTTTATGAGACTTTGGTTGGCTGGGGATCGCAGACCTTAGAAAATACTATAGGGCAGCTCAGATAACTCAGTTGACCCAAATGTACTCCACTTCCTATCGACTTGAGTGGATAGCCTTGGAGGCCTAGGCTTGCACGCCTCTCCCCATCAATTGATCTTTCTCCCAAACATCAGAGGGCAATCCTCTGCCCTATGCTGTCACATTCGTTGCATTTGTGGGATTCTTTTCGCAAACTGGCTGCACTTCACTTCCCCCCACACTCCTGTAGCACTACTATTTGGCAACCCAGAATTTCCCCTATAGCCTTTGCCCACGGGAATTTCAATGGTGGATAAATAAAGGTCTTTATCATGTGGGACACTTTCTAGATCATAGGGGGATACACCCCACTACATATTTTACACAACAGCTCGAGATGCCTGATGCTGAGCTTTACCACTTGCAGCAAATTCTCCATTTTCTCCTCTCCTTACAACTGAACACCATTGATATTACCACACAAACAGCTTGTTTGTCTCCACTTCAAGTAAACTTCCGTGTATGCTCGCCTGGGAAAGGGACATAGGCAAGGAGGACTGGACTCTTAGAATACATAAGGACATTATGAATGTCTCCCTTGTGGAGGCAGGCTATAAGGTCCTTTCTCGTTAGTATTTGGTCCATTGTACCCTGGTTCCTCCTCACTGTTTCTGGAGATGTGGGCAAGTGGGAACAATGTTGCACATATGGTGGATGTGCTCTAAAGTTAGTACTGGATTTGAGTTCATTCCTTGATCTTCAGTGAAGATCAAGGAATGAACTCAAATCCAGTACTAACTTCTTCTTCTTCACAGTGACCATGACTAATGTGATAAAAAAAAAACAAGAACTGTGGTGTTTAATGAACCCATAGCTGGAGTTTCCAGACCCGCTCAGACCCTAATCTATTTTATGTTCTTGGCAGCCAAATTGTGATTGCATCTGCCCGGAAGAGGCTTGTGGTGGACTTTACCTTGATGAAACTTAAACTCTCGTGGCTCATGATCAACAAGAAAATGGTCAGCATCCTACATGATACCTCTACCAGGTTTGAGCGAGTCTGGAGCCCGTGGATTAGTTACTTACAGACTACAAATTAATAACAAACCCTTTCTCTTTGCTGGGATTGACGGGCCTGTTGCATGGGTGGATTATGTCTCTCTCTTTGCTCTTCCTCTCCTCCTCCCCACTTTTCCTCCCTTCTATTCTCTTCTCATTTTGCCCTTTGATGGATTAATGTACTATTATGATTTAAAGACAAATTGAGTCAGCATATACTGTACATCCCTTTGTTCCTGTTCTTGATTTTCTGTGGTAATTCCCTTTCAAGGGTAAATGTCGATATTTGGGTTTGCTGCACCTGCCACACACATTGTTAATATATGCCTTTTTTCTTTTTTACTTTGTGTGTGTTGCAAGCTCTATTTGCCATTACCACCAAAGGCTTATGGCTGTTTTGGTACTTAGTGTATTCACATGTTACCTTTCAATAAAAACATTGAAACAATTAAAGTAAAATCAAACAGGAAAAATAGAATTCCAACACGCATACCCATTCAAGCTTATGTATTAATTAGAATACCATTTTCTTAATACCTACTGGGGTCCCTTAACTGCATACATTTTTCTTGTGGAAAAGGTGAACTTAAGTTGGCCATAGATGGATTGAGATTCTGCCAGTAAAGCAAGGACTGGCAGAATTTTCAGCCATGGGTGGCCAACTTCTGTCGAACAGGAATGTTGGAAAAATGTTGTCAATCAGTGGCTACAGCTGCTGATCAGTGCATTCTGACAGCAGAGTGTCCTGCCAACATAATACAATGTCCCAGTTGGAAGGCTTCCTCCATCCACCTTGCTTGTGATGTTCGTTTTTTTTCATTCAGCCTGCTGGCGGATTAAAAAAAATATATAAGTCATCTATGGGCAGCTTTAGCTTTAAAATAAACATCTGACCTCACATGTAGGCATCAGAGGCATGGAGTAATACTGTGATGTACATTTTTGGTTTTTTGGCATTCTTTATTTCTGAATGTGATATGCTATTAACTGACATTATTTGGTCTGTTGACATTAGATAATGGTTGGGTTAATGCGGAGTTCCAAAAGTGGAAGCTCTGCTTTTCTGCTTTCTTGCCCCCTCCGCTGCCAAATTTGGCACCTTTTGGGGGGGGGGGTTCAGATACCTGGTTTTGACAGGTACCTGCTCCCACTTCCAACTCAGTTCACACTGGTGAACTGAGCCAGAAGTCCGCCAACCCCCCCCCCAAGCCGTCTGAAACACTTCCAAGGTAACAAAGGACTGCGGCCCACTAACAATGAGCACCGTGCTTTGCACAGTAGGAAAACGACGGTGAAGCTGCAAGGCTTCCCTGCCAGTTTCCCTTGGTCAAAATGGCGGCGCCAGCACCCGGCAGCCGATTGGAGAATCGACTCATAGTGAGGACACCACTGGATGCATGGACAGGTAAGTGCCCTGATATTACAATTTTTATTTTTTTTGGGAGGTGACGGGGGCCAGAACTCCGCTTTAAAGTGATAATAAACCCAGGACCCTGCATTCACTATATCTGGTCTCCCACAGTACACAGAGAATGGAAATGCTATTTCTTAGTCAATATAAACTGCTAAATACCTTTTCTCATCAGCAGTTAGAACAGTCTTGTGACTTCTATCAGTGTCCAGCAGAGCACTGGTTAAAGCTTGTTGGAGTCTTCATTCTCCACTGATTGTCATATGAGGCTGTATAACCCCTTGCCATCTGTCTGGACACTGCTGGTTGGCTCTATGCTGATCACATGCACCCTCCCAAGTAAAAAAAAACTCTCTAGCAATACACACTAAACTGAGCATGTGCAGCTTGCCCCCAAGGCTCTGTTCTATCAGCAGATGGATTGGGAACAGTAGAAGGGGAGGATCAGAGAAGACAGGATCAAACATCCTTTTTACACAGTGAAGGGAAAAACCCCTTAGGTTCCACAGTTTTAGTATTGTGGGTTTAGTAACACATTAAGGTTTATGGCTAGAGAATTAGGATGAACAAAAGTAACCATTTCCTTTACTTGCTTACATATGCAGGGAAAATTGAAAGGAACATTTAACTTTCAGCTTCTCCACAGCATATACTCACCTTTCCTCACTCCTTCACCACTCTGGCCTCTGAATCAGGAAAAGAAAACTGACTCACTGAAGTTTACACAGAGCTACAGATTCCTTTCATGCCCCCCATTTGACAGCACTGGGCCAATTATCACCAATGCTGTCACATGTGAGAGTGGTAGTTATTTATTTACTCAGTAGCAGGTATGAAAAGGAAAACAGATTATACTGTATGCTGCTGTGGAGGGAAGAACTTGAGAACACAAGAGAGTCTTTTAAAGGATTAGGTTTAGGGTAAAGTTCAGGCTATGGTTTACATTTAGGAGTTAGATTAATGGCTGCATTCAGGTTATGGCCTAGGTTTAGGGGCCAGGTTGAGCTTTAGATTTAGATTAAAGGATTTGATTTAGGTTAAAGATTAGACATGGGAGTTTAACTGAGGATAGGGTTAAATTTAAAGTACAGTTGAGTTAGTTGTAGGCGTTATTGTAAGGTTTAGGGTCAGTAAATGTTAATAATTTTGGTGTGAATAAATAAATAATATTTTGGGGATAACTATATACCACATGCAATAAAACCTATGCATCCCAAGACTTATGAGCCAAACTTTCTACCCTAAAATTCATGTGCCAAAAGCATACTCATACAAGAAGCTGAAAATGAACTACCTAAAATGGACCCACATAAGCTTGACTTTATCACAGTATGTACTTCTTATACAAACAGCATTAAATTAGGGGTAGGGTTCTAGGATTATTGAGATGCAAGTTTGACATGATTTGAGGCTGATCATGATGTAACTTTGGTTGCTTTTTGGATGTGATTTGCATATTCTACAGGCCTGTAAATCACACCAAAGTAGTACAGGAACCTTTTCCAAAATCGCCTAGCATAGAGTCGCATTGATGTGCATGGGCACCATGTGATTTCCATTGTTATGCGATTCTGTACAGCTCAAGTTGCATCTGAAATCAGACTAGTGTGACCTTACTTGTTTAGTTTGTATTAGGTGTTTAGGTATAATACATTTGTTGGCACTAAAACTGACAAACCTCCAAAAAAATAAAACTATGATATCAATGGTTCTCTTTCATCCAAGAAAAAGAGTGTGCATTTTTGGGAAATTAGCATAATACACATTAAACTATATCTAAGGATACAAACCAAAGAGATTTGTGATCACATAAAATCACACAGAACTACATGGTGACTTTTTACAAGATCATATTTCATGTTATAGTTTGATCTAGTACTTTGGCACTAACTACAATAAAATCCTAGAAAAAGCAACAGGGATGAATGTCACATTTATTTAAATGCAATGCCTTTCATGGTTATTTCTGGAAAATGTTTACATGAAAAACACAATGGTAAACAATAGCAGTGAACAGGTTCAGGCTACAATCTTTCATGTATGGAGACCTTAGCATCCTTGCAATAAATATAATTTCTATTTGCATTTATTAGTCTGCACAATCTTTCAGCCTCAAGTAAACTTAAAAAATATTATAACAATGATATAATATATATATTTTATTGTCATAAAAAATGTTTGCAATACATAGCAGATTTTAAAAAAGCACAATACAAAAAAAAAATACAAAAACTGTCACACACAAGAATAAATAAATGTTCAATCACAATCATATGGTGTAGATTACAAACAGTAGTCTCCACATATCCAGCACCCTGAGTTGCAAATATTTTAAGATTCTTGACTTCTGAAGGCATTTCATCATTTTATTTAGCCCTTTAATAAAAAAAAAACACAAAAAAAAAAACACAACAGTTACTAAGTGAACCAATGTTTGAAAATCTGTCACAAGCATGTTTCAAGCATAAAGAATGTGAATGAGGGTTACATAAGCAGGTTGAGTTGCTACCCATGTCCTGATGGAGTACACATGTCCCAAACAGGTTTCGATGGCCATTCTGTTCCTTTGTAAGCCATACACTTGTGGCTAGGCTAAATTTGCAAAGATATAAGATACCATCTGTACGTTTTTTAATACAACTAGAGTACAAGTAGAGTAAGTTAGTAGCTTGCATTATTGCACATTTAAAGTGTATCTATAGCTAAAACATTTAACAAGGCTGCAACAATAAGATTTACCCTTACTCACTTTTACAACTTTTTTTACCAAACAGGAAGAGAGGAAAAACTCAGGTCTTTTTTGTGTCAAAATGAGCCGATAAATATATAAATATATATACAGTCATGGCCGAAATTGTTGGCACCCTTGATATTTTTCCTGAAAATCAAGTATTTCACACAAAAAAGGTATTGCATTAACACATGTTTTGCTATACACATGTTTATTCCCTTTGTATGTATTGGAACAAATATAAAACAGAGGCAGAAAAGCAAATATGACATAATGTCACACAAAACCCCAAAAATGGGCTGGACAAAAGTATTGGCACCCTTAACTTAATATTTGGTTGCACACCCTTTGGAAAACATAACTGAAATCAGTCGCTTCCTATAACCATCAATAAGCTTCTGACACCTCTCACCCGGAATTTTGGACCACTCTTCCTTTGCAAACAGCTCCAGGTCTCTCTTATTGGAAGGACACCTTTTCCCAACAGCAATTTTAAGATCTCTCCACAGGTGTTCAATGGGATTTAGATCTGGGCTCATTGCTGGCCACTTCAGAACTCTCCAGCGCTTCTTTGCCATCCATTTCTGAGTGCTTTTTGACGTATGTTTGGGGTCATTGTCCTGCTGGAAGACCCAGGATCTTGGACGCAAACCCAGCTTTCTGACACTGGGCCCTACAGTGCGACCCAAAATCCTTTGGTAATCCTCAGATTTCATGATGCCTTGCACACAGTCAAGGCACCCAGTGCCAGAGGCAGCAAAACAACCCCAAAACATCATTGAACCTCCACCATATTTTACCGTAGGTACTGTGTTTTGTTCTTTGTAGGCCTCATTCCGTTTTCGGTAAACAGTAGAATGATGTGCTTTACCGAAAAGCTCTATCTTGGTCTCATCTGTCCACAAGACGTTTTCCCAGAAGGCTTTTGGCTTACTCAAGTACATTTTGGCAAACTGTAGTCTTGCTTTTTTATGTCTCTGTGTCAGCAGTGGGGTCCTCCTGGGTCTCCTGCCATAGCGTTTCATTTCATTTAAATGTCGACGGATAGTTCGCGCTGACACTGATGCTCCCTGAGCCTGCAGGACAGCTTGAATGTCTTTGGAACATGTTTGGGGCTGCTTATCCACCATCCGGACTATTCTGCGTTGCAATCTTTCATCAATTTTCCTCATCCGTCCACGACCAGGGAGATTAGCTACAGTGCCATGGGTTGCAAACTTCTTGATAATGTTGCGCACTGTGGACAAAGGCAAATCTAGTTCTCTGGAGATGGACTTGTAACCTTGAGATTGTTGATATTTTGCCACAATTTTGGTTCTCAGGTCCTCAGACAGTTCTCGTCTCCTCTTTCTGTTGTCCATGCTTAGTGTGGCACAGACAGACACACAATGCAAAGGTTAAGTGAACGTCTCTCCTTTTTATCTGCTTTCAGGTGTGATTTCTATATTGCCCACACCTGTTACTTGCCCCAGGTGAGTTTACAGGAGCATCACATGCTTGTAACATTCTTATTTATCCGCAGTTGTGAAAGGGTGCCAATACTTTTGTCCAGCCCATTTTTGGAGGTTTGTGTGACATTATGTCGAATTTGCTTTCTTTCCTCCCTTTTTTTGTTTTGTCCCAATACACACAAAGGGAATAAACATGTGTATAGCAAAACATGTGTTAATGCAATACGTTTCGTGAGAAATACATGATTTCCTGGAGAAATATCAAGGGTGCCAACAATTTCGGCCATGACTGTATATATATATATATATATATATTTGCACACCTGAGCCCTGTACAATGTGCACTACTAAGCCCTGTACTCCATGCATCATCCCCTCCTGAGCCCTGCATTCTGTTTCGTATTTTTGAGTCCTGCATTATATAGGCTTTGTTGTACATTTCAGACTCTTAACCATTGCACTCTATACACTGTAATATATATATTATTCTCTACCACTGCACTCTTCATGCTATATTTTACAATGTATACTTCTGATCATGGTGTTTATAGTATCAGCAGTTGCTGGTTGCTAAGTAGTCACTGACTATTTTAACCACCTGCTGACCGCAGATAGCCGAATGACGGCTGCACTGCGGCTGGCCAGTTCTGGGTGGGCGTCATATGATGGCCTCCCAGAACGCGCTCTCCTGTGCGCCCCAGGGGGCGCGCACCCGGTGATCTCCGTGATCGCTGTGTCCTACAGACACAGCTGATCACGTGATGTGGTAAAAGGCCAATCACAGTGGTCTTTTACCACGTGATCAGCCGTGTCCAATGACACGCTGATCACCAGGAAATGCAATTGCCGGTTCTCGGCTGCACTTTCCTCGCGCTGTCAGATCATGAGGAAAGTACTGGCGAGAACCGGCAGTTGTTAGAGCAGGTATTGGCACCGATCATTAGGGCACTGATGATCAGTGCCCTGATGATCGGTGCCCAGCAGTGCCACCCACAAGTTCTGCTCACCTGTGCCCAGCAGTGCGCCCACTAGCTCCGCCCACCTGTGCCCAACAGTGCACCCACCTGTGCCACCCTGCAGTGTCACACACCTATGCCAAGAAGTGCCACCTACCTGTGCCCAGCAGTGCCACCCACCTGTGCCCACCCACCTGTGCCCAGCAGTGCCACCCACCTGTGCCCACCAGTGCCACCCACCAGTGCAGCCCAGCAGTGCTGCCAGTCAGTGTCACCAGTCAGTGCCCAGCGGTTGTGCCAGTCAGTGCCCAGCAGTGCCGCCAGTCAGTGCCCAGCAGTGATGCCAGTCAGTGCCACCTATCAATGCCATCTATCAGTACCCATCATCAGTGTCACCTACCTGTGCCCACCCACCAGTGCTGCCCACCAGTGCTGCCAGTCAGTGCCACCAGTCAGTGCCCAGGGGTTGTGCCAGTCAGTGCCGCCAGTCAGTGCCCAGCAGTGATGCCAGTCAGTGCCGTCTATCAGTACCCATCATCATTGTCACCTATCAGTGCCGCCTATCAGTGCTGCATATTAGTGCCGCCTATCCGTGACACCTCATTAGTGCTGTCTATCAGTGCCGCCTATTCGTGCCACCTCATTAGTGCTGCCTATCAGTGCCGCCTATCCGTGCCACCTCATTAGTACTGCCTATCAGTGCCCTTTAGTGCTGCCTATCAGTGCTGCATATCAGTGCCCTTTAGTGCTGCCAATCAGTGCCCATCAGTGCCGCTTATTAGTGCCCATCAGTGCTGCCTCATCAACGCACATCAGTGAAGGAGAAAAATTACCTGTTTGAAAAATTTTATAATAGAAACAAAGAAACGTTTTTTTTTCAAATTTTTTGCACTTTTTTTTTATTTATAGCGCAAAAAGTAAAGTGCCCAGCGGCGATTAAATGCCACCAAAAGAAAGCTCTATTTGTGAGAAAAAAATGATAAAAATTTCATATGAGTACAATCTTGCATGACCGCGCAATTGTCAATCAAAGTGCGGCAGCACTGAAAGCTGAAAATTGGCCTGGTAAATAAGGGGGTATAAGTGCCCGGTAGGCAAGTGGTTAATGAAGTGCTTTGTTAATGAAGGCTGAAAAAGCACAGTAATTAAAGCATATTGTGCGGGTACAAGGACGGTGGTATATATGTGCCCTGTATACAAGTAGACTCACATTTTATTCAACCATGTCTCTTGTCACTAAGACCTGAACCTATTTTCTGGAAAAAAAAAATGTTAGTTTGGGTTATAGACACAGTTTAATAGGTGGACATTGCTAGAAAGTAGCCACTTCTATGATTTAAATCTGGTTGCTATTTCTATGTTTGGAAGCATCCCAATGCTCCCCCGCTCTCAGCACTCTGCCCAGCTTTAAACTCATCGCTCATTAGATTTGGATTTGATTTAGGTTAAAGATTAGACATGGGAGTTTAACTGAGGATAGGGTTAGGTTTAAAGTAGAGTTAGTTGTAGGCGTTATTGTAAGGTTTAGGGTCAGTAAATGTTAATATTTTTTGGTGTGAAAAAATAAATAATATTTTAGGAATAACTGTATAACACATGCAACAAAACTCATGCATCCCAAGACTTATGAGCCAAACTTTCTACCCTAAAATTCATGTGCCAAAAGCAAAAATATGTCTCTGAAATGCCATTCATTTTTGAACCTGTACTGGGAAGTCCATACGAATAATGGATTTCAGAGGGCATGTGAAGGCCAAGCTGTAAAGAATTTTGACAAGAAGCTGAATATAGTCAGAGATATCTAACTAGATCGGGGAGAGGGGAGCAGAAGACTGAAAGAGTGACTGGATGTGAGGGGTACCTTTTAAAAGTTTGTCTAATTTACTAGTATACAAGGGGGTTGACTAACTAAAACTAGGGAGTGCAATATCTGGTGCAGCTCTGCATAGAAACCAATCAGCTTCCAGTTTTGTTTTTTAAGTTAAAGCTTAATTGAACAGCTGAACAAGCTGAAGTTAGAAGCTGCTTGGCTACCAATGTACCAATATCCATTTTTTGGGATTTTTTTTTTTTACCAAAGACATGTTTGGCCTAAATTTATTCAGAAATTTGATTTTATTGGATATGTATTATGACAGAAAGTACAAAATATATATTTTTTTCAACATTTTTTTGGTCTTTTTTTCGTGATCAAATACCACCAAAAGAAAGCTCTATTTGTGTGAAAAAAAATGATAAAAATGTAATCTGCGTACAGTACTGCATGACTGAACAATTGTCAGTTAAAGTAGTGCAGTGCTGAATAGTAGGAAAAATGCCCTGTTCATGAAGGGGGTAAAACCTTCCAGAGTTCAAGTGGTTACAGATATAGAATGCCCCTCCTATTTCATCTTGGCACCATTTGGATAGAGGTCAATAACTCTTTGTATCAATCAATCAATCTGTTTATTGAAAATATAGTACAATTTATCTACGCTGATATCCACTGATTTTGAAATTAAGATTTACATAGCTGAATTAGTTATGTTTAAATCTGCAAAATGGCTGTATCTGAGCAGGTGGTGGGTATTCTTTAGCTTAGAGACCTCAGGTACAGGAAATATGTCATAATAAATAAACTTCAACAACATTTTTAGGGTGTATCTCGTATGCCTGTCTCCTCTTCCCAGAGATTGCTGCCTCTGATGACGAAACATGTTAGGTAGAGCCACGTTCTGAGTTAAGTTCCCCGCACTTAGTTCGCTTTGACCTGCAGTCTGTGTTACAGTCTTTACTTGTCTATGTGGAAACCTCCTTAGTGTTGGGCATGACACATGGCAATGTGAGTGTACTTATAATGGCTTTTATTAACCGCATGCCGCCCAGCCACTGTACATATACGGTGGCAGGTCGGCACTCACAGGCAAAACGACGTTTTAAAACGTGTGTTTTGTAAACAAATAGGGGGCGCGCGAGGCGCGCTGCTACCCTATTTGTCCTGTGGATCACCGCCGCAGATGTCAGTTGCCGGGTCACAGCCGCTCATTAGCGGCTATGTCCCGGCGATCGGCGGTAAACGGTGACAGAGAGCACAGCTGCAGTAGCTGTGCTGTCTGTCACCTCTCTGTCAGCTCGAGGATGAGCTGATCGAGAAAGAATAGTTTCACTTTCTCGATCAGCCTTGTCCCGCCCAGTACACACGCCCGCCCCCTAGTAAAACACTCCCCTCACTCCTATAACCCTTCCCTGCTAAATAAAGTTAACCCCTTCCTCCCCATTGCCATTAGTACAGTGTCAGTTTTTTTTTTTTGCACTGATCACTGTATTAGTGTTTTTGGGGATGTCAGTGACCCCAAGTCAGTACCCCCCAATGTCAGAATGTCCGCCGCAGTCCCACAGTCCCGCCATAAGTCGCTGGTCACTGCCATAAGTCCCTGATCGCCGCCATAATTCGCTGATCGCCGCCATTATTAGTATAAAAAAAACCCTAAAAATCCCAGTATCTTTCCCGCCATTTGTAAACGCTATAACTTTCACATAAACCAATTAATTTACACGTATTGGGGTTTTTTTTAGCAAAGACATGTCGCGGAATGCATTTTGGCAGAAATTTATGACTAAATTTGATTTTTGCATTTTTTTTTTACTGGACATGTTTTATAGCAAAAAGTCCAAAATATTGTTTTTTTTTCCTCAAAATTGTCAGCCTTTTTTTTTTATAACGCAAAAATAAAAACCGCACAGGCGATCAAATACCACCGAAAGAAAGCTCAATTTGTGGGAAAAAAAAGGATGTAAATTTCATTTATGTACCATATTGCATGACCGCGCAATTGTCCGTTAAACTAGCGCAGCACTGTATAGCAGAAAAATGGCGTAAATTGCAGTATCTATACCATAGTTTGTAGATGCTATAACTTTCACACAAAGCAATCAATATACACTTATTGGGATTTTTTTTACCAAAAACATGGAGCAGAATACATTTTGGCCTAAATTTATAACCAACTTTGAGTTTAGTATATATTTTTTATAGCTGCAAATAAAAAATACTGTTTTTCTTCAAAATTTTTGGCCTTTTTTTGTTTATAGCGTGAAAAATAAAAAGCGCACAGGTGATCAAATTACACCGAAAGAAAGCTCTATTTGTGTGAAAAAAAGGACGTAAATTTCGTTTGGGTGCAGCATTGCATGACCGCGCAATTATCAGTTGAATTAGTGCAGTGCCAAGTAGCAAAAAGAGGCCTGGTCATTAAGGGGGGTAAATCCTCTGGAGGTGAAGTGGTTAATAAATAATAGATTATTTTATGCTATGAAGCCCTCCCTTCTGTTTTTTGACATGTTGGCAAACACTCTGGAACTGTGAGAACCTTGTAAGCAAATTAATGAAGAGAGTGTATCCCTTAACCTATCGTTGGCTATTAAAGATTGCATAGTGCTCCAACAACAGGATTGGAAGTGCATTGCACTGTGTATAATAACTTTTAAAAGAACACATTTTTACATTGAATTTTAAGTTGTTTTGAAAGAGGTGAGCCACTTACTTGAGGAAGTAAAGGACACTGGGTGCTTTGGCATCACACTTTTAAGCAAAGAGAATTTTTGTACAAATTGATTTCATTTTATTTTGTAGTTTTTTTGCACATACTGCATTTATTGGTGGACATTACAAATTTGTTTTTGCTTATTTGGATTCAGGAATAATTATTATGGACAAATTGTTTGTGAACTGAGCTGCACAATATTTTGAAAGTGAATATTTTGTTGATACATTTTATATAGTATTAATTTAAAACTTTTTCTTGTTTTAGGTAGAATAACACTTGATATAAACAGAAAATGTGTCTGGCAACTCCAACATCCATATGCACGTCTTTAGGAGTAAGTAAAATGCTGCTAGAATTTTACTTACCCCTGTGCAAGAAATAAAGACGTTTATACGGATGTTGGAATTGCTGGTCACATTTTCTGTTTATATTGAATTTATTGCATTGAGGACACTCAGTGAGCCAGAGCACCTGTTTTTTGGATACGATGTTCGATTCACGGATCTGTTGCCTGCAGTGAGCGTTGCACCTGTTCCTATTTCTATTAAGTAGTTTAACACTTGATAATTTGAGTGTGGGCATATACATATTTGTTTCTTAATTAACAAGATGTTCTAAATATTTCTAAACATGCCAGGTCAAAAAATACAAATATATATTTCCCACATTTATACAAACAAATCAACAGATAGAAATTGAAAGGTTTTTTTAGTGAAAAAGCACACATAATTTTTAACTTACTTTACTAGAATATGTTTCCATCTGAACTTCTATTCAATAACTTCCTTGATGTTCTTTCAAGGATACGATCCGCTTCACTGTTAGAAATATCCTAAAAGTATGTAACATAACTTTTAATTACACATACTAGATTTGTGTGTGTGAAAACACACAGAACATCATATATAAGCACATTTCTTCACTTTTTACTAAGCATGTTTTCATAACTAAAGCCCATACAATAGTATGGAAGAACCCTTCACATTGTTGAAAGCATTCAGCACCCAGTCAGATAGTCATTTTCATGCTTTTCATGTTATTCATGCAGGCTAGAAAATTGGTGAGACATTTGTATTGGTTGCTAATGTAACCAATATCTTACAATCAATCAATTAAGGTTTAATTATGAAATCAAAAGTAGTTGAAACCTTAGATTAAGTAACCATTAAACATTCAAAGGTTATGTAAACAATATTTTAGTTTTGGTTAGAGTATGGAATTAATCAGACCCCTGTCAGTTTTTTTCTGTCTGTCCTGTAGCAGAGATTTTCCTTCACTTCCAGTCGCAGGGACACCGCAGGAAGTAAAAGGAGATCTCTCCAAAGGGAAGGGTTTGTTCAATAGAATATTTTCTATTACCCTCTAGGACAGCTCAAAAATATTGGATTGTCCATTATTTTTCTGTATAAGAGACAATGGTTAACAGGACAAATACTAAAGCTTTGCCAGATCAGTATTGCCTATAATTCGGACAAACCAGAGGCTGTAGAAAGCTTGATCAAAAAAAGATACTCACTACTCTTGGGCTTTTCCACATTTTACTTATTTAATTATTTATCGTGCCAAATGAAAAGTCTTCATTTGAAACCCTAAATATTCTTTGGTACAACCAATTGCCCTTAGGAGTCATAACTGGTAACCAAAGTCTATTAAACTAAGAAACTGTGTGGCCTAAAAACTGTTGTTCATGAAAAGTCTACATCCAACCTAACAAAGATTTTTGCCAAGGAGTAAAAATTGCAGGACCCAGAAATGAACAGCTAGTGCGGAGTTACTTAAAAGGCTCACAACTGTAATTGCAGCCAAAGGTGATTTTACTAAGTGACCCATTTTTCAGTGTTACAACCTCAAAGTAAAATAAAACCCACTTTTAATTTGAGGTTTTAACACTGCAAAATGTGTAAATGACTATGATTAATTCAGTGTTTTGTTCTACTTACTAAAGACAGCAGCTGCCTGGCACTGTGAGTAGATAACAGATTACGCACTCGGTTGTGTATAGACTCCCAGGTGTTATTGTCAGACCGGCATCTGAAATAGAAAAAAACATTAAAATATGATTTATCCGAAATCCGAAACAGGTAAAATCCAAAGAGTGAAGGCTGGCTACAGGTTAGTGTTCAGGAAGGGATGTGCAAGATATGGTAACAGATTAATATTTTCTACAGCAATGGATTATGAGAAACAATGATGGTTCTATAAATTGGTCCCCCTCTGGGACAGTTATGTTTGTCACTTGCAGTATTTCCTTTTACAGAATAATGGAATGTAATATGTGAGATGTTATTTATATGGGCCAATAACCTTCACAGCTTTATAGGCTCTGTGTGTAGTGAGCATGCAATGTTATATAGATCAAATACCATCAATACAAGGAGAATTTCAATAGGTTATTAAAGGTACAGTAACATTTATTGCCTCTGTTAAAATCCAATTCCAAACTTTTTTTCGATAATTTTGGTAAGAATGAGGAAGGGGCATAACCTCTGTTGGGTTTTTATTGTTTTCTATGTTGCCATTGAAAATAGTTCCCCTTACGTTCTGTGTGGTCATGACAAAATGAAGGCAAAACCTCCCTAATAGAGACACATACAGTTATATCATTCCCCACTCTGGAAAAAAACTAAGGAAAAAAAGTTGGGCTAAGTCTTCAAATCAACATAGTTTTTATTTCCTGCTGTAAAAGTGAAATTTGAAAACATGAAATTTGGAAAGCTCCAATAACTGTATTGACTATTGAGGCTGTTATGAAAACTGTGTTCATATTTGGTGTTAATCAAATACATGGTGATTTTATTAATGCCCAAATATACACACTGACCTTTTTAAAGCATGTGAACATTATTTGATGAGCAATGATACGCATAATCTATTACACCAGTAAAAGAGCATAGATATATTCAGGAAAAGTCTGAAATGAATCCAAGCATAATACAAGAGAAGAATGAATCAGGATTCCAAGATGATGAAGTAGATCTAAAACCAAAATTGTTCTTGTTATGGAAAGTATGGAAAGGATAAATCCCTTATCGCTTTTTTTTGTCATCTGTATCCCAGTGTGGAGTATATCCTTACCTTGCTTTCTTGTAGACCCAACAGAAAGAGACAGGATATCTCCCCAAAGAGAGGAAAACGCCCTCTTAAACATTTGTCACTGGAAAAATGTCCCCACTGAAAAATTGCATTTTATGTTCAATGCATCTTCCAGTGGCAACTTACATTTTTGGGTTCATCCCTCACTTTCAGTCCCAGTAATAATTGTCACTTGGACAAATGGACAGGGTGAGTCTCTTCAGGGGGATAAAGTCAGGAAAAAAAAGACCTGACAGGGCTCAACATTCAACCCCACTCAATTTTAAAAGTACAAAAAAATTTGACTTTAGATACCTATGGAGCAATAGCTGCATTGTTGCACTGCGCTCACAAGGAAGAAAATGGTCAATCCTAAAATGAACCACATCAGTGAGAGACACTGAACCAGTGAGAGAGAGATGGACCACATCAGTGAGAGACACTGAATCAGTGGGAGATGGACCACATAAGTGAGAGATGGACTACATCAGTGAGAGACACTGAATCAGTGGGAGATGGACCACATCAGTGAGAGATGAACCACATCAGTGAGAGACACTGAATCAGTGAGAGATGAACCACATCAGTGAGAGACACCTCATCCATCACCAGGTGTTTTCACAAGTATCAGTGTTAGATTGTACGCCACTTGAGGGTTAGGGACTGATGTGAATGTACAATATATATGTAAAGCGCTGCGTAAATTGACGGCGCTATATAAGTTCCTGAAATAAATAAGTAAATATTTAACAGATGCAGTGGAGCTATGATGCACACACAATCCTCAAAACTGTAGTGCACATGAAAGAGGTGAATGAATTTGCTTTCAAGCAGGTACCAAAACACATAAAATTGTGAGACGAGAGGCTGCCTGTCAGGGTGATATAAATCTTCCCCAAAATAGATAAAACAGTGAACTGAAGACAAAAGAGACCACAAGAAACCAATTAGATTATTAAAAATGGAGAGATAGAAAATCTGCACATGAAGTGAATCCACAGTATAATACAAACAAGTCAACTGTATAATCATATGGTTACAGACCTTTCCTTAAGGCTTCCCTTGAGAACTGGACTTATCCCCAAGTCCTGCAATGAATATGTGCTGGAACTAAGAGAAGAACCCAGAGTGCCATTATGTTCAGATGAGTTAGGTTTTCTTGGGTTGTACAATTCATCTAAATGCAGATTGTCCTGTGCAACATAATGAGCGGCATAAATACAATAACATAAAACACAATGGCCAATGTTTTATGTTTCATTGTAGTATATTACACATTGTTAACTTCAACTTTACTTCTATACTAAAGCTCCATTATTTTCCTAGTTTCTCTAATGCAATGTTTTCTATAGCAAGGATTTCAACATCTTGCATGTAAATATATGATAATACATACACATATTTTATGTTCTATTTTTAGATATTGTATCACAGTGTGTTTTTTTTTATATTGCTCTGAAGCACGCGCACATCACCCCCACACTCAAAAAGCCCTCCCTGGACCCCACCGACCCGAACAACCTTAGACCCATCTCCCTGCTGCCATTTACATCCAAACTCCTTGAGCACTTAGTCTACAATCGCCTAAGCTCCCACCTCAATGACAACAACCTCCTCGACCCCCTACAGTTCGGCTTCCGTCCCCTACACTCCACCGAAACTGTCTTACTTAAACTAACCAACGACCTGCTAACCGCCAAAGCTAATGGCCACTATTCAGTGCTCATACTCCTCGACCTCTCCGCGGCTTTCGACACAGTCGACCACTCCCTCCTCCTCAAAAAACTACACTCCCTTGGCCTCAAAGACTCCGCTTTCTCCTGGCTCTCGGCCTACCTATCACAACGCTCTTTCAGCATTACCTACAACGCTACCACCTCCCCCTCACTCCCCCTCTCTGTCGGGGTCCCGCAAGGCTCGGTCCTCAGGCCCCTTCTCTTCTCCATCTACACCTCCTCCCTTGGCCAACTGATACACTCCCACGGCTTTAACTACCACCTCTATGCCGACGACACGCAAATCTATCTCTCGACCCCTCACCTCACCCCCTCAGTCTCTGCCCGAATCACTAGCCTACTAAACGACATATCAGATTGGATGTCGCTCCACTTCCTTAAACTGAACAAAACCGAGCTCCCAGTCTTCCCCCCAGCCCACGCACACCCCCCCCCCCACTGACGTCTCCATCACGACCAACAATGCCACCATAAGGCCCACCCCGCAAGCCAAAGTACTTGGTATCATTCTTGACTCCAATCTATCCTTCCAGCCCCAAGTCCAATCGCTAACAAACTCATGCCGACTCCACCTCCGCAACATCGCCAAAATACGCCCATTCCTAACCCCAGAAACCACTAAACAACTCATCCACTCCCTCATCATATCACGACTCAATTACTGCAACTCCCTCCTCACTGGCCTCCCCCACCGCAGGCTATCCCCGCTTCAGTCAATCCTGAATACGGCAGCCAGACTCATCCACCTTACCAACCGCTCTGTTTTCGCCACCCCCCTCTGCCAATCCCTCCACTGGCTCCCAATTGCCCAACGGATTAAATTCAAAATACTAACACTGACATACAAAGCTGTCCATAATATCGCCCCAAACTACATCTCCGAGCTAATATCCAAATACCACCCAAAACGCACTCTCCGCTCCTCACAAGACCTCCTTCTCCCTAGCTCCCTGGTCTCTTCCTCCCATGCCCACCTCCGGGACTTCTCCAATGCATCACCCATCCTCTGGAACTCCCTACCCCAATCCATCAGACTATCACCTACTCTCCTCTCCTTTAGGCGCACCCTGAAAACCCACCTCTTCAGGGAAGCCCACTCCGCCCCCTGCTAACTGCCGATCTCCTCCTCTCTTCCCACCACTCCATCCCCCACAGCTTTTCCTCCCGTACCACTATCCCTTCCCTCCTAGATTGTAAGCTCCAAGGAGCAGGGCCCTCGAACCCCTCGTGTATCGCACTGTACTGTCATTGTACTGTCTCATGTATTGTCTCCCATTGTAATGTACAGCGCTGAGTGAACTATTGGCGCTATATAAATGCTGTATAATAATTATAATAATATTGCAACTATGCTATTTTTGAACTGACAGATCAGCATGATAAGCCACTATTACATTGGAAAAGAATACCAAGAGCTATACAGTGACCCATAGGCTTGAGAAAGAGGTTGATCCCAGAAACAAGTTGAAGTAGGTGGAGTTGATGACAGAGCTCTCACCTAGAATAACAAGGACATTAACAACTGCCACTCTGAGATGTTGGATTCTATTTGCTATCCCTAGGACATCACATAGGAATCCCCACCAATGACCACAGTGAATGGACATATCAGGCAGAGTGGACAGCTACAGGGCCATAATAATGCATAAATGAGTGCATATAAAATATTGTTTAATAAATGTGAATATTTTAAAGCAACAAGTCGACACATACTTTTGTTTTAAAAGTATGGTGCTGATCCTTTCCTATCTGTTTAAGAAATTCTCCTTTCAATTCTCCTTCAAGCTTTTGCTGCTTTTTGTGAACCAAGTAGAACAGTTTTTTTTCCACTTTAAAGCCACCATAGAGTTTATTGCACAAAGAGATATTTTTCTTTCATTCTATAAAAATGATCTGTTACTTACAAACCAAGCCACCTTTTAACATTCACTATTAGTTTCCATTTGTTTAAAAGTTATAAACATTACCTGTACGGGAGTCTAAGCAATGATTATTAGTTATTGGATTTTAGACAGCTCATAGTTACATTAAATGCAATTCTACAGAAACATACCTTTTCTGCAGGTGTTGTGCAGTCCAGGTCATCAAAAGTCAATGCTAGGAAAAATATAAACAATAAAATTACATTATTGCATTTTGTGCTAGGGCAGCAATAGAATGAAAACATTCCGAAATTGCAACAAAATTAAAATGTTTCCCCTCTGTGAGATCAATAGTAAAAGATGCATGCACCTCAGAATTAATGAGGACTAACACTGCTTCGTGTGGCCACATCCTTTTTTTTATTGTGTGGCATATCAAAATAAAATGAGAGCAACTACAAAAATCATCATATAACCACAAAAAATGCAAACTCAATCACCTCTGCTTAATTGATTATCCCTACTTGAATGTTGATTGGACTTCGGAGATTGCAGCTGCGATGCAGTTTTCTCACCCACTGGCTTGGATGAGTCAACCTGGACAGAAAGATCACTGATCGATTACTATGAAAATATATTAAAAAATATGGCAGCAATTATTAATCATTAATAATTAATGACAGCAACAGCAAAAGATTACAGTGGGTGGTAAAAAAATGTCAGATTTGTTGTGCACAAAGGGGCAGTCTCAGTGGGAATTGAAAAATGTAGAATGCGTGATTCTCTCTAGGTAGGAAACTACTGTATAAACGTCACATATGCTTCAAAATGTAAGTGTTTCTTTACAGGAGGAGGAAATGATCTCACAATAACGCCACATCAACCTCCAATAGCAGTTTTCCTTTATGCAGTCATATCCTTCTCATGTAAGCTTCATGAATCCTGCAGGCTGTGTGACAGCCTTTATATTTGTTTATTTGCTGTAAAGTGAGCTTCAATATGTACTTTTCAAGTGCATTAATACTAAAACACAGAATTATCTGCTGGCTGAATTACATAATTCGAGCATCTGAGAGCAGATGGTAAATAATTTTATGGCCTTTATAACTCTGGAAGGTATCATGCCTATGATAAGATTAGTTTGTCACACTACTTCCTAGTACAATAAAACATGTTCTTTATTGTTCTGTTATTCTGATCATATTTTGCACCATAAATATCACTTAAAATAGGGGTAGGCAACCTTTGAGAGTTGGAGATCTATCTGAACAACATCAAAGATCACTGGGGTTCAACAATTTTTTTTTAAAGAATTTTTTGTAGAAATTAACTGGCAAGGCCTAACTAAATAGTAAGGATCTTGGGTTCAAATGTATAATCTATTTTTAAATCCTGGGCTCAACTGTTCATTCTATGTTTAAATCCTGGGCTCAATTGTTTGATCTATTTTTAAATCCTGTGCTCAACTGTTTGATCTTCTTTCAAACCATGGGCTCAACTGTTTGATCTATTTTTAAATCCTCAGCTCAACTGTTTGATCAAATTTTAGATCCTGGGTTCAACTCTTCATTCTGTTTTAGATCCTAGGCTCAACTGTTCAATCTATTTTTAAATCCTGAGCTTACCTGTTCATTTTTTTTTTCAGATCCTGGGCTCAACTGTTCAATCTGTTTTTAAATCCTGGGCTCAGCTGCTCATTGTATTTTTAGATCCTGGGCTCAACTGGTTATTCTGTTTTTAGATCCTGGGCTCAATTGGTTATTCTATTTTTAAATCCTGGGCTCAACTGGTTATTCTGTTTTTAGATCCTGGGCTTAACTGGTTATTCTGTTTTTAGATCCTGGGCTCAACCGTTCAATCCAATTTTAAGTCCTAGGCTCATCTGTTCAATCTATTTTTAAATCCTAGGCTCACCTGTTCATTTTATTTTTAGATCCTAGGCTCAACTGTTCGAATCTATTTTTAAATCCTGGGCTCAATTGTTCATTCTATTTTTAGATCCTGGGCTGAAGCACTCTGTGCTGAACAGTTTCCTGTTCATTCACAAACTGAAGCATAGTAAACACAGTTTACTATTTTTCAGTTATGAATAAACAGTGAGTGATCAGCACCAACCATTCAATGTGTTAATTGAGAAAAAGGAAGGGGCATAAAAGTACATATTTACTGGCCCTTTCACCCACTCTCCTTCCTGACACAATCCCCTGCAGAAGCCGGCAGTAGAGGAGAGAAGTTGGCAGCACTGCAGGGGGACCAGGGGAGCATACGGGGAGCCGGGCAGCAGAAGGAAAGGAACCCTGGACAGGAGGGGTGGCGTGGTGGCATTTACTAGAACCAATCCCCTATATTTTCCTCCTGGAGTAGGTGAATGCCAGTGGGAGGGAGAGGAGGAGAACTGGCTTGCAGCTGCTGCAGGAGCAAAATACAGGAGATCAATTTCAGTAAATGCCGCCCCTGTCACCCCTCCAGGTTCCAGGGGTCAGCAAGGAAGGGATGCAAACTACCTGTCACTTGTCCATGATCGACAGGTAGATCGCGATCCACAGGATGCTGACCCCCTGACTTAAAGAATATATTTTTCTATCTCCACACCTTCTATTCTCCTCCATCACCATAACAATAAAAAAACAAAATGAATCATCTAAGATTAGATAGCTAATCATCATAAAAAAACACTTTATATCATCTTCATTAAGTGTAAAACCCACTTTTATGTTTCTGGAGGATCTCAATTGCTCTGTCACTATGATCATGACCTTCCTGACTTCAGAGATAATTCCCGTGACTCCCACTCTACCTATCACATTTTTATTTATTTTAAATTATGAAGATTAATCAAAAAGTTCTGGAAAGCACAAAGATGGGCAGGAATACTTCAAACATTCAGGTGGCTGAGACCAAATCTGGCAGCTATGGTAGGAAAATCTTACAGTTGGCATATCCAAAACATATAAGAAGCATATTATTAAAATATCAGTTTTAACTCTAAAGTAGTTGGGTGACATTTGGAGTACTGAGTAACAATTAGTTAGGCTATGGGTTTAGTATGCATTGCATTCAAGCCAAGAAAATATATGTACTAAACATTGCAGGTAGAATGCAAAGATTGGGGATGTTATCAGGTTTCTTTAGTTTATAAAAACAGCAACCTTTCCTTAAACAAATCACCTGAGTCCATGATTGCTCTATGAATACAGAGATAAGCAAGGTACTGTGGGGTTGATTTACTAAAACTGGAGAGTGCAAAATCTGGTGCAGCTGTGCATGGCAGCAAATCAGCTTCTAATTTCAACTTGTTCAAATAAAGGATAAGTTCACATTTCGTAACATGTTACACCCATATTCATGGCGTAAGATGTAGCATGTTATGAATAGAGCGGCTCCTGCTCTCCCCCCCCAATCCCCTTTGTGACAGATAGAGGGGGATCTTCTCCCTCCTGCTAGCTGCCACAATTTTGAAAAAACGCGGCTGTGCAGGGCTCCATCCACGCGGCCCTGTTACTCATTCACAATATCCTTTGTGACTGTCAGCTTGTAGTTTTCAATGAACTACCATGGCCCTGTGGAACGCCATGGTAGTTAATTGAGTATTCCTGTCAGTGAGGTGTACGAATGCACAGATACACTAATAGGTCTGCAGGAGACCTGCATGGCACCCTTGCTGGTGCAATGCTTTCCAGGCTCCAGAAGCAAAAAATAATAAATGCACATTTTTTTTACCAACAAAAAAATGTGCATTTATTATATTTTGTTAAAGGATTAACTTATCTTTGAAGCTTTGATAAAAAAAAACAAACTGGAAGCTGATTGGTTTCTATGCAGAGCTGTACCAGATTGTGCACTCTCCAGTTTTAGTAAATCAACCCCAGTATGTACACATCTAACATCATGATGATCTTTTACACTTAACAAAAACTGAAGACAGCATTCTTCTTCTATATTTTCTGCCATAGATTTCAAGGAAAATCTTTCCTGTATAGTAGGGTAAATGGATTCTAGGACTGAAAGCTATTGGAATTGCTTAAACAACCATAAAGAGTAGCTTATCAGTAATTTTTTTATCAAGAAGGTGCATTTACCTTTTAATACTTACATGTCTTACAATAAATGGAGGTTTTGTATCTGCGTCTGACTTAAATTCATAACTGCCCAGTTTCAAATGAGCAAGGCGTTGCTGATTGTCCTTATTAAGCTCGCACATTCGCCGTTGTGCATAAGGTGAAGGAGATCGAGATTTTGATGATCTAGTAGGACTGCAGTAACTTTCTTCTGGGCTGGAATAACTTTTTGTTGGCATTCTTGATTTTCTTTTAGGAGAATTTGGCAAAGATCTCTGACACTGTATTTTGCTTGACTGGAACAACAAATAGGCCCAAAATGTCATATACAAATGTTGTCACAGAACTTGCTAGAGTAACTGAGTAACAGATGATTCAATGTTTAACTTACTGAACTTTTTTTCTTGAATTCTTTAGGCTTTTCTTTTATTGTTGTTCTTGTAGAAAACTCAATTTTGGGTGCAATTCCCTTAAAGGAGAGATTCAGAAAACGACAACTTTAGCTTTTTATCTTGATTTTCACAACACTAAATTTGTGTTATTATGTTTATTATTATTATCACGTTTTATTAACTGAAGGGAGTGTTAACATATTACACAGACAATGCATAAAAAAGATGCCCATTACAAAATTCCAAAGGCTGTACTAAAGCATGAAAAATCTCACATTGCTGCAACATCATCTTATTTAGTGTTTTGTGAATGGCACAGTATAGGGAAGAAGCAGTTGCACAACAACAGAACTGATGTCTATCTTAGACTCCCATCCCCAATGCACTGGGGAGCCAGAGGTACAGCTACCCCTGTACTGTCTGGAGAAACCAAAAAGGAGGGTTTTTATTAACTTGCAGCCAGTAATATTTTTTATCAAAGTGATGAATATATACAGGATTGTAAGATACTACACATGGCATGATCTTTCCCAGAGCTGGGCAATAAGCATCACTTATGCTATACAAAGAATAAAATTAACACATTTTTTTCAAAGTCCAAATATTTGTATTTTAATGATGCAGTCTGGGCAAGAAAAAATATCTTCACAGGCTTGCACTTTATATTAACATATTTAAGAAATAAATGAGTGGTACTCATGCAAACGGATGTGGAAGTGTTGAAGTGCTAAGGCTGTGATTTGTACTATGTATTAGTCATAACTTTCACTCTGATAATAAGGCAACCCTGCCCCAAATGCCCCCCACCCCATGGACAATAATATTTTGTTATATTTTTTGGGAATGTTCAAGGCTTTTTTGTTACAGAAAATTATTTCTAAATGCTTCACTGCATTTTGGAAAAATGAGGTTGAGGTTGATTTATTAAAGGTACATAGACTGTTCACTTTGCAAGGAATGTTTCCCCAGAGCTTAGTGAAGGAGGGGAAGCTCTGATGACTTCCATCATCCAAATATGTGCATGCAAAAATGCTGTTTTTTATTTTACTTGAACATGATTCTTTGCAAAGAAATATTTCACCGCATTCACTAAGCTCTAAGGAAAAGTCCTTTTGAAAGAGAACAGCCTATTTGCCTTTAGTAAATCAATGCTAATGTATACTTTATTGCTTTCCCAACATCCCATTTAGTAGAATGAAGTTTCAGTGCAGATGACCAGTTCCTTTCTAAACAAAGAAACAGTGTTAGAATAGTAATAATCATTAGTAATCCCCATGACTAAGCTCCGTGGGTGGAGTGAAATGTGTTGGGGGCATGGCCTGGTGTAGTATATTGTGTGTAAATATATATATATATATATATATATATATATATATATATATATGTGTGTGTGTGTGACCAGTGACAAGTCTATATACATGTTAAAAGGGAGGTCATCAAGATTGATAAAACTGGCAGGCTATTCCTACAATTATTCTACTCAACAGGCAAGCAGTACCTGTATAACTGTAATGAGAAAAATGTGAATTGGTTAGATGTTCAGTTGTTTACTGTCCTGGGTAATGGGGGTTGTAGCTTAATTGTAAGTTTTAATTGTTGCTTTCAGTAGAAAGCAAGTAGGGTCTTTTGACCAACCAATCAGCTGTTTTAGATGGGGGGGTAGAAACTGTATATCAAGAAAATACGCAACATCAATCTGGAAGCACAGGCTTCGACGATAGCATACATTATTGCATGCATGGAAGCTACCCAGGTCCATATTATAGATTGAAAATATGCTGGACAGGTAGAATATCTCTATGCCTGCTAACGTATCATCACAGCAGGATTGGGTACATTGAAGGCTTCCGATCATTGTATTATTTGCAAACACTCTGCGGACTCTGTTCTGTTCTGGGACCCAATAAATGGAAGCCTCTCTGGAGAACCAAGATGCTGTGGGAATTCATTTCTTGAATGGAGGAGTTTTGCATTCCATATCGGCTAGCGAACTCTTGTTTCATTACCACTCCTCCTCCATGATATATAACAAGACCTGGTTGGAGCCTGGGCTGAGGCTTTTATACACCATTTTATGAGGTTTTCAGAGATGTGCAACTTCCAGAACCTTTCCAATGGGAGGCAAGGGGCTATAACTCAAAAACAATTTTAAGAACCATTCATTTACACAGTAATGTAGGTAACTAAAGGGTTGTCAGATGTTTAAAGATATAGGTTTTGGGTGGCAGAGTAAATAGAAGACACTAAAAATGTTGAGTGATGAGTATTATAACTAAGATTTCACAATAAAGCAAACTACCACAAGATGGACTATTATAGTGGGCTTTGTGTTTTTCATGCTCTACGGTGTGTTGTAGACTTGTTTTACACATTTTACATGTGTTACCATTCATAGTGCTGCATCTTTAGCATGGTTTTCATCAAACACATCTTCCATAGGAGCAAAAAGTAATGCATGTAATATGCTTAGTTTTAAACCAAAAGGTGTGAGAGGCGTTAAGTAGAATGAAATGCATTAAAATGCAGAGGTGTGATTATAGCTTAACAGCAACACTACAAAAAAATTCATTTTACTGACCATAAGACCTACGGCTGCCTGGAACTTTACATGGCAGCTTAATATAGCACATAATGGATTATGAAAAGTAACAGCACTACACGCAAAAATGTTGTACTGTATACAAAAAGGGAAGCTCGGATGTTTAGACAGGTCAATGTCATACAAAGGACCAACAGGTCCCAGTCTTATCTGGCATACAGTGATTTAATATCTCATTTTACAACCCACCAAACCATAATACTCTGCTGTGGCATGACTGAGGTTGAGCAAGCTGGCTGTAAATTAAACAGGTTGGAAGCACTGCCGAAACAGAGATATTACAGCAGTAAATAATACGACATATCTGTCCAGCCAAGGGCAGAAGATCTTCTAAGGAGATCGTAGTTAAAACACAGAAAAGGAAGTAGGAAACTAAGTATATGTACACTGTGTGCAGAAATACAGAAAAAAGCGCTTTGTGACTGATGTAAACAAAGATTTCTAGAGATGCAAACCATTAGTTTACATTACCAAACCATATCCAAATGAAAAGACAGCTGTACTGGGAGAGGGATAATTATCATTTAGCTTAGACAATCAGATTGGAGATGTCACTTTTATCTGTTCTGGTTCAAAAATTAGAGAATTACTTTAATCAGCTGCGGATGCCAATAAAGACACATTCTTTCTTTTATAAGTTAGCCCCAAGATGTTTATGTAATATTATACCTTACTATTTACATTTTGTATTGCATTATATACTTGCAATTAATTGTTTATAAAACTACTTCCTTTTTAACCAAATGCTTAGCAAACTATAGGTCCGGTAACATCTAGTAGTAGCTAGTCACATTCAACTAGAGTTGTTCTGTAATTTTGAAGACATTTCATTGTTTATCCAATCCACATCTTAAGTACTAATGAGCATCAGGAACATACCCAGCATCTAAAGTATACCCACATAGGTAGTACATGATCCTTAACCCCTTCCCACCCAAGGGTAAAATAAATGTTAAAGTAGAACTTTAGGCAAAATGTTTTTTTTTTTTTCATTTTGGATGAGTAAGGGAGGGTTATAACCGCTGTAAGATTTTTTTTTTTTTTTGCCATCTGTGTCCCATTGCAGAAATTTCCCTCCACTTCCTGTCCCATAGCCAAACAAGAAGTGAGAGGAAATCCATGCAAATTAAGGAAATTCCGTAAAGGATATATCTCCCTAGCAGGACACAGACAGCAAGAAAGACTGCCAGGAGCTCTAATCCCTCTCCACTCTGTCCAAAACTAAAAAAAGTTTTGCCTTTAGTAATACTTGAACCACTTGCTGACCGCGCTATAACCGAATGACGGTTACAGTGCAGTCATCCAGTTCTGGGAGGGCATCATATGACATCCTCCCAGAAATGCACCCATCCCTCCCCCCCACGGGCAGGCACTGATGAGGCTGCACTGATATGTGGCACTGATAGGTAGTAATAATGGGCACTGATAGGCAGCACTGATGGGCACTAATAGGCAGCACTGAAGTGCACAAATAGGTAGCACTGAAGGGCATTAACAGGCGGCACTGTATGGCAGCATTCATGGGCACTGAGTGGCAGCACTGATGGGCACTGCTGGGCACTATTTAAAAGTAATTTAGAATATCCCCATCTCAAAAATCTACCATAAAGAAATCTTAGCCACTTTCTCAAAGCTTTTATTTGTTTTTCAAAAAGGTAGTCCACAGTAAGTGGTGGCTTACCACAGCTCTTGTCGCAGACAAATTTTATAATATGTATTTACTGAAGGGGAGTTTTGGAAGCGATTACTTACCATACATGCATTTTAAGGACAAAAGGTACTCACTTTGAAGCCACAGCGAGTTTTCATTAGGACCTCCCTGTCCACTCCTGGATATGGAGGAGTCAGTTTTGGTTCAGGAAATAGAAAGTCTCGATGGTTCTGCTTGTATGTGGCTAAAATCTCTTCACCTGTAGCAAGGTATAGAACACATTATCCACAAGTAAAGCAAAAGGAAATATCATACTGCATAAAAATAATAAAGTAATCGCATTTGTCTTTAAACAGAAATGTTGATATAAGGTGGCCAAAGGTTTAGGCACTTGGTAACATGATCTCTGCTGAGATCTTTAGCTGAGATCACATGATCAAATGCCTAGGCTCTTGGTTAGGTGTCAAAGCAGAGACAACCCAAAGCAATGGGAAAATTAAGTATATCTACCTTTTCATCAATTTTTATCCATCCCACCAAGACAGTTAACATTGCTTTATGTTAAAATATGTGGATTGCTCTAAACTACAAACACAAAAAGCTGAGTCTATTCTTTCACATGTTCCAATAAAATACGGCTTTACCCCATTAGAAGGGAATGTTAAATTGAGATAGAAAGTCTAGTAAATAAAATGTAATCATAAAGGGTATATGCAGTGCTTTTTTGATAAAAAATAAAGCAAGACCTATGTAAGCAGGATGAAGGATGTGCTAGTTAGGACAGGAGGGTAAGGGTTATCTCTAGGTCCGATCCAATGATCCTTTGATATAAAAGAGGTACAGTGGTACAGAAGAGAGAGCTTCGGGCCTGAGAGCCCCTGATAGGGGAGAGGAGAGAAGAACAGAGAAAGAGGTAACATCGGGAAGCTGCACCTGTGAGTAGTACAAGTATGTCGTCTGCTGCTGCCATAATGTAGAAGGTCCTCTGAACCCGGGGTTCGCCCCAGAAGCCACCAGCTGCTGGTAAATTCCACTTATGGACCTTTTAGCACATGGACCTTTTGCAGGTATGATGGGGCAGCACATAGCCTGAGTCAGGAGCAGGGATGTAGAAATAATACTGTTTTGCCTGTTGGACTTTGAGATGTTTATTTTGAACTTTTCCAAGTAAAGCTTTGAAACTTTGTTCCCGCCTGGCCTGACGTTATTTGAAAGGGTGTAAAGTAAGTAACCGACTTCTATGGTCTAAGGTTTGGGTTATGGAACACATTGCAGTATGAAGACAGCTTTGCAAGAGTTTACACAGTGTGAAGTCAGTGGTTACCTAAGGTAATGGAAGTTGGGAAGCCTGTCGTTAGCATGTAACTGTTATAGGTGGACCAGCCTCTAGCAGTGAGGGAGATGGTGTTACCATTCCTTCCACCAGCGGCCTGTCTCCCACAGCAATGGGAACAGATATGCATTGCACAGGTCTCATCCTGTACAGAGGATCAGGAGCAAGGTTAAATGCATGTGGAGTGAATGCAAGGTGCAAGGTGAAGTCCATTCCGCTAATGGGGAATGGTAATGGAAAACGCTAGACTGGTGGTTGTGGACAAGGCTCAGCATGTCCCTCCTAATTGCAAGTCTACAATGGGAAGATGTACATTTAGACGGAACTCAGGAGCTAACTGGAAAACTATTATGATGCAAGTGTACATGGTGCACGTTAATCTCTAATAGTAGAAGCCCGCATTAAGGTCAAGTATTCCCCAATGATATCCTTAGCCTTGTCCCAGGGCATTGGTGAAAACAACATAAAGTAAAGGTACCCCATGTGTACTGAAAGTGATCCTGCTCTAGATGCCTAATGTAGCCCAGAAGAACCCACCCCAGGGGTAGTCGTCTTATGTGACCCAGACTTGGTGCCCAACGAGTTAATGGGCAATATGGAGGAAGGTCCCCCATCATCCTCCTACACTATAACCCTGGCCAACACCTAGGCTAAACCCAAAACTGAGCTTGAGGCAGATAAAAAGCCACACAATAATGCAGCTCTGTAATTAATTAATCATTAAATATACTTTTTAAATGCATTTAGTATAAGCTGGTACCTGTATGTAACTCTATGTCAGCCTCTTGCAATCCCCAAAACTGCAGAACTCACACTGGGGGGGGGGGGTGAAAGACTGGGAGCCAATCAGATGCATTTCATGCAAATGTGCTGCAAATAATATACTAATACCAGGAGAAAACAGAGTAAGTAGAGACATGATCTCATTATTCTACTGATGTTTCTTCATTGCCCAATCAGCAGGCTGGAGGTGGAGAAAAATCAGCACTGTATTCCTCCTATAGTCTGTAACTGTAACAGAGAAAATGGTGTTGTCTACCTTGCTGTGCTGTGTGGCATGTCTGTGTAAATCTCAGGACTGAATGTACAAAAGTACAAATATTGTGGAGAGTAAAATGGCTTCCATATACTATACGTATTTTATCTGTGAATATAGATTTTTACCAAGAGTTCATCTTTCAAGCTAAACTCTAGGCTGACATAAAATACACACATTAAGGCAGCTCTGTTACTCTTGAATTTTCCTTTTTTTTAATTGAATGACTATGACCTAGTATTGCCATCTTGCAGTCCCAGTACAGCAAGGAAAGAGCAATACAAGTTCATGTGCTGACAAGGAGCATGGTGCTTCTCTGCTCTTGACAGTGATAGTCTTCGGGGGGCTCAGAGGAAGTGTATTGAATGATGCTGGACATTAGACTGAGGACATCTAGTTGTGGAAAAGAAGTATTGCAAGGGGCAGCTCTGGACTGAAGGTCAATATAGACAAAAGCTGATTTTAATTATTTCTTTTAACAGACTATTCATTTTTATCTTGTTATTTTTGTCTGAAGTTCTGAAACTGTATGGCTGTAGGATAACAATAGAAATGACAGCACATATATTAGAATGACTGTATGTACTGTATCAGGAAAATTGTAGGCTACTGTTATATCCTCTGAATGAAAGTGCTTATTGAGGTCAAGCTGGCAAAGAACAGAACAAGCTTATACAATGTCATTTCTACAGAATTAAACTTGTTCATGAGAACTGAACCACTTAGCATAATTTATCTCCCACAACCTTTTATGTTTCCACTGAGAAAAGTGAGCTGTTATTTAAACCACTGTGCTCTTAGCAACAGTTAACAGTACTTGTAGATATGTGTAATTTGGCAGCAGATTTGAATACTTTTACTATTTACATTTTTGATTCCACTAAAAACTGATAATGAAGCTTTGAAATGTATATAGACAGCACAAGCTATCTGCTCAGGCTTTTTCCTCCAGAAATTGCTGTATTTTAACAGTCCACTACACTCCCCTTTGCTGGTATTCTTGTGATCTGGAAATCTTTTTTTGCTAACCTTCTAATCCTGGGCAGGACAGTTCCTGCATGGAGTTTGCATGTACCTCAGGGGCGGACTAACAACTCATGGGGCCCACGGGCAATAGGGGATTATGGGGCCCCTGTGTCCTTGCCCAAACTTAAAAAAGCCTATGAAAAAGGTACCAGGGGCATCTCATGGGGCCCCCTACTGACCCCGAGCCCTCGGGCAGTGACCGAGTTTCTAAATGGTCAGTCCTCCCCTGATGTACCCCCTGTGTCTTTGACATGCTGGTAGGCTAATTAGCAGGTATGCATGTAGAGGGGGACCTTTTACTGTAAGCTCCTTAAGAGCAGGGACTAATGTGGATGTATAGTATGTAAATTGCAGTGCAAGCTGTTGGCACTATATAAAAACCTGTTATATAAAAATAACACACCACTGGAAACCTGGTATATCGATTACTGTTGTATGCGGATTGAAGCTAGTAATCAGATTCAGCAGTGCCTTGGATGTTTGAATCCGACCAGTGATACAACAAAAGGGGGTATCGAATGTTTAGAAAAGACAGCACATATATGTGTCAAGCTCTGCACCCGAGTCAAAAATGCTGCAGCATCAGCATGTGAACAGCTGTTTTTTTACAGTAGAAGTGGGTGGCAGGGGGGTTAGTACATCTGCGACTCAGCTGTCTGTTTTTAGGATCCAACCGGCCGCTTGTCAGAAAGAGGCCTTCTTCAATGGCCCCCCAAAAAATTAAAAATCAGCAGCTACAAATACTGTAGCTAGTGACTTCTAATATAAGGAAACTTACCTGTCCAGGGATCCAGCGCTGTCCTCACCTGGCCAGTTTCTTCACTGGTCCTCGGTTGTGAGTCCTAGTACCTCCACATCTGTCTTCCTTCTGCGCTCTCATGAGCTGAGCTGCGCACAAGGAATGATCCAACAGCAAATGTTCCGGAAAGCAATGGAAAAAGAGGGGGGTGGACTGAACTTCTGCTCAGACCGCGTAGCGGAAGTGGGAGTCGGTACCTGTCAAAACTAGATACCCGTGCCCCAAAATAAAATAAATGTGTCCAAGGTGTTAGAGGAGGGGGGGAGGAGGCAGAAAAATGGAACTTCCCATTTTGGAAGTGGGGAAGTTCCGCTTTAAAGAACTAAAAGAAAAAGAAGTTTGTTAAATCCCCCAGAGGATCCTGTGCATAACACACCTGGCCTCTTCTTAAACTGTTGCTGAATCAGAAAGGTAGTCCCACGCACCTGTCTAGCTATCCAATAACACTGATTTAGAGGCGATGGAGTTCTGAGTGACAGCTCAGAAGGAGAGGGGGCATGGCAGTCAGAGAAACTCTTCCCCCCAAGCTGTCAGACAGAACATCATTCTGCTGCGCAGTGCTGTCTCTTCATATCTCCTGTTTAATTTACACAGAATCCAGGTCTACCCCCCTCCTCTATCACACAATCTAATTAGGGCTCAAAGTGAGTGGAAACTGTCAGCTTGTGTTGTGAATGACTGCAGCTGCAGAAAAGTGCTTTCATTCATAAAAACAAGCTAACAACTACACAAGCCAGGTACTAGCTAGTGTTTTTGCAAATGAAAGCGCACTTCTCCAGCTGCAAACAGCATAGGCAAAAGAATTACACTAATACCTAGTTAAAACAACAAAAACATTTAAAGCCTAAAATACCTTTAAAGGATAAGTACACGTTTGGGAACATGCTTCATGTTCCACCTGTTTTAGGGTGGAATATGTAACATGTTCCTGATCCTGTAGCTGCCACCCGCTGTTCCCCTCTCCCTATGACAGAAGTACGGGGAGAACATCCCTGTACTGGCTGTCACTTTTCAAAAACAGCAAGGCCTGTGCGGGGCTCCTCTGTGAATGAATTGACTACAGGTCCCAACAGCCTTAGTGGCTGTCGGCTTGTAGTCCTCAATGAACTACCATGGCACTGTGAGCGCTGTGGTAGTTCATAGATTCTTCCTGTCAGAAATGTACGGGATGTACGAGCAAGCAGATACATTGACAGTTTGCAGGAGATCTACATGGCATCAGCGATCTGCTGATCGCTAGTGCAATTCTTTATAGGCTCCTAACACAAAAAAATTATAAATTCACATTTTGTTTACCAACAAAACAATGTGCATGTATTATTTTTTATGTAAAGGTGAACTTTTCCTTTAATGGGGACATATTCTATGTGTACAAGGACCACTGGTAAATTTAACAAACTTTTTTTTTTTTTGTACCTGGTCATAGTTTTAGTAGCATTTCTGACACAGGTGTGTTTGCTGGAGAACACTAACATTTCACTAAAAGGTTTCAATTGTTACCTAGAATTGCTCTTTAAAACAAGAAGAAACTGTGAAAATAAGAACATATACAATATCCTAATATTTCCCAATACCGCTTCTGCAAAACTAGAGCAACTCCAGAAATGTAGCAAAAAAAAATGAAATATACACGTTTTCCTGAGTTAAATAATATCTCATACGTGCATTTTATGAAATGTACAGCAGCAATAGATGGTTGAAAATTTAAAGTATTTAAAAGTATCTTTTTATGCTACTTTATAGTAAATAATTTTTATATACATTGTTACAGAAACATTAATGGATGGTTCACACCAGACCCTGCAAGGCGTGTTTGTTTTTGACAGCCCATTCATTTCAACAGGCTTACAAATGTGCAGTAACATGCAAAAAGTATGGCAGGCACAACTTTTAAAACTCACTGCACCAAACCACATGGTACTACTGTACCTTGGGGTATTTACTAAAATTGGAGAGTGCAAAATCTGGTGCAACTCTGCATAGAAACCAATCAGCTTCCAGGTTTTTATGCCAAAGCTTAACTAGTAGCCGACCGCAGATAGCCGAATGATGGCTGCACTGCGGCCGGCCAGTTCTGGGTGGACGTCATATGACGTCCTCCCAGAACGCGCTCTCCTGCGCGCCCCAGTGGGCGCGCACCCGGCGATCTCCGTGATCGCTGTGTCCTACGGACACAGCTGATCACGTGATGTGGTAAAAGGCCAATCACAGCGGCCTTTTACCACGTGATCAGCGGTGTCCAATGACACGCTGATCAGAGGAAAATGCAAGTGCCGGTTCTCGGCTGCACTTTCCTCACGCTGTCAGATCGTGAGGAAAGTACTGCCGAGAACCGGCAGTTGTCAGAGCGGGGATCGGCACCGATCATCAGGGCACTGATGATCAGTGCCCTGATGATCGGTGCCCAGCAGTGCCGCCCGCAAGTTCCGCCCACCTGTGCCCAGCAGTGCACCCACTAGCTCCGCCCACCTGTGCCCAGCAGTGCACCCACCTGTGCCCAGCAGTGCACCCACCTGTGCCACTCTGCAGTGCCAACTACCTGTGCCCAAAAGTGCCACCTACCTGTGCCCAGCAGTGCCACCCACCTGTGCCCACCAGTACCACCCACCTGTGCCCACCCACCAGTGCTGCCCACCAGTGCTGCCAGTCAGTGCCACCAGTCAGTGCCCAGGGGTTGTGCCAGTCAGTGCCGCCAGTCAGTGCCCAGCAGTGATGCCAGTCAGTGCCGTCTATCAGTACCCATCATCATTGTCACCTATCAGTGCCGCCTATCAGTGCTGCATATTAGTGCCGCCTATCCGTGACACCTCATTAGTGCTGTCTATCAGTGCCGCCTATTCGTGCCACCTCATTAGTACTGCCTATCAGTGCCCTTTAGTGCTGCCTATCAGTGCCCAACAGTGCCGCCTATCAGTGCCCATCAGTGCTGCCTCATCAACGCACATCAGTGAAGGAGAAAAAATACCTGTTTGAAAAATTTTATAATAGAAACAAAGAAACTTCTTTTTTTTTTTCAAAATTTTTACATTTTTTTTATTTTTAGCGCAAAAAGTAAAGTGCCCAGTGGCGATCAAATACCACCAAAAGAAAGCTCTATTTGTGAGAAAAAAATGATCAAAATTTCATATGGGTACAATGTTGCATGACCGCGCAATTGTCAATCAAAGTGCGGCAGCGCTGAAAGCTGAAAATTGGCCTGGTAAGGAAGGGGGTATAAGTGCCTGGTAGGCAAGTGGTTAATTGAACAAGCTGACGTTAGAAGCTGATTGGCTATCATGCAGAGCTGCACCAGATTCTGAGTGCACCAGTTTTAGTAATCTACCCCCATGTGTTCTGGTGGCTGCACTGCACCCATGGTTATTAGATGTGTTTAGGGTTTCATTTACCAATTAAAAGCACATCCATGTTCCCATGCGGTGCAGCAAACGCACACGGAAACGTGAGTTTCCTGCTCCACAGTTGGTGTGAATGGGCTGTCGGACTAAACTTGATACACGGCAGTGACAGTTGACTTTTTGATGAACAGCACATGCAAAAATGCTGAATGTCAAGTTACATGTCATCCACAGCACTTTGTTTAGAGTTAGACAAGTGGGGTAAATTATTTTTATAGTTTACTTTTCTTTACTATTATCACTAGTTGCTTTGCAATAGTGTGTATTTGCTACTTGTTATAATCAAGCAATATATAAATAGTCCATGACAGTAAACAGTGAGCCTGACTAGTGATCATATCTAAAGGAATGTTAGAGATACCTTCTTTGGTATAGCTTCTGTGTGCAGATGGCCCCAGGTCAGCAGATAAGTTTATCAGAAATTAAACAAAAATTCACTGACAGAAAGAAAAGGTTGCTTTTTCGGCAAGCTGTGAGATCAGCTGGCCCCCAAAATAAGTAACAACTTAACATAGGATATCTGATCAATCAAAAATCACACCCATGGTAAAGATTTTCTTCACCCCCACATGCACATCCCACTACTCCTTGGAAGCTGGGTGATCTCTCCATTACTGCCTACCAGATATAGGATTATCTGATGGAAAATTACAAGTCACCTGATGTCACTGTACTGATAATAAAGTCACAGCTTGCAAAACACAGCTCATAAATCAGCAGCTTATTGAGATTAGTTCCTATCACTATGAAACTGCAGAATAGTCTGTCAAACATTTTCATATGTAGTTGTTTTTTTTTTTTTAAAAAGTCTGCTTAGCCATGACAAAATTGTGGGCTAATGGTGTAGAGAATCCACGATCTCTCTAGTGCTGTAACATACATACGCTGTGATCATTAGCTTCAGTTTCATCTTACAGTTCAGAGTTTTCTTTTACCAAAGGATTTTATTAAAAACAAGCCTGAAGCTCCAGGTGAAACATATTACATTAAATCGGAATGCATGTAGACATCAAAAGATGAAGTACCATAACCAGAAATATACAGTGGATGATCACTGCAACAGAAAGCGCAAAGTTAAAATGACGAGAACAATTCTTTAACCGTAAGGAACATTCACAAGGGGTACGTCTCTGAGTAGTTGCTAAGAAGAGAGAGATGAGGATGAAAGGAGATGAGAGGAGATGAGGATGAAAGGAGATGAGGAGAGGAGAAGAGAAGAAAAGGGGGAGAAGTGAAGTGCATGTAAAAGAGGAAAAAGGGAAGGTTGACAAGGATGGCTAGTGGAGGCCTCTTAATAGAAAAGAGAATAGGGCTTAACCACTAGCCTACCGGGCACTTATACCCCCTTCCTGCCCAGGACAATTTCCAGCTTTCAGCGCTGTCACACTTTGAATGACAATTGTGCGGTCATGCAACACTGTACCCATATGAAATTTTTATCATTTTTTGGCGACAGATAGAGCTTTATTTTGGTGGTATTTAATCACCTCTGGGTTTTTTATTTTTTCTTAAACAAACCAAAAATCACTGAACATTTTGAAAAACAAATGTTTTTTCTTACTTTTGTTATAAAATGTTGTAAACAAGTGATTTTTCTCCTTCACTGATGTGCGCTAATGAGGCTGCAGTGATCGGCACTGATAGGCTGCACTGATGGGCACTGATAGGTGGCACTGATGGGCACTGATGAGGAGGCACTGGTAGGTGGCACTGATGGGCATTGACAGGCATCACTGATGGGCACTGAAAGGCAGCACTGATATATGACACTGATAGGCAACACTGATGGACACTGATAGGCGGCACTGATGCACACTGATAGGCGGCACTGATAGTTGGCACTGACTGGCACTGATAGGTAGCACTGATAGGTGGCACTGATTGGCAGCACTGACTGGCAGTGGTGGGTGACACTGAAAGGCAGCTCAGATGGGCACTGATATGTGGCATTGATGTGCACTGGTAGGCACTGATATGTGGCACTGATCGGCACTGGCAGGTGGCATGGATAAGCACTGAGCTGGCACTGATGGACACTGACAGGTGGCACTGCTGGGGCTACACTGATCATCAGGGCACACTAATCATCAGTGCCCTGATGATTAGTGTACATGTACCCTTTGAGGAATGCCGATTACCAGCTTTCCTCTCGAGCTGTCAGCGTGACAGCTCGTGAGGAGAGAAATGCCGATAACCGGCATTTCCCTGTTTATATGCGATCAGCTGTGATTGGACACGGCTGATCATATGACTGAGCCGACATCTTTGGCTCTTTCCATGGATCGGTGATCCACTGTGTCCAAGGGACACAGCGCACTGCCAATTGCCACGCTGCGCACTCCCAGAGCCGCGCATGCACGGTGAGAATGGGAGGACGTCATATGATGTCCTCCCAGAACAAGAGAACCACCTTGCACCCGTCATTGGACTATATGGAGGGCGGGAGGCGGTTAACTAAGGCTTTGGGGCATGCTTTAGAGCTTCAAAGTTGAAGAAGGCAAGATGACTGCTGTGAAGAAGGGGCATATTTAAAGTTTATTAAATGTAGAACCCTGCAGTCACTATGTCTGGTCTCCCACAGTACCCAGAACAAGAAAATACAATTATTTTGGTAAATATAAACTGCTAAATAATACCTTTTCTTATCAGCAATATACTGTATAGCAGTCTTGTGACTTCTATCACTGTCCAGCAGAGCACTGGTTAAAGCTTGTAGGGTGAATTTTCATTCTCCCCTGATTGTCCTATGACCCCTGACACTCTCTCTGGACAGCACTGATTGGCCATGTGCTGATCACATGCACTCTCCCAAGAAAAAAAAAAAACTCTTTAGCAATACACACCAAACTGAGCATGTGCAGCTTGCCCCCAATGCTCTGTTGTATCAGCAGATGGATTGAGGACAGTAGAGGAAGGGGAAGATCAGAGAAGACAGGATCAAATACCCTTTTTACACAATGCAGAGGATTAACCCCTTAGGTTCCACAGTGAGTATAACAAGCATGTTTTACTACATATATAGACTGATTTTACTGTTATGGGTTTAGTAACACTTAGTAAGCTTTTATGTGACTTTTGAATTCTGAGAAAATTAACCACTTTACAACCACGCTATAGCCGAATAACAGCTACAGTGTGGTTGTCCAGTTCTGGGAGGGCATCACCCAGCACTGTCAGTGATTGCTGTGTCCTATGGATACAGCTGATCACATGACTAGGTAAAAAGCCAATCACAGTGGCCTCTTACCACGTGACCAGCTGGGTCCAATGACACAGCAGATCACAAAGTAAATACAGTTGCTGGTTATCGGCAGCACTTTTGTCACAGTGTGAGGAAAGTACTGCAGATAACCAGCAAATGTCATAGGACACCTGCACTGATAATCAGAGCATTGATAATCAGAGCACTGATGATCAGTGCCCTGATCATCAGTGCCACCCAACAGTGTCCAGCAGTGCCACCCACCATTGCCCAGCAGTGTTACTCATCAGTACCCAGCAGTGCCACCCACCAGTGCCCAGCAGTGCCTCCCATCAGTGCTGCCCAGCAGTTGCGCCCATCAGTGCCGCCAGTCAGTGCCGCCAATCAGTGCCTCCTGTCAGTGCCCATCATTGCAGAATATCAGTGCAGTATAATCAGTGCCTCCTCATCAATGCCCACCAGTGCCACCTCATCAGTGCAGCCTATCTGTGCCACCTTATCAGTGCTGCCTATCAATGCCCATCAGTGCTGCCTATCAGTGCAGCCTCATCAATGCACATCAGTAAAGAAGAAAAATTACCTGTTTGCAAAATATTCTAATAAAAAAAAGAAAAAGTTATTTTTTTTAAATTTTTTGCTCTTTTTTTGTTGATCGTGCAAAAAAATAAAAACCCAGTGGTGATTAAATACCACCAAAAGAAAGCTCTATATGCGCAAAAAAAAAGATAACAATTTTATATGGATACAATGTTGCATGACCGTGCAATTGTCATTCACAATGCAACAGCACTGAAAGCTGACAATTGGCCTGGGCATGAAGGGGGTAAAAGTGCCCGGTGGGCAAGTAGTTAAGGGATGGGGATTTCTATGTCTGGGGAACAGTTTGCTTGGTGGCTAAAAATATGTGTTATAAGTGTCTGACGAGGGATGTTATCAATAGGTTTTTGAAAGAGAGCCTCCCAAGGGTCCTTATGAAAGTTGCTTAGCAGAATTGAGTTGATTATGGTATAGACCCTTATCTGCAAATGACGAACTACACTTCAGAATTTTCCGCAACTTTTACCCTCTGCATAGATTTCTGTCCAGCACTTTTGTTTGATAGATCACTACTTTGAATAGTGACTAATGGGCTTGGATTTAAATGCTTCTGATTACAATTCTTTCAAACCATTTTGCTGAGCATCTGCTTCGAGTATTTAGCAATTTAAATCTGTCCAGCAAACAAGCACAATGTTGCTTGTTAAAGGAGACCTAGTGTCAGTAATATTTTTACATATTAAAGGCTTGCATGCCAAGCAGTGTGCAAGTGTGACATGTATATGTATACTTTACCTCTGACATAGATAACTGGACTCCAACTTACAATGTTGTCATCTTTCTTCCTCCCAAGAGGGTCAGAGCCATCTTTGTTCTGCACCATCCTTAGTAAGCATCTACTTCCTTGGCTTAGATGCCGGTACAATCCCCATGCCTGTATAGTTGTCTTTACGTACTTGGCTGTAGGTACAAATCTATTATAAGGATCAGCCCCCATGTGCTGCCTCTCACCTTGTTATAATGTACAGTCTGAGTGAATGAGGAATAAAGGAGGAGACTGAGTATTGCTTTCCTCCTGTCTGCTGCAAATTGATGATGTAATTATCCTGTTTGTGCATTTCATACCTTGTGAAGGCCCCCATTGCTTACTATTCTGCAGAGTTAGCTGTCTGGCCAAATTTAAGTCAATGATCCAGAAAAAGTATGGAAGTAAAAAGATCTGACTATACTCTACGGCTAAGTTTAAACTTGCGTCTACACAGCCACGCCTTTGAAGAGCAAACCATGTTTGGACCGCTTTTCAGTGGTGTTTGGCAAGTGATGAGGAGGCAATACGACTCCTCTTCATTGCTTGATTTAACTCTGTAAATGCCCTCAACCACAAAATGACACAAACGTGTGTTGCATACAGTTGTGGGACACTTGTGGTGTGTCCCCATTCATTTTAAGGGGGACTGATAGTTTTTACTGCAGATGCAAAGAAATGCATATCAACAGCAGCATGTGAACATCCCTGTCCGCCATCATTGCAGCTTGTTGGGGGTGCGCTAAAAAGTATCTCCATTTTTTAAAGCAGTATTAAACCCAAAGACAAACATTAATTATACTGCAGCTTAATATTTCTTAATTTTCTTTTTTTTGAAGAATTTCTTTCTTTTTTTCATTTTATGATCTGAGCAGTGAGTCTGTTGTTTTTATTTATTATTTATTTCAGATACTTATATAGTGCTGTGAATTTACACAGCGCTTTACATGGTGGTGTATTTAGGTTTCATGCTGCCCTAGGCAACACAAAAATTGACTCCCCCTTCCCCCGTGGAGAGACCCTGTCACTGACCAACACCCCTCCCTCCCCCACGAAGAGAGCCTGGCATTGACCAACAACACCCCAGTCCCCCACCCTAGAGAGCCTTGCACTACCAACGCCCCCCATACACTGACAACCCCCCCACCCCCACCCGGCGAGACACTCACCTTCACAGCTCCGGACATCTCCTGGAACAAGATTCAAGCTCTGCATACACCATCAAGCAGCCCGCAGCCTCTCTCAGATCCCACCTGGTCCCCATGCTGTGTATGTCCCTTCTTTTGGGGGGCGGTGCTGCCCCCCTAAAAAATGCTAATGCCCCCCCCCGAAAAATGCCACCCTAGGCAAATGCCTTGTTTGCCTTGTGGTAAATATGCCCCTGGCTTTACATATATATTGCACATTCACATCAGTCCCTAACCCTCAAGGAGTGTACAATCTAAGGTCCCTAACTCACATTCATACATACACATACTAGGGCCAATTTAGACAGGAAGCAATTAACCTACCAGCATGTCTTTGGAGTGTGGGAGGAAACCAGAGTACCCAGAGGAAACCCACGCAGGCACAGGGAGAACATGCAAACTGCAGGCAAGTGGTGCCATAGTTGGGATTCAAACCAACGACCCTAGTACTGCCGGGCGGAAGGGCTAACCATTTAGCCACTGTGCTGCCCAACAAAATAACAAGCTCTTTTCCAAATGTATTAATTTACAGGGATGATACAAACCATTGAACACTGACAGGGGTGCTTATAATGATGTTTTTATTTATTCATACAAAAACATTGTCCCCAAAAAAACAAAAACAGTTTGCTGTGACGAATTATAAACTGTGAGCTGGAATTTGACTTAAATTTGTTAGTGTATTTAAATCTGTACATCTAACACTATCCTTCCCCTAGAATGACAATGATGCTGTCTGCTGTCCCTCTGTGCTCATTCATCCAGAGTGGGGGCACTAATATAGGAAGTGTGCTACTGGCCAGATCACCAGGTAAAAATAAAGGAAAAAGCATAAATAAGAAAATGAATGCAGTCACCACACCGAACAATTGGTAAGAAATATATGTTTGAGGTGATTATAGCCGTATTAGTGCACTTGCGACAGAACCAATTGAGTACTGTCCGTGATACTTTTTTTATTTGCACTAGCATACAATTTTGAGGACAAGCTTTCAGGGAGTGTCCCCTTCTTCAAGATCCAGGACCTTGAAGAAGGGGTCATACCCCGAAAGCTTATCCTCAAAATTGTATGCTAGTGCAAATAAAAAAAGTATCATGGACAGTACTCAATTGGTTCTGTAAGAAATATATAACATTTTTGGTTTTGCGTTAAATACAACTTTAACACCCCCAACCACGAGCCTAAACAAGCCCTAACTTTCCAGAGTATACGTTTTCGTGTCTGTGACAGCACTAAAGATAGAGGGTCACTGTATTAGCCAGGGAGAGAGATGTAGTGTTTTTTAGGAGAAGATGTCAACACGGTCAGCCCCTGTATTACTATTTGTAACGGCAAAGTGTTTTTTCATATACAGTTGTGTATTACAATATATTATAAATGTATCTGTGCAAACAGCATGTTTTATTTTGTCTGCTAAGGCTCCATGTACACGGGACATTTGGAAAACACTTCTGAATGATGGAAACTGACTGCTGGAAAACGTAGGTTAAAAAACGTCTGTTTAGCCGCGTTTGCATACCGCGTTTATGAGCGTTTGCGTTTAGAAGCGTTTTTTAAAGATAACTTCAGGAGACCTTCCAAAATGCCCAGAATGCACTGAAAAACAGTAAAAAATTAACTATTTCAGACATTTTGAGAGAAATAGAGAGAGCAGAAGCAGAAAGCAGTATTTGTGAGCTGTTTTTTTTTTGTGGTGTTTGGATGTGTTCCAGCTCATTTCTGTGCAGAAAATATTGCAGCAGTGTCTAACATATTTTCTTTCATGCGAAACCTCAAAGTATGGTGTACCAGGTCCATTTGAGCACTGGGAAAACGCTTTGCATGCATTTTTCTGGCAGCATCTGGAAATGGAAGAGTTAAAAAAAATTTCCAAACACGGTTAGCCGCGTTTACACGTGTTTGGCGTTTGAAACACTGATAAAATCTACTCCTGAACGCAAGTTTGGTGCGTTCAAAAAAACGACTGTAAACTCAACTACCTGTAAACGACTGTAAACGACTATGTGTACATGGACACATAGGAAAACATTAGGGAGAGTTCAGGGGCTGCGGAAAAAAATGCAGAAAAGCTCCTAAATGTGAGTTTATCAGTTGCAGTGTGCATGGAGCCTAAAAAGGATGCCACTTCAAGGGTAGCATATATATTAAAAAAATATAATTTGGAAATATTGGGGGTTTAGAACTAGTTTAAAAATGCAAAACAAATAAAAAGTATGACTATTGCTAACATGGGATCTACAATCACCCAGCAAGGTAAAGGGTATAAATCATTATAAATAAAAATTGTAGTAATTATTTATGATGTATTATAGGACAAGCTTTTGATTAAACCTATTTTTAGAAAAAGTTTGTTGACAATGTCTCTGCATGAAGACACTTAGTATATTAATATTGTACATCCAACACTAAAACTCAGCCGGCTCATGGAAGGGGTTGTTGCACCACCTAGTGTCCAGCAAGTCCACTGACTAGACATGAAGGGAAATGATAGATTATTTTAAAAAGTCTGTATAACCATTTTTGGTGGAAAACCCAGGAGAGAATAGGATGTTAACAGAATGCCCCCATTTCCCCCTGAAAAAAGAATGAGTATTCATGCTAGTAAATGTTTTGCTAGCCAATATCAAATGATAAAGAAGAGCTTATTCAACAGAGAAGCAAGATATTGCAGTTTAGCAAGTATAACGCTGGCCATACAACATATTTAAATACTCCTTTTAGAACTTCTAAAATCTGGGTTCTTATGCCTGGCAAGATAAATCATCTTCTCAATAGTTACAACAATGGCAGAGGAAATTATTGGGTCCAGACTGGTATACTGTATGTGGGGATCATAACTAACGTAAGCAATTTCTGCCCTTGGGCTAAAAATTTAATAAATGAAATAGTTTTGCATACAGAAGTGTTTAAATAAGCATTCTGAACAACATGATTGATGCTGGAATAACATTGTGGGTCATGTTTTAAATGAAAGGACTTGTCAAAAAGTGTGTGTGTGTGTGTGTGTGTGTGTGTGTTGATTTACCAGACTTTTTTTGTGAATGAGTAAGGGTACTATGATCGTTCGTTGATCGTTCAGGAGGTATTTGTCAGCTCCCTTATTTTTAAGGGTACTTCCTAATTCTTATAATCTCCCCACCACCAGACTCTCACAACCACTGGCCAATGTTGTAAGGAAGAGGCCCTTGTCCTCACCATCATGGGGACAAGATGCTTTGCCAGAGGGTCCCCCCTAGCCCATACCCATGTTGAGGGCATATGGCCTGGTATGGTTCATGGAGAAGGGGTGTGCATGTTCATCACTCAAATTTCCTGACCAGACAAGGCATATCCTCATCAACATGGGGACAAGATGCTTTGCCAGGGGGTCCCCCCTAGCCCATACCCATGTTGAGGGCATGTGGCCTGGTATGGTTCATGGAGAAGGGGTGTGCACATTCATCACTCAACTTTCCTGACCAGCCAAGGCATATCCTCAGATTAGGATCTGGTATGGATTTTGAGGGGGGACCTCATGCTCTTTTTTTTCTTGATTTTTGTGTGAGGTTCTCCCTAAAAATGCATATCAGACTCGAAAAATCTATTATGTAATTCGGGGAGGATCCCATGTTGGTTTTTATGAGGTCCCCCTTAAAATCAATACCAGAACTAAAAGGGCATGGCATAAATTCTGGGGGGGGGCTTGAAACTGTTTTTTTTTTATACACTATCCCAGCTGTTTGTCCCCAGCTCACAGCTGAATATGTCAACTAGGGAATGAATCCCTCATTTTTAGGAAGCCAGCAGGTGCTAACATTCAAAAGAACGCTTTCACATTTGGCAGTGGTAATAATACCACTGCTAAATGTTTAACTTCACACTGCAGCTGAAGGTTCGTTTGGCTGAACACCCTTTCATTCTGCAGTTCGCACTGGATTTTCCATAGAGTTTACACATGATCGAAGGGATGGTGTGCCTAAAAGATGGGAGAACCACTGAGGAGCATGTAGAGCACCTGGAGAAGGTCCTGAAGAGACTTTATGATAAGGGGTTGAAGTTGTCCCTACAGAAGTGACAGTTCTGCAAACCTTCTGTCACTTATCTCAGGCACGTTGTCTCACGGGAGGGATTGGCCACTGACCGTAAGAAACTGGGAGCTGTTACCTTCTGGTCAAGACTTACCAATGTGAATGAGCTCAGGTCATTCCTCAGGTTCTGCTTCTATTAACGGAGGATCATGGAGGGATTTACCAGGATTCCCGACCCCTCAATGAATTACTGAAGAGTCAGGAAGATGACACTGTGCCCTCGTATTATTTCTATTGCTGGTCGAATGTTCTTAGCCTACAGTATTAGGCTATTTTCTCTTTGTGAATGTTAACTCTCATGGTTGAATGCTCTTAAAAATATTTTTATTTTAGGATCGAATGTTTCCTTTTTGCCTTTTGCACACAATGGCAACAAGAAAAATATTACACACATCTTACAAAAAATACGGTATTATTATTTTTTTTATAAATAGGCCGGTATGTTTTCCATTAAAGTATAGTTCCCAATGTTTTCTCATTTGTAAAGCAGAAAAATGAAGAGCTAACATATTTTTACTTAAATTATTATTCAAACAGAGAATAGATACCTGAACATCATTCCAATGTAAATGCTCATACATTTACAAAAACTATTTGTTTTTTTTAAATATTTTTTAAAATAATGCAAGCAGTGTAAGTACCTGAATTTGACTTGATATCAGCCTCTCGTACAGCCCTCAAATTCTCTCTGCCCCCTGCCAAGCAAGTGTTCTAGTGTCCCTATATGCATCTGTGCACACTGTGCATGACCCATTGCAAACACTGAAACACTGCTTTAGAGTATACCATTCCTACTGTGAGGAAGCCTTAACTGTAACAAAGCAAGTACAGCATACTAAATGTAGATGGGCACTCACAGGACTAGACAGGAGAAACACTGTAAACATGCTCATTTTTCTTGTGTATGTATACGTATATGTAGTGTTTTTTGTATAATTTTATGGTAGTATTGAAGTTAAAGTCTTTATAAAATGTCTGCTGGGAAAATATGAATTTAAATAAAAAATAGTTATTAAAAACATGCTAATTTAAGTATTGTAAAAATCTGGTGAATACTTTGTAGAGGAATGTCTTAAATTCATGGGTTTAATAGTCACCAAAGGCAGTAACCTATATAGAGAAACTTTCTTTTTAAAAAGTACATCAGGGAAAGATGCATGCACTCTATAGTATTTAGTTTACAAAGCTGAAGTCTTTATAAATGGAATAAAACAAAAAGCATTCATTAAATGGGGTAAAACAGACAAATTCTTTCAGTTGTGACTATACAAAATAAGTGACACCATAATAATAGACAGCATCTGTAAATTTTTACTTTTCCATCAAGAGATAGACTTCACTTCAAGTTTTTGATCAGTAAAGCATGGTACCATGCCCCCCAGCTAGTTCATGAATGTGTAAATGTGTCAATGATTTCCAGATTTCATATGAAGAAGCATTATGTTCTTAATCAGTGCTTCCGGCCTTCATACACATGAAAAAAATTAAACAAATGTGCCTTTCAAGGTACCTTTGATGTGTGTTCAGCTGAGCCTAAAGCAATAGATGAACTAGCACTTACAAAATGGCTTCCTTTAATCCTGGTAATCCCTTTGATGACATAGACCATCATTAGTCAGATGTAGAAATGTTTTTAGAATACCTACAAGTAATCTGTTATAAGCACCTGTAGGGTGATCACCATAACCAAATCCACATGTGTGGGAAAAAAAACCTCATGTACAAAACAATAATATTTTTGTGCATACAGTAATTTACACCACAGCATTTGTCTTCAAAGAACATGTTAAATAATATATACTGAGAAACATATTTTTGGCTATAGAACAAACTTTAGGTTGATGTGCAATAACATTAAGACAAAGATACGTCTGTCTCTTTTTTAAATATAAAATTATTGATATCTAAAATTAATTGAAAAAACAACATTTTTGAATTTATTACAAAACTTGGACCATTGATTCTGAATTCTGTGTAAAGTCAGACTTTCCCTTTTTAAAGTCAGAGTTCCTTTTCATAAGCTGCAGCAAAGCACCAGTCTTACTATATTATTTATTTAGGGTTCCATTTCTAAAGCAGTGGTATGTCCTTACTGCAGCCATAACACTATTTAAATAGAAGATTTAAAAAAGATGCACATTTATAAAACATTGTGCAGTGTTTTACAAATCTGTATTATGATCCACTTGCTTTGGAAGTAGAACCTAAGCAGAGTGCTAATTTTGCAAAACAAAACAACAAATGCAACCTTAAAAATAGGCATGTTTTTTTTTTTTTATTGGAGCCTGCAAAGCATTGCAGCTTCGATTAGTGGATTGTGGTGCAATGCTCAGGCCACACTTCCAGCCGCAGGGCTGGAGGAAGTATCAGTGGACTGTAAGTGATGTCACCACACTTGTGCTCCACTGAGAACTACAAGTCCCTCTGCTGCAGAGGTAGATGGAACTTGTAGTTCCTTTATTTACAAAATCTTGTGAATGATGCATCTGCGGAGCCACACACAGCCACCTAGAATTAGGAAAATGGCAGGATCCGCTACAGAGAAGAATTTCCAGATCCTAGAAGCAGGGGAGGTCTGGAGGTGTGAAGCTGCAGACTGCAACATTTCAAGTTACACCCTAAAGATGGTCATAAAGAGGGACTCATCTCTTAAATGAATAAATTAAAATAAATTAAAATGAGATGAGTTATGTGACCGACCTCTCCTCTAATCATTTTCTCTGTTAAGCAGAGCGAACTCCATTGGACACTGCAAGCTCCAATCTACTACCTAAATTTGATGAACGTAATATTTGAATAGAGTGATCGAAGCAACACCCTGAAGTGTTAGAGTCCAAAAGAAGATTTTATTCCAAACGTATAATAGGTGCTACAGCCAATGAGTTTCAGGACCACACACTGTCCCCTTCATCAAAGCTTAAAATATATGGAATCAACAGGTATGGACTCAAAGCTGGTTTAAACAACAAAATGTAGTAAATGACTTGAAAACACTGTGTTGTCTACTGAATAGAGATATTTACTCTCCACAATAAACAGGCTCTTTAGTGTCAGCATTTTTTTGCAGAGCAGCATAATGTAGGAACATATAGTGCCTATAACAAGCAATATAACACACACAAGTGAACAGCAGAAATAAACGTGCTGTGGTCATAAAAAAAAAAAAAAAAGAAAGAAATCCTTTCAATCAAAAAGTAGGAAGAGGGCTAGATACAAAATGTGAGGAAAATGTGGTGGCAGAGGGAAAAAAAAGTTGGCATAGTGAAAAAATAAATATAATGGTGATGAGCTTCGGGTTTGGACCAAAAAAAAAATTCAGTTCAAACTTTTTTCGGTAAAATAAATGGGGTGTGCACCCACCCATCAAGCCAAACCTCTGGCTGCAGCAGCGTTACTTCTGCTGCTAAATGTGAAAGCTTCCACCTAGGTTGGTTGTCAGAAAACCAGCAGCTGCCATGACCTGTGAATCATGAATGATCAGTTACAAGATTCTTTCACAGATCGTGTTACAGGTAGTGTAATCAGTGAAAAAACATTTTTCAATAGAAAAGGAAGCAGGAGGGTGTGTGTCCTGAAGCTGTTAACCCCCACAGCGCCTTAAGTTCAGCTGTAAAATCAAGCTTGGCATGGGTTTTGGTGGGGACCCCACGACTTTTTTTTTTTTTTTACATGGGGGTTCCATAACAGACCCCCATTGAGGATAAGGGCCCTTGAATGAATTTTGGTTCATGGTTTTGTCATTCTTGCTGTAGTATGATGTACTAGAGCAGGGTATCTCAACCAGGGTTCCGGGAACTCTGGGGTTCCTCGAGAGGTTGCTAGAGGTTCCTTGAGCAATGATCAATTTCTGCTTCTCAGATAAGTTCCCACTGACACCATTGATCTTTTTAGCTATATGTAAAAGGGTAATTCTTCCAAATGACCACAAGTGTAAGGAACATTCTTCCCACTGACCTTTACACTAATGTATCATGAGTTGTAGATATAGTAATTTTTAGCAGGGGTTCCTTGAGACTGGAAAGTTATTTCAAAGGTTCCTCTGTGCTGAAAAGGTTGAGAAAGGCTGTACTAGACTAAAGGTGACATTTTACAAAGAAAGAAAACCATTGGCTGATAATTTACAACTTGGGGTGGTCCCCATGCTGTTTTCTACAAAGAAAAGTAGGCTGGCAGGGAAGTGTAATTTACCAGCAATTTAAATGGCATTTTTTTTTAAATAATCCCCGAGCGAGTTATTTAATGCAATTGGTTATTTTTAATGTTTAACTTTAAGACATATGAACATTTCTGCTTTTAAAATTGTTTTTACATTAGTACATGTCCCAGACCCCATGCAATTTGTTTGACAATCCCTTGCCAAGACATTTTTTTCCTTAATGCATTACCCGCATTAACGTAAAAAAAATGATCCACTACTTGTATCGCCCCCTCATCTCCCTGAATACTTACGAGTCCTATCTTGATCTATTAAACCTCAAAAATTAAATTCAACACACCAAAAAAAATTGTATTTTAGTGTAACCCCTAAACCATAGCCTAACTTGAAAATCTAACCCTGAACATAACCCATAAACTTAACCCTGAACCTAAACATAGCCCCTAGACTATTTTATTTATTTATTACAGGTACTTATATAGCTCCATCAATTTACGCAGTGCTTTACATATATATTGTACATTCACATCAGTGTCTAACCCTCAAGGGGCGTACAATCTAAGGTCCTTAACTCACATTCATACATACATGTACAAGGGCCAGTTTAGATAGGATCCAATTAACCTACCAGCATGTCTTTGGAGTGTGGGAAGAATCTGGGGTACCTGGAGGTAACCCACGCAGGCACAGGGAGAACATGCAAACTCCAGGCAGGTGGTGCCATGGCTTGGATTTGAACCAACAACCCTAGTACTGCCAGGCAGAAGTGCTAACCATTTAGCCACTGTGCTGCCCTAAACCATTAACTCAACTCTTAACCTAACCCAAAACCTAAATGTAAAACCTTAACCCCCACCCTCATCCTGAATTTACCTCTTTACCTAACCCTTGACCCAAACCCAGGGCCGTGGACAAGGGAATAAAACCAGTCCTCCTGTACAGGGCTTAGGTCAGCAGGGGGCCCAGGCAGCTGAGTGAATTGGATGTGGGCAGGGAGGGGGATTGGTAGGGTGGGCGGGGCAATTACTGGAACCAATCCCTTGTATGGCTCTCAGCTGAAAGCCAGCTTCTACTCCTCTCCCTCCCGCTGGCTTTCAGCTGCTGCAAAGAGAGCCATACAGGGGATCAGTTCCAACCCCCACACCCATCACCCTTCTGTGTATGCATTTCCCCCTGCTGCCCAGCCCTTCCCCCCCGCATGACCCCACCCCCACAGTGCTGCTGACTTCCCTCTTCTCCTTCCCACCGGCAGCTGCAAGCACACAATATGATCCCTCAGGGTGGAGAGTGGGGGAAGGGTCCAGTAAATATATAACATTTACAAGCCCCTTCGTTTCCTAACTGAACACAATCGGTGATAGGTACTGATCACTCGCTGTGTTCATTTATAACTGCAGCATAGTAAACAGTGTTTTTTTTGGGGGGGGAGGGGGGCCCTTACAGTTTGGCTGTATGGGGCCCTGTGGTTTCTCACAGCAGCCCTGCCCAAACCTTATCCATTACCTTAACCTTTAAGCTGGCCCTAACATCTAGAATAGAATAAAGGCTATTACTTATTAGTATGTGGTACCTCATTCTAATCTGGGAAGGCCATCCACAACAGAAAAGTACTAAAGGTATTACATCAGGCCTCTGCAATAACAGCATTTTTGATATGAGGTATGAAGTTCCCACCTTCCACCTCCCCCACAGCAGTCATATACAGTTATCTGTTCCAAAACAACCATGAATGTTATAATGGTCTCTTACCTCCCTTCCCCACAATAGTCATACATATGGTCACATATATTTAAATTTTTCACATCCAACCTAAACAAAAAGCCTTACAGTATATACAGTACTTAAGCTTAAGATTGGTATAGATGTGGTCAAATAAAAGCCTTTGCTAGACACACTGCTTACCCATTAGGCAACTTTATCGCCGATTCGTATAAATCTTTTCTATCAAACTAAACCTTTTTGTAAATGTCAATGTGAAAAGCTTTGTTTGCTTGCAAAATCCACAAATTTTACATGTAACCTCAAAGGAGAATAAATTAGTGGACATGAAAGAGCATGACTACAAAAATTGTATACTGTGGACAAAGAAATTCTTTTTAACATGCCTGAAACAAGAGTTTATATACAACAATATAGAGAAACATTTTCTTGGAGTCCCTATTACATTAAACATTAAACCAGTTAACATTCTGACAGCTTGAATAATAGAGATCAATATTCTTTCAGCATACAAATGCATAGTACAGTAAGCATAGATGTGCTTCTTCTTACCTGACTGGCCAATTTGTATCAATTCAAATCCAGCTGGATATTCTGGAAAGTGGAATATTGTACACACCAGTTTAGTAGCAATAAGCAGTAACTGAATAATGCTAAAGGACGCAAGGCAAGAATCACATAGAGCTCTGCTACAGCAATTAGGTAGTAACAATATACCAGATCAGATGTGATCATGACCCCACTACACAATGGAGAATTTCCAAATGCCATTCATAAGTGAGACCCGTTTGTATTTGCATATGGTATGTTCACTTTTTATTTCTCTACAGATTTCCCCAACAATGGATCTTGTAGGGAGTTGTGAGGAAAATCTGTAAGATTCCCCAAGGTAAAGATGCCAGAGGTCTCTGCTATGAATACAGGCACTTCATGTCTGAAAAGCAACATAACTGGATACATAAGTCAGTTTCAGGAGGACATTATCTGGTACTCAAATCCACATAAACAAATAGGAAGGAACAAACATGTAAAAATATCTCTCTAGAAAAAATAGTAGTGCCTGCTTTTTCTTTTCAAACACGAATGCCAAAAACACTATGTAAAATTGGGGAAAAGAGCCTGTAGGGAAAAAAAAGTTAATGTACTTACCTTACCTTGGCTTCCACCTGTGATGCCAAGGCATAGGTGACATCACTATTCCTTTGAGATCCTGGGCATTGCTGAGTACTGGAAAGAGAAGACACTACTCCAAAATTCCAGGTAATCTGCCAGAAATTATAGTGATATCACTCCCTGCATAATAGAGCCAGGGCAGTTGTAAGTATATTTAAGAACCTTTTACCCTACAGACTTTCACTCTGTTTTGTACAGGCGGATGGTAGGCCATAAAAAAAATATAGTGGATGGTTGTAGTTTTCCAGCCATTTTCACTTATCTAAATGCTTGGTCCTGAACCTCAGGAGGGAAGGGTTTTCCCCAAAATCGGGTTGTTGGAGAGAAGCAAGGGCAGGGCTGGACCAATCCCAGTTACTAGGTTGACATGGGAACAAAAAAGATCTCTGGCATCCAGATACTTGAGCATTTTATATGCTGTTTCATTGACTACAGTTCCAACAACTGGCGCAAATAGAAACAGGATTCCCTCAATTAATTGCAAGTGGTTTTTCCTCACTGTATTTTTGCCATATAGAAGAAAATGAGAGACCATATGGATCAGTAATGGGAGAGTAAGAGAGCATATGGGTCAGAACTGTGAGACTGAGAGAGCATATGGGATAGTGCTGTGAGACTGAGAGAGCATATGGGTCAGAACTGTGAGACTGAGAGAGCATATGGGTCAGTGCTGTGAGACTGAGAGAGCATATGGGTCAGTGCTGTGAGACTGAGAGAGCATATGGGTCAGTGCTGTGAGACTGAGAGAGCATATGGGTTAGTACTGTGAGATTGAGAAAGCATATGGGTTAGTACTGTGAGAGTAAGAGAGCATATGGGTCAGTACTGTGAGACTGAGAGAGCATATGGGTCAGAACTGTGAGACTGAGAGAGCGTATAAGGTCAGTACTGTGAGACTGAGAGCATATGGGTCAGTACTATGAGAATGAGAGAGCATATTGGTCAGTACTGTGAGAATGAGAGAGCATATGGGTTAGTACTGTGAGAATGAGAGAGAATATGGGTTAGTACTATGAGACTGAGACAGCATATGGGTCAGTGCTGTTAGAATGAGAGAGCATATGGGTTAGTACTGTGAGACTGAGAGAGCATATGGGTTAGTGCTGTGAGACTGAGAGAGCATATGGGTCAGTACTGTGAGATTGAGAAAGCATATGGGTTAGTACTATGAGAATGAGAGAGCATATTGGTCAGTACTGTGAGAATGAGAGAGCATATGGGTTAGTACTGTGAGAATGAGAGAGAATATGGGTTAGTACTATGAGACTGAGAGAGAATATGGGTTAGTACTGTGAGAATGAGAGAGAATATGGGTTAGTACTATGAGACTGAGACAGCATATGGGTCAGTGCTGTTAGAATGAGAGAGCATATGGGTTAGTACTGTGAGACTGAGAGAGCATATGGGTTAGTGCTGTGAGACTGAGAGAGCATATGGGTTAGTGCTGTGAGACTGAGAGAGCATATGGGTCAGTACTGTGAGATTGAGAAAGCATATGGGTTAATACTGTGAGAGTGAGAGAGCATATGGGTCAGTACTGTGAGAATGAGAGAGCGTATGGGTCAGTACTGTGAGAATGAGAGAGCATATGGGTCAGTACTGTGAGAATGAGAGAGCATATGGGTTAGTACCGTGAGAATGAGAGAGCATATGGGTCAGTACCGTGAGAATGAGAGAGCATATGGGTTAGTACCGTGAGAATGAGAGATCATATGGGTTAGTACTGTGAGAATGAGAGAGAATATGGGTTAGTACTATGAGACTGAGACAGCATATGGGTCAGTGCTGTTAGAATGAGAGAGCATATGGGTTAGTACTGTGAGACTGAGAGAGCATATGGGTTAGTGCTGTGAGACTGAGAGAGCATATGGGTCAGTACTGTGAGATTGAGAAAGCATATGGGTCAATACTGTGAGAGTGAGAGAGCATATGGGTCAGTACTGTGAGAATGAGAGAGCGTATGGGTCAGTACTGTGAGAATGAGAGAGCATATGGGTCAGTACTGTGAGAATGAGAGAGCATATGGGTTAGTACCGTGAGAATGAGAGAGCATATGGGTTAGTACCGTGAGAATGAGAGAGCATATGGGTTAGTACTGTGAGAATGAGACAGCATATGGGTTAGTACTGTGAGAATGAGAGAGCATATGAGTTAGTACTGTGAGACTGAGAGAGCATATGGGTCAATACTGAGACTGAGAGAGCATATGGGTCAGTACTATGAGACTGGGAGAGCATATGGGTTAGTACTGTGAGACTGGGAGAGCATATGGGTCAGTACTGAGACTGAGATAGCATATGGGTCAGTACTGAGACTGAGATAGCATATGGGTCAGTACTATGAGACTGAGAGAGCATATGGGTCAGTGCTGTTAGAATGAGAGAGCATATGGGTTAGTACTGTGAGACTGGGAGAGCATATGGGTCAGTACTGAGACTGAGATAGCATATGGGTCAGTACTATGAGACTGAGAGAGCATATGGATCAGTACTGAGACTGAGAGAGCATATGGGTTAGTACTGTGAGAATGAGAGAGCATATGGGTTAGTACTGTGAGAATGAGAGAGCATATGGGTTAGTACTGTGAGAATGAGAGAGCATATGGGTCAGTACTGTGAGAATGAGAGAGCATATGGGTTAGTACTGTGAGAATGAGAGAGCATATGGGTCAGTACTGTGAAGTGGGTAAACTAAATAGGTCACTACTGTGTGATCTCTGCAAGATTTGTACAGGCTTTGGCAGGGGATAACACCCGGCCATTAAAAAGCAGTATGAAAGTAGGCCATATAGTTGGGTGCAATTTAATAGTTGGAGGGGTAAGCGACTCCAATCTAGAGTGTATTTTAAGAGGTACCAAGGATAAGGGTCATTCCATAGAGGTTTATAGTTTAATGCTGTCATGCTAACCCAAACTTGTTACAACAAGGGGGCTGAGATGGGCCGGGAAAAAAGAGGCAAAAGAGGGAAGGCCTCCCTGAAAGGGGGGGGTCCCAAAATGCACCACACCCCTGTGAGGGAGTGGAAGGGGTTAACGTCTCATATAATGGAAAGAGATACTGGTGAACTTGGGCAACTGAGGATCCAGGTCCTCATCTAAGTAGTGGACAGTTAGATCTAGCCACAGTCAACCTCAAAACGTCCCACTGAAGAGGAGGGGCACCATACAGCATGAAATGCTTTCCATGTCCCAAGGACACAGGATTTTCCTGAGGAAAGTATTGGAGGCCAAGATGGAGCACAGCTCCAGAAACTGATTCAACACAGCAGCAGCACTGGATAGTTAAAAATGAGAAACTGAGGGGGGATACTACAAGCAAAGGATTAGCCTGTGGTTCAAAAGAGGAGCTCTCTGCTCTGGAATGCCGGACCCATCAGGATGTAAAAGGGAGGGAGTACCTTCATGCAGGAGGCTTATCAGAGGGATCAGCTGACCTCTGAGCCCTATGAGTTGTTTAGGAGTTCAGCTCCAAGGACCTGGGGGCACCTACTAGATGGGAGCAGCCGAAAAACTGAAAGGCACCCAATGGTGAAAATAGTGGACTAGTTCCTTGTGCTCAATCCCAAACAGCCTTACTCACAAGTGAGTATTCCAGAAACAAGGTCAAGTGCTGATGTAATGCCATGGCTCTAGGCCTAGAAAGAGGATAACTTACCAGCACACAAAGGTGCAAAGCCCAGTACCCAAAGTTTACATTCCAAGCCAGCCCCACAACACCCAGTCCACCAGAGTCCAGATACAGCACTTCTAAGTCAGGTTTAGAAAAGGTCACTATGGAAAGCTACTATAAAAAAAAGCAACTCTAGCAGCGATGTGGTGAGGAATCTTAACTGAAGTCAACTGAGGAAGAAATCTTTGAACCAAATCAAAGAAAAATGCTAGAAAAAACTGGCAGATTTTTTTCTCAGAAGAGCTGAAAAATGACATCAATCCTCTTAGGACACTATAAAAAAACTGAGACATGCTGGGTAGAAGAGGGGATATACAGGGACTGCTTAGTTTTTCCTGTCCGCCAGTGTATAAACCTCCTGTAGGTGGCAGTATAGCCCCAAATGTATCTGAATTAATGTATAGCTTAATGGATTAAAAAAATTTTTTTTTTGCATAAACCACTTTAGCAAATTTACTTTATATAATTTATGTATATTTTTTATTTAAGCAAGGAATCAATGGCTCCACTTACTTTGCAAAATTTCAGCCACTGCAGCCGGATCTACTTGCTTTTGAAAAACCTGTAAAAATAGCAAAAACAAAAGATTAAACACAATGATATCAAGGTAACACATAGAAACCATAGAAACATATTTAAAATGTTGAGACCGTGGCATTCACCACACATTTGTGGGTTTGGTACATGCAAATCATTATATAAAACACATTTGCTAGAAAGAACTACCTTCACATTTGCTAACTCATGCAACATTTACAAACATTCTTCAAATGTAGAATAGTGCTTACTGTACTATTTATAATCAGGCAAATGTTACATTCACTGCACATTTGCTGCGCATTCACTGAAAACTTGCACTTTGCTCATACAATTACAATAATAAATCTGGAAAGTTTTCAGTGACATCATGGCCTTTAACGCTATATTTGGTACATTGTTCACCATATTAGGTATTGTATGAAATAAATGTTAAAGTATAAATAAAGGCAAAACCTTTTTTTTTTTTTTTTTTTAGTTGTGGAGAGTGGAGATGGATTAGAACAACTGTTAGGTTTTATTGCTGTCTGTGCCCTGTTAGGAAGATTCACTCTATTTGTCCTGTTTAACATAATCATCGAAAGTGAAAGTAAAACCCCACATTTTGGGATGTCCCCAGAAAAGAAATAGAGGGGAAATTTTCCAATGGGGCAATAGCTCTGGTGACCTGGGGGTCTCAAAGGAACTACCTTAATTTGCAGGGATTTCCTCTCACTTCCTATCTTGGCTATGGGACAGGAAGTGAAGGTAAATCTCTACAATGGGACACAGATGTCAAGAAATAAACTGACAGTTATAACCCACGCTTACTCTATCCAAAAAGAAAAAAAAAAGTTATGCCTATAGGTGTACTTTAATTTGGGAATAACCCTGACCAGAGATCCCTGAGTACCCAGAACCGTTCTTCACAAGAGATACCGCTCCCTTTTTCCCAAAGAGCACAATTGCTGCATTATAAACTTACTAAATATTACTGGCAAATGTATATAATATACAATACTGTATATAGTACATCGCTCCAATGGACATTCAGACAGCAAAAAGAACATTTTTAAGTAGGATAGAGAAGGTGTAAACTCTTGGGTTGATTTACTAAAATTGGAGAGTGCAAAATTTGGCGCACCTGTGCATGTTAGCCAATCAGCTTCTAACTTCAGCTTGTTCAATTAGGCTTTGACAATAAAACATGGAAGCTGATTGGTTTCTATGCAGAGCTGCACCAGATTTTACACTATTCAGCTTTAGTAAATGAACCCCTCTGTTTTTATTGACATGTTCGAGGGTTCTTCAAAACGTTTCCGGACTTTTTTAACATATTCTTTATATATGTGTAAAAGTGAGAAAACTTTTTGAAGATCCCTCGTACATGTGTCCCCATTGGGAGACTTACCCTCAAATTTTTGCCTTGATGGTCACCAACAGTGGAAATAAGAAGTGTCCTCAATGGGGATGCAAAAAGCAATGAAACCCAGACAGTGGATTTGACCTTTCACTAAAAAATTTGTTTTACACTTTTGCTCAAATTGTTATTCACATGAAAGCTTTTTGTTGCATGCTTAAATGATGTTTTATTGCCAAGTTACATAACTTCTTTTCTACTTTACGTTAGGCTTGACAATCATTTTAGGCAACTTGAAAAAAATTATTTATGTTTCCCAACTGCAATGAAAAAGCATGCTGACATTTTTCTGAACATCACAAAAAATATTAAAGACATCACCATGTGTAAACCATCAAAATGGCTCTAGGCAATAAAGGGAATCTGTCACAAATTAAAAAAATACCATTTGTAGGAGAATGCAATGAAAGCTGCCATTCCTTAGGTGTCACACAGTTTTGCATTGTGATAGATGTCAAGGCTCCAGGACTGGCATCTCTATCTCTGCTTTAATACTTACTGGGTCATTGACACAGAAAAAGCACGCAAGTGAAGTATATTAGCACTTCAAGTCAAAAGAACCATGATATCCAACAGTTTATACAGATAAATGGGGTTATTTACTAAAACTGGAGAGTGCAAAATCTGGTGCAGGTCTGCATAGAAAACAATCAGCTTGTAGGTTTTATTGTCAAAGGTTAGCTGAACAAGCTGAATTTAGAAGCGGATTGGCTACCATGCACAGGTGCACCAGATTTTGCACTCTCCAGATTTAGTAAATCAACCCTATAGTGTGCTGAGCAAAAAGTCTAAACATTAATACACACAGAAACACAAGTTTATATCATTCGTGCTTTATTCTGTAATCCTTTACATTTCATTCCTGCAAGACACTTGTATCTGAAATGCTGTCCATGCTTTCCTCAACAAAATTTTGCACGTGGCCATATTTGTGGGCAAATGTGCAATATAACTATGAGGTCTTACATCAATATTTACATTTAGAGTGTGATTTTTTTATTTATTTTATTTACTCGTGTGGCTTTCTGCTGCATGGAAAAGGGTTAGATTTTTTTTAGTATGCCTGTATAATGGGGCAGGATCACAAGATTAGGAGGAAGGAACCACTGTGGTCCCATCCAGGGGCAGACTGACCATTTAAAAACTAGGGCACTGCCCGAGGGCCCGGGGTCAGCAGAGGGTACCTTTTTCATAGGCTTTTATGAGTTTGGGCAAGGACACAGGGGCCCCATGATCCCCTATTGCCGGGGGGCCCCATGAGTTGTCAGTCCACCCCTGGTCCCATCCTTGCATTTATCAGAAAGGTGGGGAGAGATTTGGTGCTACATACAGTGGACATGTGCACACTGTAAGTTTACATTTCTTTTCAAATGCATTAATCCATTGAAGAATTTTGTTTCGTCATATTCATCATGTTGAACTAATTCGCTTTTGGAATTCATTTCATATTTTCGCCATTTGTTTTGTATATTTGTTGGTCCAGGTGGCTTTGAAAAATTTTGCAGTTTTTCTAAAAAACAGCTATATTTTATGTTTTGGTTTCAATAATTTGGGTGGATTCGTTATTCATATATCGCAACTATTCAATATTTTCAGACGCAACGGAATAAATAATGCAAAATTTGGTGGCCCTGAATTTTTCAAACCTAAGAACTGCATTAGACTGTGGAACCTAACTGACTGGCTGTGTGACAATTACAAATTAAATTTAAATCACAAGTTTACTTGAATCTGAATTAACAAATGAATTTGAAAATTGAATTCATTTCTCCATGGGCCCTAACTACTATAGCATCATGTGACGTCATCCGAATGAAACAAAAGAAACAAATGCATTAGCTAATTTTGTTTTAACTTTTTTGATTCACTGGTATTCGTTACTATGTACATTCAGAGATTCATATACATACTATACATACAAATCTCTGAAAATAAAATTTTCATCCGAATGCACACGTTTCATGAGGACACATAAGGGCTTACCACTTTGAAATATGGGTTAGTACTTGTGTGAAAGCCGTGATATAAAATGAAGGCTTTTCCTTGATTTCCTAGGTCTTTAAAGGGGGAAAGGGGTCAAACCAGCATTGTTTGATTTTGGCTTTGCCTAGCATAGCCCAACCAATAGGAACAGAGTCTTTCACAGTTTAGAAAGGTAGGATATTTCTTTTTGGTCTCCAGTAGACTCCTAGGAAAGTTTTCATGATCCTCTATGTTGAAGGCCAGGTTACAATATAAAGCCTATGTATACATAAAAAAAAACATAGGCAAAAAGGACATCATATACCTTCAGTGTGATGTGTCCCTTGTGCTTCTGTCTTCTTGATCAGTTGAAATATTCCATCCTCCGATGCCTCACCCGGCTGCTGTAAACTTCCAGTGCGGCATAGGCTAAAAGACCCAAAAGAGTTATCACAGGCTTTCATCAACTGACTGTGCCTGCTCTTTCTGCACAGCTCCTCCATTCATAGAAGCTGTACAATAGCTTCTATGAATACAACACAATCTATGAATGAAGATTGTAGGCCGTCCTCCATTCATAGATTCTGTTTCATTCACAGAAGCTATAGTTTGGCTTTTGTGAATAGAATAGCTGGGCGGAAAGGATAGGTATAGTCCGGCACTCTTGATGAGAGCCTGTGACAGCTCCCTTAATTCTATTAACCCCCAGAAGATTATGGCGGCGGGTTGGGGGTGGCATCATAGAAGGAAGATTTCTACTGAACTAGGCAGAAAAACAAAGGGACACATGATCACACTGAATGTAATGTCCCTTATGCTTATTTTGTAATTGTTTTTGTAGGTAAACTTAGGCTTTAAGTCAAATCTGTTATTGAGGCTTTCTGAAGATCAGTAATGACTTTGGCTTCCTTAGAGTGGGCTGATTCACAATCACAATAGAGTGTTAAGATTTCCTTTTTTAAGGGTTTTCTTTAAACGGTTAGACATGAGGGCAAAGTCCACCTTTAACAGAATAACACTATCACAGTCCTGATCCAACAGGTTTAAATCGATATATACTGAGGCTTCTGAGTTTGTTGACTGGTTTATCTATCAAATATATATCCTGTGTAGTTGTGCAGGTATTAAGGTTTATAAAAAAAATTAAGCCAGGGGTGCTCAACCCGTGGCCAGTGGGCCACATGTGGCCCGTGGAGCCCTCTGATGTGACCTGTGACCTCAAACCAGGGAAGCACATGCTCAGGGCTGAAACGATCACGATCTGGGCTTGCTGACCCACAATCCCAGAGCATCAGAGTTGATGCAGACGGACATGGAGGGAACAGCAACCACATAAGCTGATGCTTCTTCTGTAGTGCAGGCTCTTGTTCCAAGTGGAGTGATACCAAATGCACTTCGCCTGGGATCTTTCATATGTTTTATATGCGTAGTAAACACATACACTGCGAGTTACCTGCGCTGAGCCATAGACTTTTATTAAATCCTGCGAGAATACAGGAATTTGGTGTGCTTTCAGACAGTGCACCACACCCACAAGATATAACAGAAGTCTATTGCAAAGTGCAGTTATTCGTCAGGAAAGCCACATGTGCACTGCGCTGCACCCACGGTGCAGGTAAACCACAGTACATCTGTGTGAAAGCAGTCTTATAGGAGACTCAGAACAGTAAGTGCTCTTTTACCTTTGCGGTTTAGGGGGTGGTAAAATCCCATAGTTGTTTTACTACACCCTCCCAACCATCAGTGTAGCATCAGGGGTCACAATGGAGACCCTGCCCCATGCTCCAGGGAGCCAGTGCAGTCTCCCTGTCACATTCTGTTTTATACTTGGGCAGGAGGGGAGGCGGAAGCAGCATACACAGGAACCAATCCTCTCCATTTTCCTCCTGCAACCACTAAAAGCCTGCTTCTCATCCTCTCCCTACAGCACTCAGGAGGAAAATGTTCATTATACTATTCAAAATGAAAAATTCGAAATTCTGAACCATTTCTTTTTATTGTGACCGGCGACTGGTTACCAAATCACTTAAGTGGCCCTCCCTTTTCAGAAGATTGAGCACCCTGCTTTAAGCCAAGACCATCATGAACTGCTTAGGAAATTATATCATGAATAGACTTTTTAAATGGCTGGATGTATAATCTAATATACTGTAGCTTGTAATTATTACCACTAATGTGGGGGTCATGTCAGCAAGTAAAGTGGACCTGCTAGGTATTTTAAACTGAGTCTTCCACCAGTTCCTCAGTATATTCCAATGTTTATTCAACAACCAGAATTGCAGGAGGCCACTATCATGTAGCTGGTAAAGGCAGAAATTGTGAAAGGGCTCTCCCTTACATCTACTGTCCTGTTTGTCCCCTGAGATTGATAACAGGGCAGCAAAGGACACGGAGTGGCACAGGCGCCTGTAGTAAATCCTAGCTAGTAGAAGAACTAGATCTTGCGATGAAGTAGAAGCTGAAGGACATGAATTTGTACTAGATGTCATCACAGGGCTTGCAGAAGCAAGAGGCAGGAATGTGGTCAGATAAGTAGAAGTTGGCAACATGAGGGCAGCAGACATACAGATTTGGAAGACGAGAGTGTAGATATGAGGCTGGTCGAGGTCAGCATCACATGGGCAGAATTGAAGCGTGGAGCTGCTCACCCATCCTGTCTTCACCTCACAACTCTTATCAGTAGGATCTCCTGAACAGAGGAGCTACACCTTGTGTTTAAGCTCCATGCTCTGAGAAGCAAGCAAGAGGGAAAGCTAGGCTAGTAGGTTAAAGTGGTAGTAAAATCTATTTTTGTACTTGTATCTACAGGCAAGCCTATAATAAGGCTTACCTGTAAGTACTGCAAATATCTCCTAAATATGCACTGTTTAAGAGATATTTTGTAGCAACACCAGCGCATATACTCTGAAGGAACAACATGCCTATGCTGTTCTTTCAGAGCTGCCATAAAAAGTAACTCCTGCGTGCATGCGTTGGATTGACGTAATCGCGGCTCGGCCATTCAAGCCACTGGAGCCCACGAACCCAAAAGGACTTGGTGAACGTGGAAGCCCTGTCAGCTGTGATAGCATGCCACTGGAGGCTTCGCTTAAAGGTAAGTTTCACATAATGTGCAAGCATGCGATGCATACTAGCACATTATGACATTGCCTTGCAACTATCAGGTTTACTACCGCTTTAATCAGAGCAGGCCATGGCCAAGGCAATTTGATCAGGACAAGGGTAGAGGAATACTGGCTGCACACTGCTATCAGCCCAGAAAAGCAAGTGTCTAGAAGACAGGGGATTTAGAGGTGCCTTGGCAGTTTTTATTGCTGTCTGTGTCTCTGCTAAGGAGATTCGTGTTCTCTAATTTTCCTGATGACCATTGTGACTGGGACTTAAAGTGAGGGGAAACCCAAAATTTTGAGTTGTAACCAGAACAGCAATAGAGGGGAAATATTGCAATGTGGACACTTGTTCCTGTGCCAACTGTCTAATAGGGGAATTTCCTCACATTGGAAAGATATCCTCTCACTTCCTGTTCTGTCCACAGTTGTCAAATAAAAAAACTGACCAGGGTATTAATCATTCCCTACTTCAGCCTAAATGAAAAAAAAAACAGATTTTAACCTTAGATACACTTTAAGATGTCTTAAGGACTCGTTCATACTATGCTCCTAATTAGGAGGTAAAAAATATAATTCTTGCCAATTTAACAAAGTTATTTCTCTGTCTGGCATACTGTGTTATAATCAATTAGTTTTGTGGTCATTTACGTTCAATTTGCCATTTATTCTAACCCGTTTTTAAACAGATTAAGAGCATTTACCACTAAACGGTAGTATGTCTATTTACTGGTAGTAACCCACAACCAGGTTAAAAGTATTTTTCATGTGTACTTATCCATGCTTGCAGTGATTATTAGACAACCAGGTATGTCAGTGGGGCCAAGGTTGTTCTTGCAGTCAAGGCACAGAACAGAGAACCCAAAGTTACCAAGCAGCTCCTTTGGGGGTGACGCCACACAGGTGATCACCCCAAACCAGACATGTAATACTTCCTTACAAGCATGATACATATTAACATATTTTGGGAAGGTACATGAATACAGTGACAACCTATAAAAGTGGACTTCTCACCTTTTCGAACCTCATTTTTTCATGAAACAGTAGTGGGAATACAGCAGGAAGGCACCTTGTTTCCTTGCACTGACCCAGAAGGCTTACAGTAAGAAAAATGTCATCTTTATCTGGCAAGAATACACCAGGACAAGTAACCTAGAGAAGAAGAAAAATCCCATAGCATTATATTTTTATCCAACATTGATGCACTATTTTGATCTTCAGTGTTTTACCCATTGTAACACTTACAGCATGAATCTGAAGTTCCACCACAACTTTCAGAGGCATGTCTCGGGACGTTGACAGCAAGTAGTAGTTACTGGTATTTTAAGTGATGTATACTTTTGCCAGCAAAGATGTTACTTAGCCATAACAGGGCAAGACACCTTATCTCTGCAAAGGGAAACACATTTTAAGTTATGAATTCTAATTATTAACATGTGATAATCATTTTTAGGGATATTTGCTTACTAAAGTAGCATGCCTAACTTAAACTAGCGCATCAAAATGCATGGAAATGTGCATTTAAACAGGCAGAAGCAAAATTGACTGAAGGTGCACTTTTATGTGTGTTGTAGTGTGAGTCCTAAGCTTTGAAAATTGTTCTTTAAATTTCTAACACATCACTTAAAATATCACATTTTAAAAAAAAAATGGGACACCTTCAATAAAATGTAAAGAACGAATTTAAAGTGATTTTGTTTTAATAATAAACATGTTATACTTCCCTGCTCTGTGCAGTGGTTTTGCAGCCCTGATCATCCTCTTCTGGGGTCCTCTGCCATCACTCCTGGCTCCACCTCTTCAGTGAGTGTGCCCTTAGAAAGCCACTTCCTATGGGGGCACTCGTGTGGGTTCATTCCCAAGCTGTGCTGCCTGTGTCTATAGGAACAGACAGCGCAGCTCCATCCCATCCCCTGCTCCATGGTCACAGGATTTGCTTCTCAGCAGCAGAAGCCAATGATTCCCGCTGCTATCAATCTGCCCTGTGAGGAGGGAGAGAGTGGAGAGAGCCACTGCTCTCGGGAACAGTGCTAGATCTAGATTGGGCTCAGGTAAGTATAAGGGGGTACTGAATAGGATTGTGTGCCACAGAAGGTTTTTTACCTTAATGCAGATAATAAATAAAAGTGGTTATAAAGGCTGAATGTTTTTTACCTTCATACATTCTATGCATGAAGGTAAAACGCCTTCTGTGTGCAGTATCCCTCCAGACCCCCCCCCAATACTCACCTAAGCCCCCTCTCAATCTAGTGATGTGCACTGGAGTCTCAGCTATCCCAGGACTCCCTCCTCTCATTGGCTGAGACAGTCAATCACAGCAAGTGAGTCAATGAGGACAGAGAGAGGGTGGGGCCGAGCCTCGGCTCCATGTGTGAATGGACACACGGAGCAGCGGGTACCCCGATACCAAGCTCCTTGCTGTGGGGGCACCCGACAGGCAGGAGAGGCCAGGAGTGCCTGCGGGGGACCCGAGAAGAGGAGAATCCAGGCTGCTCTGTGCAAAACCACTGCACACAGCAGGTAAGTATAGACATGCTTGTTATTATGTTTTAAAAAAAATTATGCCTTTAGAATCACCTTAAGGTAAAAGAATAAGAATTTACTACTACTTTTAAATTCAAACATTGGGGATTTTTATCTGAAAAAGATTATTAAAGTGATTTGTTAACATTGTAATGCAGTAATAAAGTTAGGGATATTCCCCTATTCCCTAACAGTCCGACACCTGCAAGGTCCCTCGCTGGCATCTTCTCTCTGGGTGCCAGTTTTTGGTCATCCTGTATGGCCAGTGCAGGATGACCTCACTCGCATGTATGCACAGCTCCATGTACATTTTATGGAGGATTGCAAACATGAAGGTAAGTGTATTTAATTGCAGAAAAGACATTCTGCAATAAAGAACCTGCAATTTTTGTCAGCCTTTAGTTCCATTCACACATGGAGCCGCAGGTGCCCTACAGCAAGCTGCTTGCTGTGGGGGCACCCAACAGGAGGGAGAGGCCAGGAGCACCTGCGGGGGACCTGAGAAGAGGAGTATCCAGGCTGCTCTGTGTAAAAGCACTAACACAACAGTGACAACAGACAGCCTTTAGTTCTGCTGCAGAAAAAAAAAGACTTTCACTTCGCTTATTAAAGAGAACCAGTCATCAACCAGGCATTTGTAACACTTTGAATCACCACTTTATAAAGCATAGTTAAACCCAAACACAAAAATGTAACCATTCTAATAATATTGTTACTGTTAGCATCACATTTTTTATTCTGCCCATAGTTCCCCACAATAATTACTAGAAGCCCAGAGCCTGCTCATTCAGTAGACTGTAGGATTTTTAGTAGAAGGGATCTGGGAGAAGGAAATGTTTGGAAACGTAGCCTGGCAGCAAAAGGGTTACAAAACATCATGAAGGACATTTCCGATTACAAACCCCTAATAGCTGGCATCAAGCACATTTGACAATTGTATGTGTAGTGAGGTCAGGCAGAAGATTGCTGAAAAAGGATGAATAATTAGATGCATGGTACATAGCAGTTCAATACTTAATATAGAGAATATACTAGATCATGTAAATAGAAAAGAACAGAATAGAATCGTATAGATGAATAGAGAGCAGCTTACAGCCTCAGTATTTTCCTGGAGTCCCAGAGGAAGCGTCTTGTCTCCAAGGTAACACAAACACTGTGCTCTGTGAACCGCTCCTCTTCCGTCATCATCCCGCGCCCACCCATGTGCTGAGCAGGGCGCACTTCCTGTGATGAAGCGACCAAGGGAGCCATCTTTGTAGCGGTAGAGCCCACGCCAAGACAGGCGGTGGCTTTGGTTGTTTGTGGTATTGGCTATACGGGCCGGAAGGGGAGTGAGCTGTACGGCTGTGTTCCCTTTCATGTTGTGGTGGTCTAGCCGGTAAGTGTGTTTTATTTCTTGTTAAGGAGGCAGGAAGCATATGTAATCATCTACTTATTGAGACTACACATCTTTTCCCATACTTAGTACTGTATTCTTCGTGGGGATGGAATGGTCCCTTTAAAAAGTTTTTATTATGTTTACAATTGCGTGATCTGCTAACATACTTCCATGATCTGTTACTGTACTAGAGAGCATGTTTGTGAATGTACTTTCTAATGTTACCTGTGTACAGACTGAAGATGTAACTGTTATCACATGGGGAACATGTACTTCCTGCCTGACTGGGTACAAAGAGATGGGCTTGGATTGCTTCTCAATTGGCCTGATCACACTGATTGATAATCAGAGACTGTGCAGTTCATCAATAATCCTCTGTTGTCAGTCTATAAAACCTCATATGTGATATAGGCTTCACATTGGATCTAGTAAAACTGGGCACTCTGTTCTTTTAAGCACCCCCTGGAATATTTTGTAAATACTTTATGATCCTACCAAGGATAAGTACTGTCTTTAACCACTTGCCCTCCTGAGGATTTACCCCCCTTCCTGACCAGGCCATTTTTTGCATCACAGCGCTGCATTACTTTAACTGACAATTGCACAGTAGAGCTTTCTTTTGGTGGTATTTGATCGCCTGTGCGCTTTTTAATTTTTGCACTATAAAAAAATAAAAGGCTGAACATTTTGAGAAAAAACACTAATTTTGAGAAAAATACTGCTTGGACCTTGAAGAAGGGGACATACCTGGAAAGCTTGTCCTGAAAATTGTATGTTAGTGCAAACAAAACAAAAAAAAAGTATCACGGACAGTACTCAATTGTTTCTGAGAAAAAAAACTTTTGACTTTTTGCTATTAAACATGTCCGGTAAAAAATTTTAAAAAATCAAATTTTGTCAAATTTAGGCCAAAATGTATACTGCTACATGTCTTTGCTAAAAAAAAATAAAATCCTAAAATGTGTAAATTAATTGGTTTATGTGAAAGTTATAGTGTTTACAAATGATGTATGTATGTGTGTGTGTGTATATATATATACACACACGTGTGTGTGTGTGTGTATATATATATACACACACATGTGTGTGTGTGTATGTATATATATATATATATATATATATATATATATATATATATATATATATATATATATACACAGTTGCAAGAAAAAGTATGTGAACCCCTTGGGATTACGTGGAGTTTTGCATGAATTGGGCATAAAATGTGCTCTGAACGTCATCTAAGTCACAACAATAGAAGAACACAGTCTGCTTAACATAATACCACACAAACATTAGATGTTGCCATGGTTTAATTGCACATAACATGTAAACATTCACAGTGCAGGGAGGAAAAAGTATGTGAACCTTTGGACTTAATAACTGGTTGACCCTCCTTTGGCAGCAATAACCTCAACCAAACGTTTCCTGTAGTTGCAGATCAGACCTGCACAACGATCTGGAGTCATTTTGGACCACTCCTCTTCACAAAACTGTTTCAGTGTAGCAATATTCTTGGGATGTCTGGTGTGAATCGCTCTCTTAAGGTCATGCCACAGCATTTCAATCGGGTTGAGGTCAGGACTCTGACTGGGCCACTCCAGAAGGCGTATTCTGTGCTGTTGCAGCCATTGGTTTGTTGAATTACTTGTATGCTTTGGGTCATTGTCCTGTTGCATCACCCAAACTCTGCGGAGCTTCAGTTGGCGGACAGATGGTCGTACGTTTTCCTGCAAAATGTCTTGATAAACTCTGGAGTTCATTTTCCCATCAATGACAACAATCCGTCCAGGCCCTGAGGCAGCAAAGCAGCCCCAAACCATGATGCTCCCTCCGCCATGTTTCACAGTGGGGATGAGGTTTTGATGTTGGTGTGCTGTGCCTTTTTTTCTCGCACACAGAGTGTTGTGTGTTCTTCCCAAACAACTCAATCTTGGTTTCATCTGTCCACAGTATATTTTGCCAGTAGTGCTGTGGAACATCCGGGTGCTCTTTTGCAAACTTCCAACATGGTGCAATCTTCTTTTTGGACAGCAATGGCTTCCTCCGTGGTGTCCTCCCATGTACTCAATTCTTGTTTAATGTTTTCCTTATTGTAGATGTGTCAACAAACATGTTGGCATGTGCCAGAGATTTCTGTAGGTCTTTAGCTGACGCTCTGGGATTCTTCTTTACTTCATGCAGCATTCTGCGCTGTGCTCTTGCAGTCATTTTTACAGGACGACCACGCCTAGGGAGAGTAGCAACAGTGCTAAACTTTCTCCATTTGTAGACAGTCTGTCTTACCGTGGACACATGAACATCAAGGCTTTTGGAGATACTTTTGTAACCCTTTCCAGCTTCATGCAAGTCAACAATTCTTGATCGTAGGTCTTCTGAGAGCTCTTTTCTGCGAGGCATGGTTCACATCAGACAGTGCTTCTTGAAACCAGTAAACCCAAAACAGGTGTGTGTTTTTAAAGGGCAGGACAGCTGTCAGCAACACATCCAATATCATCACACTGATTGGAGTCAAGGTTAGCCCACTCCTGGCTCCAATTAGCTCTGGGAGAAGTCATTAAGCTAGGACCTCACATACATTTTCCTCCCTGCACTGTGAATGTTTACATGTTATGTGCAATTAAACCATGGCAACATCTAATGTTTGTGTAGTATTATGTTCAGCAGACTGTGTTCTTCTATTGTTGTGACTTAGATGACGTTCAGAGCACATTTTATGCCCAATTCATGCAAAACTCCACGTAATCCCAAGGGGTTCACATACTTTTTCTTGCAACTGTGTGTATATATATATATATATATATATATATATATATATATATATATATATATATATATATATATATATATACACACACACACACACACACTGGGATTATTTATTTTTAATTTTTACTAGTAATGGCGGCAATCAGCTTATTACAGGACTGCAGCGGGCATTCTGACCCAAGAGGAACTGACTAGGTGTCACTGACATCCCCAGTGACACCAATACAGTGATCAGTGCTAATAAAAAGCACTGGCACTGTACTAATGACACTGGGCAGGAAGGGGTTAACATGTGGGGCATGTGCTGTTTAATTGTGGGCTGTGTTAGCGGTTTCAACTGTAAGCATACAGCTTTGCATGGCTCTGCTATGCAAAGCAGTGTGCAGGAGCTGACAGGGAAGAGAACTGTATTGTTTACATACAGTTCCCTCCCTCCATTGGTAATGCTCCTCAATCACCAGGTGCCGGTGAGTAATCACTGGCCGAGACCCAGTGATTGACAGCTGAGGCTGCAAATAGTGGCACGGGTAGGGCGCGCAGGCCCTTACCCGGATATGCAAAATCACGTGTATATATTCGTGATTTTACGCACCCCTGCCACCCTGTAGCAGTATATCTGCTATAGGGCAGTGGGAAAGCGGTTAATAGGGTGACAACCCTCTGTCTTTTTCAGTGAAATCACTTCAGTGTTGTCACCATTGTGGCTTCTCTAGCTAAAGCCGAACTAAACCCTCCTCTCCTTTACAGCCATGTAAGCCTCTGTTTGACCTGCAGTTGCAATGGAGCTACCCAAGTGATCATCTATGAGATTGTAAGCTCGAAAGAGCAGGGCCCTCGAACCCCTCATGTATTGTTTTGTTATTGTATTGTCTCATGTACTGTCCCCCACTATAATGTACAGCGCTGAGCAAACCTTTTGGCGCTATATAAATACTGTATAATGATAATAATATGACACCAGCCATTTGATGGCCTGACAGTTTGGTTGAGAGCTGACATAATCACACTAACAACTGTAACAGTTATTCACTGCATGCCTTGAATGTTAGTTTCGCAAAACTAAGGGCCCATTCACACCAGTACTCATTGGAGGAAATTTGCAAGGAACGTGTTCAAAATGCACTGCTGTTGCAGTGCATTTGTCTGCACCGGTACAGTATTACTATGTAATCAGGTTGCTGTTCACTTTTTTTAAGTAGTGCATGCCGTACTTTTAGGCCACTTGTACACGGGCGTCATAATTTACTTATGTTTCCTCCCGTGTGCAAGGGGCCAAAAGCTGAATGTAAAGACCTGAGTAATGTTGGGTATAGGCCAGCAAGTGTCCTTTTACATAGAAGTTTCATTCCATTTGTTTCATCAGCTCAGTCATGTTCTTTAAAAGAAAAAAACGGATTCAGTTAACATCACTTTTTAGCATCCTCTACTAATGCAAGAACGGACAGTTTGTCCATTTTTTGTATGTTCCGTTTTTTAACGAAACAAAAATAGAGGTTGGATTCAGTTAAAAAAATGGATGTTGACGGATGCAGATGTAAACAGATGATTATCAGTTTACATATATTTTTCAAAAGATATGCGTTGATGTCTGTTTTTCATTCATCAACGGATGGATGAAAAATGGACAAAGAAAACACCTTTTTAAAAGGGGCCTTAAGGTGTGTAAATGTATAGATGAGTAAAATTCTTCTTTATTGCCAGTATTGTAATGTAATCATTTATACTTGCATAAACAAGTGAAAGGGTAAACACGTGAGTAAATTACTGCGCTTGAATGAAACAAATTCTGCTTTTGATTTACTGTTCTGTACTCCGTGCTGTATTACTGACTTTTACTCAGCTGTGTGTCACGTAGACAACAATACATCTCATTTAAGATTAGTAAAAATCGCATGTGAATTGCGCAGGAATGCACAGCATGTTCCTGTGCAATTCATAGTATGAACCGACTTTAAAGGCAGAGATACTCCTCTTTTCAAGAGTCCCTCTGGCACCGGCATCTTCGCCTGTGTGCCAGTTTTCAGGCTTCTTCATTGACCGGCACGGGGTGACATCACACCTGAGAATGTGTGCAGAATCTAGTTATCCTGGCACACAGGGTCAGGCAGGTCACTGTAAAATAAATGTGCAGCACTAATAAAAATGTGTGTTATAAACAATGATGTCCAGTGTGATTGTAAAAAAGAAAGGAAACATCATAAAAAAGAAACAGGGAATTCTGAATACTCCAATGAAGAAACAAAATGAACGGTAAATCAACAAAATGTAGTGACTTCTGTACTGCACCTCCACCATAATGCACTCGCTAGAAGTAAGTAGCAAGCAAGCCCAGAGCGGAATGACACCAAGAGGTATTCCTGCTTGTTCCTCCTGCCAGTGACCCGGATGAAGGTGGGATCTCTCCAGAAGCCAGTGATACACCAAATGAACAATCAAAAGTAGAGTAGCCAAGTCTCCATCTCCATTCCACGGTGAACCAAGGAAAGGGGTTCCTAGAGGGCAAGCTCTTAGACCGAGCCCAAAGACCATATCATATAGCGTCAGGGGTGTATTTATCACAAGGCAAACAAGGCATTTGCCTAGGGTGGCATTTTTCAGGGGGGTAGCACCATCCCCTGAAAGAAGGAAATGAAGAAGGGACATGCAGCATGGAGACCAGGTGGGATCTGAGAGAGGCTACGGGCTGCTTGATGGTGTATGCAGAGCCTGATTCTTGATCCTGGGGATGTCCGGAGCTGTGAAGGTGAGTGTCTTATCTGTTGTCGTGGGGTGGGGTTGTCAGTGTATGGGGGGCGGTGGTAGTGGAAGGCTCTCTCGGGTGGGAGTGGGGCTGGGGTGTTGTTGGTCAATGTCAGGCTCTCTTTGTAGGGGAGGGGGGTGTTGGTCGGTGTCAGGGTATCTCCGTGGGGAGGGGAGCCAATTTTTGTGTTGCCTAGGGCAGCATGAAACCTAAATACACCACTGTATAGCGTAGTATGTTTTATTAAAAAGATAGCAACCACGTGGAGCATAAAATCATCAATGGATAAAAAGCACTTACAAAGATGGCCGCTGGACCATCACGTAGACGCGAAGGCGTGACATCAGCACGTAGGCTCCTCCCTACACATGTGCAGCTCAACTTACATTCCAAGGGTTGCTGTGATTAGGCAAGTAGGTGTAGTTTATTGCAGAAGAGGACTTGCATGCCTTTTCTGCAATAAACAGCCTGCCAGCTCATGATGATTTACAGCTGAACTAAACAGATACATTTAATGGGTTTCCAAAACCGTTACATTCAAGGCCTGCCAGGAATGATAACTGTTACAATTGTTTCTGCTGTCACCTGAACTGTCAAGTCATCAAATGGCATGTTTCAAAACTGATCACATGTGCAGCACCATGGCAAGTGCACATCAAACACAGGCCAAGATGGCAGCTTTCTTGGCTGTTAAGGATAGGAGGGTCTAGTGTTGGCAGTGCTGATAGCCCGATTGGTGAATAGCCACACCTAGCTCCACCCACAGTCATATGTAGATTGACAGCACATTACTTTGTCTACAGGAGCTTTGGTAAGTAATGTAAGGCTACATTTAGACGTCCAGCAGCCCTTGCCTCTTCTCTGATAAGTGATCTGCGGTAGATTGGTTTAGAGAGGCATTTGACAGGCAGTGAGGAAGCGATATGTCACCTCCTCAGCACCTCTTTTAACAATGTAAATGCCTTACCACAACTGCATGGCCCCATTTACTTGAATGGGTAGCTTCAGCTGCAATATTGCTCAGCAAACAAAAGATTATTTTCACCTGGTGACCCGGCAAATAAGTCTGTTGTTATTTTTCAGCAACCTTTAACAACCCAAGCTGTCCAGACAAAGTAGGAGTTAGAGCCCTGGTACCCAAACTGCAGCCCAGGGGCTGCATACAGCATTTTTTGTTTGGCCCTCTGGCTCCCTGCAGACACTAATTTGTTTTTCCCTGATTTAATAGCAGTGATTTCTAGCAGTCTCATGCAATATGTCTCCAGTCTATGACTGTCTGCTGAAGAATGTCTCCAGTGACTCCTATAGCGTGCTCACAGTCTCTGACAGTCTCTTGCATTATGTCTTCAGTCTCTATCTCCTCTACCACATATGCAGTTTCTGACCATCTCTTGTATTGTGCCTACAGTCTCTAACCATCTCATGGGTTAATGCCCATAGCCTTTGACTATATCCTGTTGTGCGTCTGTTGTCTCTGACACCGATTATGCACTGAATTTTATGTGCAACCCTTTAGTGATGTCGTGGGTACACTTGAGCCCTCCATTTAAAATAAAAAGTTGACCACCACTGAGGAGGATTGAGACAAACCATTTACCACTGGCAGGGGTGCTTACAATGGTCAGCTTTTATTCATTTATGTAAAACCTTTATCCCAGAAGGAAAAATGTATCTGTAACTGCTTAAACCAGAATTAAAGCCATCGATTTAACACTCACATGTGATAATAAAGCGCCTTAAAATACATAGCCCAGGATTCATTTCACACACTTTTGCATGCCGTCAAGCTCTTCCCTACGCATTTTGGCAACACTGTCATTAGGGACGCTCCACCCGTGCTTTTAGCAAGCAGTTGATGTTTGTTAAAATTGCTTCCTTTTTTTTTTTTTTTTTTTTTTTTTTTTTGTCATTGCTGGCTGTAGATCCATCTCTCTCCCCCTTCCTCTTTAAATAATACCTGAACTATGGAAACTGCGCCCCATAAAGGCATGTTAATACCAGTATTGTTTGTGGGCTATCTGCATCCAGATCCTTTTCTTATTTCTGACTTACCATGCCTTGCTCTGCCCTGTTCCTATGTGTGGAGGTGGCTTTCTTTGTAGAGGAGCATGGCTTTGCTTCCTCATATCAGAGCTCCAGAAACAGAAAGAGAGGTAGAGGAAGCATACATTTTACAGAATTTAAAAAAAAAATGTTTAAAAAAAGTCCATATATTAGGTCAGGACTGGACAAATCCCAGGTAGCCATTGCTCCCTAAAATTACAGCTAATGCCTAGCTTTTGAAGTTTTCTCTAGATGCTGTCAATAAACCTGGCTCAAAGAAAAACCAAAAGCCTACTGGCTTTTGTATTGAACAGACAGACTGGCTCCTAAACCCCATATTAATATGTCCACCCCTCTATTTGGTACAAATATATTATTGACTGTACAGTGTTAGCATCTATAATCACATATACATTTTTTTGCAGAGAAATACACACGCGGCATGGACTTTCCTTGCCCACAGCAAGACGGGGGTGGCAGGAGCACCATGGCATGCAAGTGGAGCCTGGCAGAGGCTCAGCAGAGACTGAACAGTTTAGCACTTCATAATTCTGAGTCCATAGATCAAGAGTATGCCAAAACTCAAACTGAACTGTCAGAACTACAACGTAGTGAAGAAGAATGGAGGCGGAAGGAAGCAGCTCTGCCACTGGGTGAGAACTGGGGAATGTCTTCTTCGGATGCCTTTAGTCAAGATGTATTTAATAAGGTACTGTAATCTATTGCTAAGTATGCCAACCTAAGAAGGCAACTACTAAAGAAATGGGAGTACTTACAGCGGTTGTAAAGGCTCAAGGTTTTTTACCTTCATGCATTCTATGCATGAAGGTAAAAAACATTCTGTGCACAGTAACTCCCCCAGCCCCCTCAATACTTACATGAGCTGTATCGAGATCCAGCGTTATGCACGACAGCCTCGGCTGTCACAGGTTTCTGCCTCCTCATTGGCTGAGACAGCAAGCAGGAGCCATTGGCTCCTGCTGCTGTCAATCATAGCCAGTCAGCCAATGAGGAGAGAGGGGCGGGGCCAAGCCACGGCTCCATGTGTGAATGGACACACGGAGCATCGGTTGCTTCCTTGGGGGCACTCAAAAGACAGGAGGAGGCAGAAGAGCCTGTGGGGGACCAGAGAAGAGGAGGATCCAGGCCGCTTTGTGCAAAACCACTGCACACAGCAGGTAAGATTAGACATGTTTGTTATTTTGCAAAAAACAAAAATTTACATTTTAGAATCACTTTAATCAACAAAAATTAACACCCTATCAGTAAAGGTCAGATTCCACTTCAGGGCTTTATCACAATCAAACTATTTGCTAATTATCTAATTGGGATTCTAAAATGGGCATTGTTGCTTTCTGTCAAGTTGAAGAATGCCAGTAGTTGTAGAGCATCAGATCGTACGTACTATCCAGATAGCTAACTGAGGGGTTTATTGACTCACATCAAAAGGGTTTTTGTTTTTTATGTGTTTGTGCAAACTCAATCACTAAAATTTCACTCAAGTTTTAACATGTTAGTAAGGATGTAATTCAAATGTCAATTTAAACCTGCAGTTTTCATTAAAATAATACTTGGTGATCCTGCCATGCAAGGTGACAGTGCTCTGTCCTTCTAGTTGAGCACCTGTGCTGTCTCTTGCAAGCATCCAATTGAGACTGAAAGCATCCATGCTAAAACACGAACAGAGGCATGGCCTGATATTGTCACCATTAAGAAAACACATGTATGGGTAGCCATTTAGCCATTATTGGAGTTCATGCATGTAAACAGGAATCAAATGCCAAGAGGTTACAGGAGATCAGCAGTATTGAGATGCATATTATATATACACTGCTCCAAAAAAATTAAAGGAACACTTTGAAAACACATCAGATCTCAATAGGGAAAAATATAATACTGGGTATCTATACTGATATGGACTGTGTAATGTGTTAGGAATGTAAGGATGCCCCATCATTTGATGGAAATGAAAATTATCAACCTACAGAGGACTGAATTCAAAGACACCCCAAAAATCAAAGTGATAAAATGATGCAGCAGGCTAGTCCATTTTGCTGAAATTTCATTGCAGCAACTCAGAATGGTACTCAGTAGTTTGTATGGCCCCAACATGCTTGTATGCATGCCTGACAACACATGGTGTCCTAGGGTATTTCCTCCTAGATCTGGACCAGGGCATCATTGAACTGCTGGATAGTCTGAGGTGCAACCTGGCGGTGTCGGATGGACCGAAATATGATATCATAGAGCTTTTCTATTGGATTTAGGTCAGGCGAGCGTGGGGCCATTCAATGGTATCAATTCCTCCATCCTCCAGGAACTGCCTGTATACTTTTGCCACATGAGGCTGGGCACTGTCGTGCACCAGAAGGAACCCAGGACCCACTGTACCAGTGTAGGGTCTGACAATGGTTCCAAGGATTTCATTCCGATACCTAATGGCAGTCAGGGTGCCATTGTCTAGCATGTAGAGGTCTGTGCGTCCCCCCATGGATATGCCTCCCCAGACCATCACTGACCCACCACCAAAACGGTCATGCTGAAGAATGTTACAGGCAGCATAGCATTCTCCATGGCTTCTCCAGACCCTCATCTGTCACATGTGCTCAGGGTGAACCTGCTCTCATCTGTAAAAAGCACAGGGTGCTAGTGGCACACCTGCCAATTCTGGTGTTCAATGGCAAATGCCAGACAAGCTCTATGGTGCCAGGCAGTGAGCACAGGGCCCACTAGAGGACGTGGGGCCCTCAGGCCACCCTCATGAAGTCTGTTTCTGATTGTTTGGTCAGAGACATTCACACCAGTGCCCTGCTGGAGGTCATTTTGTAAGGCTCTGGCAGTGCTCATCCTGTTCCTCCTTGCACAAAGGAGCAGATACCGGTCCTGCTGATGGGTTAAGGACCTTCTACAGCTCTGTCCAGCTCTCCTAGTGTAACTGCCTGTTTCCTGGAATGTCCTCCCATTCTCTTGAGACTGTGCTGGGAGTCTCCGCAAACCTTCTGCAATGGCATGTATTGATGTGCCATCCTGGCGGAGTTGGACTGCCTGTGCAACCTCTGTAGAGTCCAGGTATCGCTTCATGCTACCAGTAGTGACTCTTACACTAGTGCAAACTAGCGAAAAACAGTCAGAAAAGATGAGTAGGGAAAAAAATGTCAGTGGCCTCCACCTGTAAAACCATTCTTGTTTTGGGAGTTGTCTCATTGTTGCCCATCTAGTGCACCTGTTGTTAATTTAATTAACACCAAAGCAGCTGAAACTGATTAAGACCCCCCTCTGCTACTTAACTGACCAGATAAATATCCCAGGAGTTTAATTGACTTCATGCTATACTCTGATTAAAAAGTGTTCCTGTAGTTCTTTTGAGCAGTGTACTTTTTATAAAAATGAACAAACACAATATGTATTAACTGCTGAAAGAGTGTTAGCATTTCTTTAAAAATAGCTAGGTCTAACAGGGACTCAAAAGACTGGACAGACTTTAAAGTGTGCAGCTGTATGCATGACTGTTTTTTTTTATCTTAGAAATCTTTTTGAATTGAAGTTATTTTTGTTTTCATGGTAAAAAAAATAGGTGATTATTGTATTAGTAAAAGAGAGGGAATGCAAGGGAGGACTGACAGTCTACATTAATTTATCCAAATTATTGGGTATCATTGTGTACAGGCATAACTTTTTCCATTTTACACTGCTTACTATTATTTCCTTTTAAAACACAGAGCTTTATTAATCAAGCTAAAACCAGCGAGGATGAAGACCAATCACTGTCATTTCTACAAAAATATGAAGATAAAATTCGACATTTTGGTATGTAGATTGCCTATTATTTATGTATATTTTTTACATGATTGGTGTGCTGTATTGTATTATTATTACAAGTATGAAGAAAAGTTTTATGTTAATGATAGATTTTCAAGCTAGGGGTTTTATTACTCTGTGTTTATCTAGTATCTGTCCTCACTCCTAGGTGATCCAGCATTATTAAACAAAATGTGTAAGCACAGGTTACCTTGGTGAAAACTACTTGTCAAAACAATAAGTAGATCCAGAGATATAGTTCCTATATTATAAGCAATTCTTGACTTTTCCTCTTAGTGGAGCTTGATTGCACCTCATTGTATCCCTTGGGGTTCAATATTGGTCAGTGGGGCCAGCTGTCATAATAAAACCAATAGAAAAAAAGAAAGAGGTGAGGGCCAATCTTAACTTTTTTTCAGCAAAAGCTGATATTTGCATACATCATCCGCTACTAAAATTGAAAGTTTGTTGTTGTGGATTAATAAAATGTGTATGGTCCTCCTGCACTTATATGGATAGGGTAATTAGTAAGCAGCCAGCACTCAAATGCCTCAGCCTCAGCACAAGATATAAGCAAAAATATATACAGATAGTGCAGCGCTATATACAACTCTAAGTATGTATAATTCATAAGGTGCAGGAAATGAGTACATGAATCGATTAAATACAGACTAGGTGAGTCTAGCAAAACATAAGCCCCTATATACTGGGCTATTAGCACAAAATGGATATACTAATACCATACTGTCCCTTCTCTATCCTCATCTGAGGGATCATAAACGAGTGCAGAGAGTGTGTGTGTCCCTGAAAGGAATATGATACTAATAATACTCAGTGAACCATGCCAAAACACACTTCAAACACAGTGACTCAGCATTCCACTGCTATTAGTGTAAAAAATGCCACAAAATGTCCACGTTGATGCCACAAAATCACACTTCATGCAAGTGATATCCTTGTGTCCGTGCTGATATCATGCCAATCCTCAGTAGCTGGAGTGCCCCCTCACCTTACTGCCCAGGCCCCACAGGGCCAATGGGCCTTATGAATCACTCTGGTGGTCCTCCCAGGACTGGGTGGTCTCCTTAGTAGTAGTGGTGGTGGTACTCTCTCCTCCTTTATTGGTACAGCCTCCAACCTCTACCTCCACTGATGTGTATATTGCTCTCCACATAAATCTCCAATAGTAAGACAGAGAATGGCCAACAAAGTGGAAATCCGATTTATTTAACAAAATAAAGTAAGTTAAAATGCCCACTCACTTTCCCGTAGTGACGATCAACCTTTATATCTTATATCCTGAAGAAGTTACGTGACAGACCGTGACGTAACGTGTAGGTACGCTAGTAGGAGGAGCTTCCGGTGCGCGGTGACATCAGATCCGGCGCGGGCGCCATCTTGTTGCACCCGTTCATCTTCATCCATGCAGTACACCCATAATGTGGTGTGAAAGCTTGATTGTCACTACGGAAAAGTGAGTGGGCATTTTAACTTACTGTGTTTTGTTAAATAAATCGGATTTACACTATGTTGGCCATTCTCTGTCTTACTATTGGGGATTTATGTGGAGAGCAATATACACATCAGTGGCAGTAGAGGTTGGAGGCTGTACCAATAAAGGAGGAGAGAGTACCACCACCACTACTAAGGAGACCACCCAGTCCTGGGAGGACCACCAAAGTGATTCATAAGGCCCATTGGCCCTGTGGGGCCTGGGCAGTAAGGTGAGGGGGCACTCCAGCTACTGAGGATTGGCATGATATCAGCACGGACACAAGGATATCACTTGCATGAAGTGTGATTTTGTGGCATCAACGTGGACTTTTGTGGCATTTTTTACACTAATAGCAGTGGAATGCTGCGTCACTGTGTTTGAAGTGTGTTTTGGCATGGTTCACTGAGTATTATTAGTATCATATCCCTTTCAGGGACACACACACTCTCTGCACTTGTTTATGATCCCTCAGATGAGGATCGAGAAGGGACTGTATGGTATTAGTATATCCATTTTTTGCTAATAGCCCAGTATATAGGGGCTTATGTTTTGCTAGATTCACCTAGTCTGTATTTAATCGATTCATGTACTCATTTCCTGCACCTTATGAATTATACATACTTACTTAGAGTTGTATATAGCGCTGCACTATCTGTATATATTTTTGTTGTTGTGGATTATTGCACTTTGAGTAATATATCTTTTAAGTTGTCTATATATTTGAAAATCTAATTGTACAGTCATTAGGATATACTAAGATGCGTAGTCCGTTGCCTACTAATAATCTATAGATTTAGTGAATTATTTAGATAGACCCTCTCACTACACAGTTCTTGGTAAAGCTAAAAGAGATCGTAAAGTCAGATTGTAACATGAGATCAACTTTATTGCTTCATTGGAGCTTGCTTCAACGTCCCTATCCCCAGCAACACATGTGTACTTAGCTTTGCTTTGCTTGTCTGCTGCTTCATTTCATTGATTTAGTTTAAGTGACTTTGTTTTTTTATTGGTTACTTTAAAAGCTTTATGAAGTTTCCCTCTTTATAATGTTGTTGCTTTGCCCTGCATGCTCCAAGCCAGCTCGGACAACTGTGTGGAGGTTTGAATAAAATGGAGCCTTTGTAATTTCTATAATTGTCCCTGGTTCAATTCGTTCTGCTGGTAAATTCAAACCAACAGTATGTCTACATTTGTTTGTATAACTTCTCCTTAGGAATGCTCAGCAGATGGAATGACAGTCAGTGGTTCTTGTCTGAATACCCAGACCTGGTGTGTGATGAAACTGCCAGATACCTTCTTTTGTGGTGTTACCATTTAGAAAGTGAACAGGTAAGTGCCAGTCTGTGTTAGAACTGTTTTTTTACTGATTTTATTTAGTAGGAGGGTAGCCTGACCTCTGTTTATTCCTAAATATATTATATCCCCCCTTTCCTTACACTTATAGATTTCATAGTCCTACAGCTGTCAAGTGGAAAGTGTTGGGCCCCTAGATGTTAATAGGAGGCATCAGAAAGATTGAAGGCAGGAGAAAATAACTAATGAACCATTCACTTTCATTTTTGAAAATAGAAATGATCTTGCTTGCTTTGAGGCAGCTTTTCCCCCAGTTTTTAAAAATCAGCCCCTGGTGAAGCTGGAGAAAAACAGGGCCTAGAGAAGCATGGTGCATTACTATGGAACAGCATCCCAGATGTCCTGTATTTGCATTCTTTAACCACTTGCCTGCAGAGGATTTACCCCCTTCCTGACGAGGCCATTTTTGCGTTACTGCGTTGCATTATTTTAGCCGACTATTGCGCGGTCATGCAACACTGCACCCAAATGAACTTTACGGCCTTTTTTTCCGGCAACTAAAGCTTTCTTTCGGTGGTAATTGATTACCTGTGCGTTTTTTGTTTTTTTTTTTGTTTTTGTGCTATAAAAAAAAAGACTGACAATTTTGAAAAAAAAAACGACATTTTTGACATTTTGATATTAAAATGTCAAGTAAAAAATCAAATTTCGTCATAAATTTAGGCCAAAATGTATTCTGCTACATGTCTTTGCTAAAAAATAATCCCAATACATGTAAATTAATTGGTTTACGTGAAAGTTATAGCGTTTACAAATAACAGTATATATACTGGGATATTTTTTAAATGTTTTATTTTTACTAGTAATGGCAGCAATTTGCAACTTATAGCAGGACTGCGGCGAGCATTCTGACACTGGGGGGAACTGACTTGGTGTCCCTGACATCCCCAGTGACACCAATACAGTGATCAATGCTAATAAAAAGCCCTGATACTGTACTAAGGGCACTACGCAGGAAGGCGTTAACATAAGGAGCAATCAAAGGGTTAACTGTGTATTGTGTGTCGTTTGTAACTGTGTGGCTGTGTTTTTGCTTCACTGTAAGCACACTGCTTTGCATGGCAGGAGCTTACAGGGGCGAGAACTTTTGGAGATGCACAGCAATCACCGGGTGCCGGTCGGAGAGTGATCACCGGGTGCCGGCGAGTGATCACCGGCCGGGACCCAATAATTGACAGCTGAGGCAACGAATGGCTCGCGTGCGCACCGTGCCGCCCTGTTGCAGTTCTGCTATAGGACAGACGGGAAGCGGTTAAAGGCTAATTTCACCATTGTGGAAATACATTTATATTTTTGCTATTAAATAAATGGTATCTTATTAGTTTTTTCTTCTCATTAGACTGCAGAGCATGGCACCTGGGATCAGTGGATCGCAGGTGCAATGTCGGCTCCTGCATGTACTTCATACAGCTCTCTACCTGTACCTCTGTATGGACAGACAGTTGCTGACCTGCAGGAAGTGTCAATGAATTACGAGGGTACTGATCAGCATGCTTGTAGCCCATTGAGAACTACAAGTCTTTCTGCCATGGACACAAATATGACAGTGACTGCAGGAGAGAGGAATCCCTGCCTGCCGTCACGTGGGGGAATTGGGGTGAGGGGGACAAGGGATTAGCAACATGTTACATTTTACACCCTAAATACGGGTGTAACATATTGCTAAAGGTAAACTTGGCTTTTAAATCATTTTTGAAAAAACAGAGCTCCCATTTAACCATTTCATCTCTCACACCTTATACTCCTTATGGACCAAAACATGATTCATCATTACTTAAGATAACAAATATTTATAGGTTTTTTTTTTGTTTTTTCAGCACAAACAAGGCTTCCTGTTATTAATATTGTCTTACAAAAATTATTTAATTTTCTATGCAATATATTGGGGAAAATGATGGCAATACAGAAAAAAATTAGCTTTTTTTCTAGTTGGACTAGTGTTGGTGTTAAATTTCTAAAGTAGTGAATATGAATTATACTGATGGTGAACATGCATGTGGAAGATTTCCCTAAAGTGAATTTTGGTGAATGTCAGATTCACGTCTACATAAATATGTGTAATAGTGTTATTATAGATTAAAAATGTAACACAGATCGAGGTTCAAAGCTGCAGTGACCAATCACAGCGATCACATTACCAGTAGTAAAAAGCTGTCATTTATGATGAAATGGTTTAATTCTGTGAACTCTGTGATTGGCACAGCAATCACATGTTACAGGGTCCTATACCATGTAACAGCTGTGGCTAATCACAGCTATCACTGTAGTACTCAGTGGCTGCAGCCACACCAGTCCCAGTGTCACCAGATTAGTGTATGCCAGCAACAGAAAACACATTTTATTTAATTTCTTCATTAGCTTCCTCACGGTGCCTCTTACTAAATGCCTTGGACTATCTGCTTTCCAAATTTGGGGGGTATTTGTACTGTCATGGCATTTTAGGGCTTCAAGACTAGCTTGTAGACTCTCTAACTTTGCCACAGACTAAATAATATACACTGATTTGGGTTATTTTTTTACATAGGAAATGTAGCAAGATATATTTTGGCCTACCTTTTTATGAAAAAAAAATTATTTGCAAATTTTTTAAACACTTTTAAGATTATGAAAAACTTTTTTTTTCTCAAACATTTTGGCCTTTTTTTTAGTTTATATAGCAGAAATGAAAAAAAAGTTGTAATTAAATACCACCAAAAGAAAGTTCTGTTTCAAAAACTATAACAATTTCTTTTGGGTACAGTGTTGCATGACTGAGTAATTGTCATTCAAGGTGTGACAGTGATGAAATCTGAGAAATGGCCCCACCAGGAAGTGGGTGAAAGTGTCCGGTCTTGAAGTGGTTAAAGTGGAACTAAACTGCATCTGAGCACCACAAACGCTATTTATTTCATTTTTCATATTCAAAGAAAATTCATCCATCATCTATGTCTCCATGCTTTATTTTGCTGGGAAACCACTTTGAAAAACACCCCCTGGCCATGGCCATCTTGAGTAAAGACAGATGATTCATGTAGCATTTACTTTATGGAATCCCTCCCCCAAGGCAAGCAGGAGGGTGTGCTTAGCTGAGAAACCCCCTTCCCCCTCCTGAAGACTCCTTGGATGTATGACATCATTTGCCTAGATATAAAAACCAGGAAGTAACTGAAGAAATAAAATAAAGTTTAAACACGTAAATATAATATATACTATATTGCCAAAAGTATTAGGACATCCCTCCAAATCATTGGATTCAGGAGTTCCATTCGCCTCCATGGCCACAGGTGTATAAAATCAAGCAGCTAGGTATGCAGACTGCCTCTACAAACATTTGTGAAAGAATAGGCCGCTCTCAGGAGCTCAGTGAATACAAGCGTGGTACCATGATAAGTTGCCATCTGTACAATAAGTCCATCCGTGAAATTTCCTTGCTACTAAATATTCCACAGTCAGCTGTTAGTGGTATTATAACAAAATGGAAGCAACTGGAAACAACAGCAACTCAGCCACCAAGGGGTAGTCCATAAAATAACAGAGCGGGGTCAGCGCATGCTGAAGCGCACAGTGCGCAGAAGTTGCCTACTGTCTGCAATAGCTAAAGACCTCCAAACTTCATGTGGCCTTCAGATTAGCAGAACAGTGCGTAGAGAAGTTCATGGAATGGGTTTCCATGGCCAAGCAGCTGCATCCAAGCCTTACATCACCAAGTGCAATGCCCAGCGTTGGATGCAGTAGTGTAAAGCACGCCACCGCTGGACTCTAGAGCGGTGGAGATGTGCTCTCTGGAGTGACAAATCATGCTTCTCTGTCGGTTGCCAGGAGAACGGTACTTGCCTAACTGCTTTGCTCCAAGTGTAATGTTTGGTGGAAGGGGGATTTTGGTGTGGGGTTGTTTTTCAGGGGTTGGACTTTGCCCCTTTGTTCCAGTGAAGGGAACTCTTAAGGTGTCAGCATACCAAGACATTTTAGACAATTTCATGCTCCCAACTTTGTAGGAACAGTTTGGGGATGGCCCCTTCCTGTTCCAACATGACTGTGCACCAGTGCACAAAGCAAGGTCCATAAAGACATGGATGAGTGAGTTTGGGGTGGAGGAACTTGACTGGCCTGCACAAAGTCCTTACCTCAACTCATTGGAACATTTTTGGGATGAATTAGAGCAGAGACTGTGAGCCAGGCCTTCTTGTCCGACATCAGTGCCTGACCTCACAAATACTCTTTTGCAAGAATGGTCAAACATTCCCATAGACACACTCCTAAACCTTGTGGACAGCCTTCCCAGAAGAGTTGAAGCTGTTATAGCTGCAAAGAGTGAGCCAACTCAATATTGAACCCTACGGACTAAGACTAGGATGCCATTAAAGTTCATGTGCGTGTAAAGGCAGGTGTCCCAATACTTTTGGCACTATGGTGTACCTTCCAATCTATTTACTACTGCTAACAACATAAGGATTTTAAATAGTCCGTGTTGACTGAGAGAATGAAGTTCCACTTTTTAGGAACAGAACAGTTATAACTGAAAAAATTTACTGGAAACTGCAAAATAATAGCTAAAGGGAGAAGTAGGTAATTAGGGCTGGTTCGAGTAAACTAAGGATTAATGAGGGGTTATTTAAGAACACTGTTTTTATTTCTAGTTGTAAGGTTGCTTTAGAAGCAGGTGTACATGGTTGTGCGCCTGGGATTACATAAAGCACAATTGTCTATTTCATATTAATGGGCAGTTGTATACAGCAGCTGTGGGTCCCAGAGGAGTAATTTTCATTTTAGCTAGAGTGGCAAGAGATTAGAACATGTAGTGGGTTTTTATAGCTGTGTCCCTGAATATCTGATAAATAGGATGCAAAAAATGGCCTATGGTGAAATGCTTATCATATCCAGTATTTGATATATGTTGCATGGTGTAATATTTATGTTACACACATTCTGATGTAACAAAGATCAAGGAAAATTGGATTGAGAACTCTTAGTACAGAAGACACTATTTTGTAGATGGAAGTGTAGAGCTACCAATAGCTATAGTAGAGCTGCATTATTGCACTCTAGTGAAATGTCATCGGAAGCAGGTGACAATTCACATATGCCCATACCCCAGTGTATGTAAGCCCTGAATCTTTTTAGAAAAATGTTGCAGCAGCTGTAGAAGGTTGTCTCTCTGCCATCTACATGTCAGGCCTAGTGTAGGAGCTACCACAGAGGATCTTCACTGAGATTCTTACATGGTTTCTTATCTTTCATTATTCTTTTGTATTTTTAGAAGAATGCCCTCATGGAGCAAGTTGCTCATCAAGCAGTTGTCATGCAGTTTATCATTGAAATGGCAAGAAGTAGTAATGTGGATCCAAGGGGATGTTTCCGCCTGTTTTTCCAGAAAGCTAAAGTAGGTACTAAGATACTGTGATAATCATTCTGACGGTTAGAACATCTTCTTTATAAAACGTGTTAGGTTAGCAGATGGTCAGAGGTCTCAAATATTCATAATGCAGAAATGTATGAGCCTGAGTCAATGGGCATTTGTTCACTTAAACCTGCTTAAAGCAGCTCAAATGCACCTGTCAGTGAATTCTGAATGATATCTTAAGCATCTCAAACGAATGCCATTAACACAAGCCCAAAGAATAACTGGCCAAGTCTTCTGTTGCTGACTAATTTCCTTTGTCGCCGCTTGGGCTAGGATCACACTGATGCAGTGCATATCCTATCTGTTTTTTTATGCAAGTGCAGCGTGAATTCACAGTGCGATTTCTGTCTTACGGGTGCAATTCTAATGTGAATTTTAAGAAATCACAGCTGTGCCCAATCCCCTGAAATCGCATTGACAACCAGTGAATAGCTGGTTGTTACGGAGCAAGGGGCATTGCGTTCTCAATAACCGATAACTCCCTGCTGACAGCTAAATGTAAACAAAAGGGAATTCCGGCACTAAAAAAATAAATAAAACAAGGGGCAAGGGAGTGAGCAAGTGCCCCCAAGCCCGTCAAACCATATCAGGCCACATGCCCTCAACATGGGTGGGGGGGTGCTTTGTCTTCATGTTAATGAGCACCAGGGCCTCTTCCCCACATGACTTGGCGGCTGTAGGGATGCCGGGGGTGACATATCAGAATCTGAAAGCTACCATGCCAATGAGTATGGGATACATAGTACCTCTATTAATTCACCAAAAAGGTGGCAAAAGGAAGTAAAAACTGTTTTTAGCAAGGCCTTTATGAAAACAAAATAGTCTCTTGGTGTAGATCAAGCGTCTATAACAATAAACGCTGCCATCCGCCCCCCCCCCCCCAAAAAAAGAGAGGTCTGCACCCTAAGGGTCTGGTATGGATTGGGGGGGGAGCACAGTGGGTTTTGTTTTTCAATTTTGGTGTGGGGCCAAAGGGTCTGTCAGTTCTTCTTCTTTTTTTTTTTTTAATGCCTGTATTCTTTTGTTTACATTCAGCTGACAGCTGATGAGTTCTCAGTTGTTAAGGATGTGGCGGCCGTTGGCTTAAAAACTTGCTATTCACAGGAGAGGAGGGGAGGAGCAGGAGGAGGAAAATATGTAAAGTCTACAGAAAAAAAATGCTGGATTCACATTTATGTGAACACAGGATTGTGATTCCCATTAAGGTCTGTGGAGGTTAAATTTGTACCGCACTAAACTCACAAAGGACCTTTTTTTTTAACCGGATCAAACAAATGCACTGCATAGATGTGAACGACCTTCATTGAAAACAATGTTTTTTTAGATGACATGCGAATCTATGCCTTTTTAGATCAAATCAAATCCACATGGAATTCACATCAGTGTGAACGGGAACCCACTAAGAAAATCCTAAAGCTGCAGTTGATCACTTTACTGTATGAAACATAAGATGAAAATGCCCCTTTCAATGGCTTCCTCCCAACAATTAAGTTTTTTTTTTTTTTTCTCATCGCTGAGTACCTCTGAGCCCTTAGTTGTCTTTCTCTGCATACTTTCAAGTTTTACAACATCATTGTGAACTGGTATCCAAAACTGAACTGAATTGTTGTTTTACTTGTCATTCAAAGACAGAGGAAGAAGGGTACATTGAAGCTTTTAAAAGTGAGCTTGAAGCATTTAAATCAAAAGTTCGAATGCACACCGAGCCCCAGAGGTCTGTGAATCTACATAATCTTTCTCCTGGATTTGAACAAGTTGGTATACCATGCTTTAATACACAGGTATGTTTTACCATGCATATATGTAAACTGAACAACATTGCATCCTCTATGAGTAGAAGTAAAAAAAAAAAAAAAAAAAAAAAAACAGCCTCTACTGGAGTATCTGTGTGCACGAAGCCTTCTATCAACAAATATAAGGGAGAGCTATACCTACCTGGCATTACTGTTCATTATGACAGTGCCCAGTCCTTTCAATGTGGAAAAATTCCATAAAGACTTACCATTGCTCATACCTGCAGGGATTATTTACTTTTGTTTAGTGTAGGTTTGCTCGAACATTTGAATAATATAGAAGCCTTTAAATGTTTAATCTGTCTTTGCAACTGTTCCTGTGATACTCCAAGTCCCATGCTTACACCAAGCTGTTTTGTTTTATTAATTTTGCATGTCTGCATATCTGTCTCACGTTATTCATATGGATCGTACATGAGTAGCAAGTGGGCGTTTTGACTGCCCTTTAATTTGTCAATTATTCATAAAGGGAAGGCCACACAAATATAACACAAGACTTAGGGCTCGTTCACACTTGGCTGTTTTACCAACGCTTGCCAAACGCCCTATAGCGTTTGGCAAGCGTTGGTCCGGCGTTTGCGGAGCGTTTTTTAACGCTTGGCAAACTCCGCAAACGCCGCATGCACGGTTTAGCGGCGGTTGCTAGGCGTTTGCCGAGCGTTAATAACGCCCCGCAAATGCTTATAATGCAGTTTGAGTAGTGTTACCGCTCCACAAACGCCCCACAACCGCACGTTTGCGGAGCGGCACCATAGACGAGAATAGGAGGCTTCAAAGCCTCCTGACTCGACCAGAGGTGTCCGTTTTGCTGCAACGCGACGCAAACGCTCCCATTAGAACAGCACCATGTGCTGTAATGTGCAGAATTGGCAGAGGAGTTTGGGTGTGGGGGCACTCTAATACAGTGGGTGTGTTATTGGCCAGATCACCAGGTGAAAACAGAATGAAGAAAGCCTATGGATATATTATATATTTGGTTTTGGGTTTAATATCACTTTAAATAAAAGAGAAAGGTCAGTATGTTCTTATGAGAAGTAAAAATCTCTCTAACCTAGAGTTCACTTGAAAGACACATTTTGGTATCTCTTTCAAGTTTTATACAGGCCCCCTTCTGTCAAATACAGGATATATTACACATCTTGCACTGGTCAACTTTGCAAAACATTTCAGTGTACACAAACTGCATGTGCATTAGCCCCCATTCACACCGATGTGACTTATGTGATTTGAAAGTTCAATTCGCAGTGACAAGTCGCAACTTATTGTTCACAATGGAACCGTTCTAATCAGTGCAACTCTGAGAGAGTTGCATCGATTTTGAAAGTAGTTCCTGCACTACTTCTGGCGATTTTGGGTGCAACTTGCATAGACATCTGTGCATGAAGTCGCACAGATGTCTTACAAGTCACACCTGAAGTCACACTGTCATGTGTCTTTGAAATCATGCGACTTCACTTGAAGATTTCAAAGTCGTATTCAGTGTAAGCCCGGGCTTACAGCCTATGATCATTATAGATATGAATGTGAACTGTCTTGCATGTTGCCACATCTATGCTAAATACTTGAAGAGGGCTAGTTAAATCTTTCTCAGTGCAATGGTGAGTAGAATATGCTTTTGTTTATCTTATTTTTATCTTTGATTACAGAATGTTCCATATTGTCAGATGAATTCAGATCTGCACCATTTTGTCCATACAAAACCAACAGTGGAAGACGATGCAAAGATGATGGATATACAATAAATTACCATTAAGCACTTGAGCCAATTTCGCTACAGGAACTAGTGTGGCTGTGTTCCTACTAGTGACATTTACTACTACACAATGCTGCACTTTATTTATTTTTCCTTCAGCGGGTGAATGCCCAATGCGTTTGTGGTGTCTTACAGTGTGAACATTTTGCTGCTATTTTTCCATGTCAAACAGGAAAATGGAATTGAACTCAATGCTTCTGCCAACAGTAGTTTTGCCTTCAACCTACGCCTTGATTTTTATGAGGAATAGTATTACAAACTTGAATAAAGAACAACAGTACTATTGACCTTATGAATATAGGACTGACTACTTGGAACCTTTGTATTACACTATCCACATGATTCTTCTATACGCCTATGTCTATATTCTAACAAGTGGATTAAAGAACATTTTTTTATTAACTACTTAGTGACATCTTTCATTATTTTGAGGAAATTCACAAATGACCAAAAGAGTTGGACAACCAAAAAGTGATATTTTAGATTATATGGAGTTTAGTGAGAATTCCAGCAGCATTTGTTTTTGGATCTGTTGCCCACCCTGAGTACTACCTATGACTATCAAAACAGTGATGTTCCCGCTTCAGTTGAGGCTTGATAGTGGCATTCTTTTTGGCGGGTATTATTAGGCAGGAAGCCAGCTTATTAAAATATGTCTTCCTATACAAAAGGACCTTTTTATTTGTTGTTCATGGAGGGACATTGAAAGTTTAAAAAAAAAACTGCTACCTACAGGAGTTTGGGATACTTGCAAACCGAAAAATTGTAAGCGATCCTCTTATAACCCCCTCTGGAGCACCCAGCTGCATCAGGATTTTTTGTCCTTGGAGGTTGGACACCTTTTCTTCCACTGTTCTGAAAAAAACGTCTATTTTTCACAAGCCTTCCTTGCCTTTTGTCATCTTTCATCTGTGACATCAAGATTTCTCACTGACATAGCTGGTCTCTATATAGCAGCTAGCAGATTTTACAGTAAATAAAAAAAATCTTATTTCAAATCTTGCTAGTTTTAAAAAGCTTTTTATAAATTTGTGTATACACTGAAAAAATGGTAACTTGGTTGGCTTCAGACACTGCCCAATGGGGAATCATTGTATCATTAATAAGTGAGCACCATCTATGAAAGCAATAATAAAATATGCTCAGGCTTGGAGACCACCGTTTTTTTTTTAACATAGTCGATGATAAAAAGAGTCTCATGGGCACTATGATGCATGAGAAGCTCACTTCAATTTTGGAAGATGTGCATGCCCAACACCTCAAGGTTTGGCTCTCCCCTCGACCCCCCCCCCCCCCCCCCCCCTCCATATTTTTTTTATTTTCCCTTTTGCAGTCGCTTTTGGAGATGCTTAATATTGCCAGTGTAGAGAAAACTTCCTCTTAACTAGGATACTACTGTGGGTCTATGTAAGCCCTACATTTGCACTCTGTTATCCATTTATAGTTGGTATTTGCTGGCGCTTATTGCTATGCTCTGGCTTCCAACATTTCCAAGGTTATTGCTTTTCGTTTGCAGATGTACTGCCTTTTTCTATTAAAACTAAAACCTTAATGAATCTCTTGTAAGGAAATTTTCAATAAAAAAATATAGTACTAGAAAAAATGCTATATGAGGGACATAGTGACTGGTAGAAATAATTTATTTTAGGGAGACATTGCTTCCCCGTGACACTGGCAATGGTTAGAGGGCTTTGTGGAACATCAATATATTTTCCATATAGTATGGTCTAATGATTACCCATATTTCTTAGTGTATGCTGATAAGGAAGCTCAATACATTGGACGTCAACACCCTATGACATTCTGCAGAAAGCATCCATTCATAAATAATGTACCCGGTGTCTCCAGTTTGTCCCAGTGCTATGGCCTCTATTATAGGTGCTTCTTGGGGAGTGAAATTATGGAAAATGCCCCACGAGCTAACAGATTCTGAAGTACCTTTTGGCTTCTCCATAAAGAAAACCCATTGTCCAGGAACAATATTGCATATCAGAAGTCCCGGCATTCTTGTGGGAGCCAGGGACAGCCAGGCAACTTGGTATCTGTATATACTAAAATGTGACATTTCACTGATCACTAAAACGACAAAAATCACTCTGTACCACCAGCTGCAGTGTTTCTTTTTTATTAAGAATGATGATTCAATTAACACTGTTGTGAAAGATAGAATGAACTTTGTTAGCAGTGTTACAAAGCAATAACACGGGCAGCTACAGAACATTCTTTTAGCAGCTTTCTTAATGAATCACCCCATTCTGTAAAATAGAGGTTCCTCACAGGTCAACATAGGTTAAATAGCGTGTGCTCAATACATCAAGAGCAGGATTGTGACTTTAGGTAGCATTATGTCACATCGTAGAACAGCAATTTTTTTTTTTTTTTTTTATCCTTGAGGTGTATATAAATTCTAACAATTGACTTGTGTTCTGTTTTGGTCTGCTAAATTTATCATTGAAACCAATGCATTATATCTGTTCATAAAGTGAAAAATATACCTACTACTCCTGCCTGAAATCTAGTGATGTCCTGTACATGCTGCAGTCTTACCTCAAGGATTGTTATCAGCCCTACCCAATTCATCTCTGCAACATACTGTCTATTCCTCCTGGGAAGATGGCTGGCAGAACACAGGTCACTGGAGCAGTAGGCAGAGGAGCACCACAACACCCAAGTGATAGGTTTGTAAGCAGACTGGTGTGCTGGCTGTGAAGCTGTAGAAAGAGGAGTAGTCTTGGTGCAGGTACACAAGACTATTATGAAGTCAGGTCAGCAATGGACAGGCGGATCAGGTATGGAAACTGCTGCAGAAAAGTCAGAAATTAGGCCAGAGTGGGTAACACATGAGCTGATAGGAACAGAAGAAACCAGCTCTAAAGCATAGTCAAGATGCAGATGGATGAGCATGCGTGGATCTAACCAAGCCAGGTCAGTATTAGGTAATAGTTTGGGAAAATGCAGGTCACGAATTCACAAGTATTGTTGAAAACAAGTCAACACTGGTCACATGCAGTTGTCCAGTTTAAATTGGCGAGCTACCCCTGAAGAATGCATGCTGATATGAACACTTTTGCAAGCACGTGGTTAGTGGCAACCCCACATGAAGCAACCTGCACTTCCGCACAGGTGTTTGTATGCTTGCACAATCTTCTATACTAACATGACCTTCCTGACAGTAGTACTTCTTATTTGAAAATAATAAAACAGTGCCAAGGGAAATTCATCCATGATCACCATCCGGTAAAGTCCACACTTGCCAAATTTGATGGACTCTTAGCTTATATGGCTTAAAAAGAGTCAAATAAACAAAGAGTAGTCCAAAGCTGTCAGGGACAAGATTGTATACCTACACAAGGCTGGACTGGGCTACTAAACTATCGCCAAGCAGCTTGGTGAGAAGGTGACAACAGTTGGTGCAATCATTCGCAAATGAAAGAAACACAACTGTCAGGGACCCCAGTGTTTGCCGCGATCGCATGCAGGTCTGCCCATGCGCGGTGTGCCCGGCCGCACTAGTGTGTGAGCAATGGGACCAGGGCACCCCGCGATTGCAGCGGCGCAATCGCAGGCCTGGCACCAATCAGGGCGCTGGGCACCCTATTTAAAACAGATTTGGACTACATTGAATTGCCGTATGGTCTTACCGGGTTCCTGATTGCTAGATTGCCTTGTTGCCGACCCTGCCTGACCCTGATTTGCTGTCTGTCTCCTGCTCTGATCCCTGGCTCATCTGACCATTCTCCTGCTTAACCCTGCATGTTCTGATCTCCTGTTAACAAACCCGACTTGTGACCTGTTTATCCTTCTGCCTGCTGATTTTGTACTACGCCGCCACCCGTTACCGACCCGGCCTGCCCGACGCTGCTCTTGTTACCTCCTCCCAACAGACTCTCACCTGCTATACACCTCCAACGGTGCTTCTACCTGGTGCTTCTACCTCGCGACCTGGTCTCGGCCTGCTCCAAGTCCATCCCCACCATCAGGGGCCCTGGTGAACAAGCAGGTCGGAGCTTAGATTCCGCGCCTTGGGGGAGTCCAGTCTGTGGAGTGCTAGAGGCTACCGCTGTAGGATCCCTGACAGAACCATACGGTCATGTCCAAATCTGGAGGAGGACCTTCACCCTGGGAAGAGATGTGCAAACATCTGGCGGCACTCACACGAGCGGTGAAAACCCTAGAAGAAGGATACAAGCACCTGGACGGACAGGTTCAGAGCTTGGCCGCACCGGCATCCACAACATCGGGCACAGTGGGAACGCCTCCTGCCACGGGTTCAGCAGGGTCTTTCACTGGAGCCGCATTTACCATTCCTCCGCCAGAACCAAGAGTACCAACCCCTGAACGGTTCAATGGGGACCATGGGAAGTTCAGGCCTTCCAAAACTCCTGCCAGCTGTACTTTGACCTGCAACCCCAGACCTTCTCTTCCGAATCGGTGAAGGTGGGGTTTGTTATATCCCTGTTGCAGGGTGAACCCCAGGGATGGGCTCATTGCCTGATGGAGACCTACCACCCACATTTGAGCACTGTAGCCACCTTCTTTAAAGCAATGGCACAGTTGTACGACGACCCGCACCTAGCCGCCTCGGCTGAGGCAGCCCTCTTTTTCCTACAACAGGGATGCCGGGCTGCGGAGGACTATGCTGCTGAGTTCAGGCGCTGGAGTGGAAATACACAATGGAACGACGCAGCCTTACGCCACCAATTCCCGTTGGGTCTGCCGGAACCGCTGAAGGACGAGTTGGCAAGAATAGGAGTCCCTGACTCCTTTGAGGGCCTAATCGATTGGGCCATCCAAATCGATCGCCGACTGCGGGAAAGGAGACAGGAGAGGTCCAGCCAGGGGCAGAGAACCTCATGGATGCTGCCAAGAGTATCAGTCATGCCAAGGGTCAGTGTCGGCAATCGGAGCCCAGAGCCATCCGAGGGGGCCGAGCCAATGCAACTCGGCTTGATGCGGCCTTCTCTTTCTACTGAGGAATGACAGAGGCATCGGGCAAGCAACCTGTGTCTGTACTGTGGAGCAGCGGGTCATATGGTGCGTTCCTGCCCAGAGAAATACTGTAAGTCCTCCTCTATTTCTTCTAATATATCTACTGTGTGCACAGGCAACCCCACTCACTTGGCTGTACCTGTGTCTTTTCAGCTCCTTAGAGGAAGCATACAGGTGACAGCTATTATTGACTCTGGGGCATGTAGCTGCTGTGTCGATCTTGGTTTCGCTACTCGGCATCAGATACCGTTACTCGCCAAAGAACATGGGTTGAATATTTTTCTGGCGGATGGGTCTTAAATAAAAATCGGGGCTGGTGGAGCGGGAGACCCCTCCTATACACACCATGGTGGCGGGATATCACCAGGAGCTCTTCCGTTTGGATGCCATCGCGTTCCCCCTATTTACAGTTATTTTGGGGCTCCCCTGGCTACGAGCTCACGACCCCCAAATTGATTGGAAGACTGGGTCAGTCCAGTTCCACTCACGATACTGTCAGGAACATTGTTTACCTAGGCTACCACTAGATACACCGGCCCTATTAGCTGTAAGCCCTGATGCAGAGTTAGCCCAGATTGTGCCTGCGGCCTACCACCAATTCTTGGATGTGTTTAGTCCACAGAGGTTCTTTCCCCACATCAAACATATGATTGCCCCATTGATCTGCTCCCAGGCTCTGAAATCCCTTTCGGTCGCATTTTCCCACTATCTGAACGGGAACTAGGGGCATTAAAGGAATACATTGACGAGAGCCTCCGGAAGGGATTTATCCGCTCTTCCACATCACCGGTCGGGGCAGGGATTTTCTTTGTCGAGAAAAAGGACCAATTCTTGAGACCTTGTGTTGACTACAGGGACCTCAATAAAATTACGGTCAAAAAACGCTACCCCTTCCTTTGGTCCCAGAGTTATTTCAGAGGTTAAAGACAGCATCCATCTTTTCCAAACTGGATCTCAAGGGTGCCTATAACTTGGTTTGGATACATGAGGGGGACGAGTGGAAAACGGCGCTTCGCACTCGGTTCGGGGATTTTGAGTGTCTAGTCATGCCTTTTGGGTTATGTAATGCACCAGCCACCTTCCAGCACTTTGTCAATGACATTTTCAGGGACTTCCTGGACATTTTTGCAATTGTCTACTTGAACGATATCTTGATATTTTCCTCATCTTTGGAAGCACATCGGGGACATGTTAGGAGTGTACTGGAACATCTCCGTCAGCATGGTCTCTATGCTAAAGCCAAGAAATGCTGTTTTGAGCAAGAAAGCATCTCCTTTCTTAGTCTAATTCTCTCCACCATGGGGATCGCTATGGACCCACAAAAAAATCTCAGCCATCCTGGAATGGCCTGCCCCCACAGATAAGAAGGGAGTTCAGAGATTTGTGGGGTTTGCCAATTTTTATAGAAAATTCATAAAGAACTTTTCAGGCCTGGTGGCACCCATTACCCAGGTAGGAGTACGTTTCCAAAGGACTTCAGCTGCCCAGGTAGCTTTTGAGGCATTGAAAAAGCTGTTCACAATGGCTCCCATTCTGAGCCACCCTGATGCATCACTGCCCTATATACTAGAAGTAGACGCATCAGGGTGGCTGTAGGAGCAGTATTGTCACAGAGGGTAGGGGCCAAGGAGCTAATGCACCCAGTGGCTTTTTCCAGGAAACTCTCCCCTTTGGAAAGGAACTACGATATTGGCGATCAGGAATTACTGGCCATTAAGACAGCTCTGGAGGAATGGCAATATCTGGTAGAGGGGGCCCTACATCCCATTCTGGTCTATACTGACCACAACAACCTTGCGTACCTGAAAACAGTTAAATGCCTTCGTCCACGCCAGGCCAGATGGGCACTGTTTTTTGCAAGGTTTAAACTCCACATAACGTATCGTCCTGGGTCAAAGAACACTAAGCCAGATTCTCTTTCCCGGATGTTTGAGGACCCTAGAGAGACGCCCCAGCCAGACACCATCCTGCCAGCAGGTAGCTTCCTACTGCTTCAATCGGAACTGTTGTCTAAATTGCAGGCTGCTTCCACCCAGGTTCCTGACCTACCTGGAGTTTCTCTGCTGAACAAGGAGGGTCTTTTTTGGAAGGGGGGGGGGGGAACAGATTGTGGTACCCAAGGAGGTCCAGTCCCTGGTATTAGGTTACTGCCATGACCATCCCCTAGAAAGACACTTCGGGATACATAAGACTATAGACCTAGCACGATGTACATTTTGACGGCCAAGAATTGTGAAGCATACGTGAGATCTTGCCCCATCTGTAACCGGAATAAACCTACCACAGACAAGGCCTGGGGCCTATTGAGACCTTTACCAATACCTGACCGACCCTGGAGTATGATCTCCTTAGATTTTATTTTAGAATTGCCACCCTCACGAGACCACACCGTGATCTTTGTGGTAGTGGATCACCTTTCTAAAATGGCCCATTTCCTTCCACTAGCCAAGACACCACCTGCCTCCAAAACAGCCCAAGTGTTGATTAAAGAGAGATTGTGAGGCTTCACGGAGTGCCAAGAGAAATGGTCTCGGACCAGGGAGTGCAATTTACATCCAGATTCTGGAAAGTGCTATATGAGGGGCTGGAGATTAAGTTATCTTTCTCATCAGCATGTCACCCCCAGACAAACAGGCAGACAGAGCAAACCAGACGCTTGAGCAATATCTGAGATACTATACATCCTTCCTGCAGGATGACTGGCTGACACTTCTACCAATGGCGGAATTTGCATATAATAATGCGAATCATTCTGCCACCAACCAATCTCCATTCTTCGCTAATTATGGGTTCCACCCTACCTTCCTGCCAGGCCTGGTTCCTAAGAACCGGGGGGGGGGGGGGGGGGGGGGGACACATGTCCAAGCCCGTCTGCATCATTCAGATGTTCAGTGGCAAACTTCAGAGGAGGAAAGGTTGAAAATGTTGTGGTCAGAGGAGACCAAAATCAAGCTCTTTGGCTTGAACTCAAGTCGCCGTGTTTGGAGGAGGAGGAATGCTGCCTATGACCCCAAGAACACCATCCCAACTATCAAACATGGTGGAAACATTTGGGGGTGTTTTTCTGCTAAGGGGACAGGGCAACTGCACCGCATCAAAAAGGGATGATGGACGGGGCAATGTACCATCAAATCTTGGGTTAGAATCTTCTTCCCTCAGCCAGGGCATTGAAAATAGGTCGTGGATGGGTGTTCCAGCATGACAATGACCTAAAACACATGGGCAAGGCAACAAAGGAGTGGCTCAAGAAGAAGCACATTAAAGGTCCTGAAATGGCCTAGCCAGTCTCCAGACCTTAATCCAATTTAAAATCTGTGGAAGGTGCAGAAAGGTAAAAAAAAAATTGCCAAATGTCAGCCACCAAACCTTAATGACTTGGAGAGGATCTGCCAAGAGGAGTGGGCCAAAATCCCTCCTGAGATGTGCGCAAACCTGGTGGCCAACTACAGGAAACATCTGACCTTTGCCACCAAGTACCAAGTCATGTTTTGTGAAGGGGATCAAATACTTATTTCCTTCATGAACATGCAAATCAGTGCATTAGGACATGCATTTCTTTTGAATTTTTGTTGCTATTCTGTCTCTCAGTGTTACAATACACCTACCATTTGATTTTTAGACTGATCATTTCTTTGCGAGTGGACAGACATTCAAAATCAGCAGGGAATCAAATACTTATTTCCTTCACTGTAGTACTGCACCTAAAGAAAACAGCTATCTTCCTTCCGGGTTGATGAATTGATTGGTTGTTTTATGAACGGGGAGGAAACTTCCACCCGCGCCGCCATTGCTATGGCAACCTTCACTACAAGTGATGTGCTGCGCCTTCTTCACACTGTGCAGGCGCAAGATCAGGAGGTGCATGCTGGGTAGCCAGTAGCACCATTTCCTGGAAAATGGTCTGTGCAGGTTTCAGATGCCCACACTGAAGATGGAAACTTTCACAATAGAGGATCCAATAAGTAATTTTTTTTTTTTAATGGAAAAACAAAGTACAAATACAGGTACAGTTTATGCCAAATTGCATGGCATAAGCTACCACTGGGGGGGGGGGGGAGCAGGAGTTTAAAAAAAAAAAAAAAAAACCTACTAGAACTCCGCTTCAATATCTGTAAGTATTATGCATATACAGCAAGTGGTATGCATGCACGGAACATGACAAAAATATATCTGCTGCCAAGCCTGTTATAATAATCAAAAGTAGCAAAGATGAAATCTGCAGTTATGAACAGAATAAAAACATACATTGTGAATTAACAACAATTTATTGAGACATTCATATCCGTAGATAGATTTTACAGACAGTATGCAAATTAGAAAGGCACACGCACAATATCTTAATATATTCTTCAAAAAGACAGAATACGGAACACACATTTGGCACTTTAATATGCTTACTGTTTAAGCACATACAATGTGTGCAATCAATTTTTTTATATACCATAGGACCCTTTCAGACCTTGACATCCTGATGTGTTGCTCATTTTTTGCATTACATTATGCCTTGCATTAAGACAGCAAATTCAAATGAAAGGGCTGGCAACACACCTACATTCATAAAGTATTCAGACCCACAAGGGAAATGGAAGGCACCTGAGCTAAAATTTCAAGTGTTGCAAAAAGTCTATAATACTTATGACAATGTGATATTTCAGTTTTTCCTTTTTCATACGTTTGCAAACATTTCTAAGATTCCGGTTCCACTTTGTCATTATGGGGTACGGAGTGTAGATTAATGGAAAAAAATTTAAATTAAACCATTAGTATCAGGCTGCAACATAACAAAATTAAGAAAAGTGTAGGGGGTCTGAATACTCTATGAATGCACAATAAAATGTCACAAAAAAAAAACAAAAAAAAACGCACCATTTATGATAATGCAACACACCGCAAGGCAGTGAGTTATTGTGCATGGTGGTGTACTGCAACACATCTGTTATGGAGCTCCAATGCCTTAGTTATGTTTGTTTCCTATTCAAATCATATGGCACCACAATGCTCCAACATGTGAAATGTAGCAACACATTGTAAAACTGAAAATAAGTTCATAAAAATGCACTTTACTTCACACCAAGTTAAAGTGAACTCACAGTTTTCAAAAATAAGGTGCTATAGCTCTATCATAGATCATAAACATTGCATTGTTTTACAAAAAGGTGACATTAAAAACTAAAATGCAAACAAAGCTCTGATCTTACTTTCATTTCTTGTATTTACTTTTACCCATCATGTTATATTCACAGAATAAACTAAGTCTAATAAACTTGACACTATGGGGTAGATATACTAAAACTGGAACATGCAGAATCTGGTGCCGCTGTGCCTGGTAGCCAGTCAGCTTCTAACTTCATCTTGTTCAAATAAACTTTGGCAATAAAACCTGGAAGCTGATTGATGTCTATGCAGAGCTGCACCAGATTTTGCACTTTCCAGTTGTATTAAAAAGGCAGCTTTAAATAATCCTGCTAAACCACTATTGTACATTGATTTGGATACATAACTGCAAAGTGATTTTGGAAAATAAAAAGCTCTCTGAAAAGTGGTTCTCTGCAAAGTTTTGGCATATGTGGAAGAATAAAAATAAAGTTTTGTGATGCCTTTCCTCTTCAGCAAATTAAATTCCTAAAATAGCATTAGTGATCGCTTCTGGTACATATGGGGAGTTGATGGTGCGGGTGTTTGTGTTTGACTGTTTTTGCTTGTTGATCTGTTATGCTGTTTTTTGTTTTGGAACTCTTACGGTTTTCTGTAAAGGGCTCATGGCCTGGCAATAATTTGTTAATGGTTTCTGATCCCTTTCTGTGTACCCTTGCTCTTAAACAATAGCAGAAAAGAGGTTTTAGTTTTGGGTTCCTGTTATTTGTCTATGTTTTATAAATGCAAAATAAACATTGGGTTCCTGTTATTTGTTTATTTTGCATTTATAAAACATAGACAAACACCTTTTTAAAAAAAAATCTTAAATAGCAGGGATAGGTGGGGGACACAGCTTGGCTCCCTTTTGACTCTCAAGGATTTAAAAGGTGTTTGCCAAAAACTGAAACTCAGACTATTTTTTTTTTTTTGTCCATAGTATATATGGTTGGTTTTGTCAGCACAGACGTGCAACTAGCAGCAATCTATGACAAAATGGTTTTCTATGGTGCAAGCTAAACAAAAGCACATGACCGCAGTTAATTGCACATAATCAAAACATTTCAGATGTGTTCAATAATGTGCAACCCACTTCATAGCAAGCCACTTGCTCCACAAGTTAGAATGATCAAACTGTGTTGTCGCAAGTGATTCTGGTAACATGGCTGAGCCTGTGTAGCCAAAGGGTTAGGAGTCCCAGTAATTAACACATTAGCACCTTCAAAAACTAAAATCGTAGGGCTTATTTCTAAATGCTGAACACTAAAATAATGCCTTTTTTGTATTTTTGTTATGTACCCGATTGGTATATTTACAAAAATAAGAAACAATTTGGATTTTCTTATATAGCACTGCTTTTCATTGCAGCATTGCAACTACGATCAAATTTATTTTGCATGAATCCCAACTTGGGGCTCACAAGTCCTTTCTGCAATTGAAGCACCCCTGCAACCTCAGGTGTATGGCTAGGATCAAGAATGTTACATGTTCTCTTATGCTTCAGTCAGGGAGTGATGCTGCTCGCTGTAGCATACTTTTGTGAGTCAAGAGTGGGGAAACAGAACCTAGATGCCCTGGACTCATAAGACAAGGGTTGAACTGAACCGAGAACAGGAGTGGAATCTAGGAGGTGAGCCGCAAGTATGAAGCAGCATTAGAGATCAGGTTAGTACAGCAGCCAAATTGCCTTTACATTTTAATTGGCTGCTAGGGGATAATTTTATATACAATGCTCAGCATAAATGAGTTCACCCCTTTTGAAAAGTAAAATTGTAATGAACACAAGAACAATTTCCAAAATTGACAAAACTGAGCTTTATAGAACATTTGTTTAGCTCATTACATGAGAGTAAGGTTAATATAAAAAATGAATACACCCCAAAAAAAAAAAACAAAAAAAAAAAAAAAACACTACTACATCTAGTAATTAGTATGGACGGTATGATTTGTGAGGACAGCATCAAGTCTTCTAGGCATGGAATGAACAAGTTGGCAACATATTGCAGCATCTTTTTCCATTCCTCAAGAACGACCTCTTTTAGAGCCTGGATGCTGGATGGGGAGTGATGCTCAATTGTCTCTTCAGAATTCCCCATAGGTGTTCGATTGGGTTCAGATCAGGAGGCATACTTGGCGACTGAATCACTTTCATCCTCTTCTTCTACAGAAATGCAACAGTGTCCTAGATGTTGGTTTTGGATCATTGTCATGCTGGAAAAGTGTGCAGCGTGTTGGTAGCATCTTCTCTTTCAATACAGAGCAGTACATCTGTGAATTCATAATATCAATGAAATGCAGCTCCCCAACTCCAGCAGCACTCATGCAGCCCCACAGAAGGGCACTGCCACCACCATGTTAAACTGTAGGCACCATACATTTTTCTTTGTACTCCTCACCTTTGCGATGCCATATAGTTTTGATGCCATCAGTTCCAAAAACATTTACCTTGGTCTCATCACTCAAGAGTACAGAGTCCCAGTAATCTTTTTCAACATGGGCCCTGGCAAATTCTAGATAGCTTTTTTGTACATGGGCTTTAGGAGAGGTTTCCTTCGTGGACGACATCCACGCATGCCATTCCTTTGCAGGGTACGCTGTATTGTGTCACAGGAAACAGTCACCCTAGTTTGGCCTTCTACTTCTTTAGTTAACTGCAGTGAACTTGCATGGCGATTTTCTTCAACCCATCATTCATCAGAAGACGCTCCTGTCGAGGTGTTAACTTCCATGGACAGCCTGGACGGCTCTGTGAGATGATTGCAGTTCCATCTTTATTACATTTTTGTATCACTTTTGCTACAGTATTCTGACTGCTAAGTAAAGCATTGCTGATCTTCTTGTAGCCTTCACCTTTCTTGTATAAATAAATTACTTTATTTCTCAGGCCTCATGACATTTGTCTTCCATGTGGTGCTATTGCAGACAGCATGAAATGGGAAGGGGTTTTCTTTGTAAGGTAACATCCTTTTATAATCAGCGGTCTGCTGGACACCTGTAATGAATAATTAGACTCCCCTGTAGTTGAATTATTGTCGATTAGGATTTTGTAGTCTAAAATTTAGCTTTGCTCCTAAAACGTTTGTTGGGTGTATTCATTTTTGCAACGTGGTCTTGAATTAATTTGTTACTAAAAATACTTTGTGTGTGCAAATTAACAAATCTTGTGTACTACAAAATACTGCCACAAATGTGGGCCATTGATTTCATAGTGTCCCACAGAAAATGTTGATTCCTAAAGGAAAGTAAAAGGTTTTCTGACAAATCTGTCAGGTGTACTCATTTATGCGGAGCTCTGTATTTTTTATATACAAATTTGTTTGTTTTTTTTCTCATAAATGGAGAATGAAAAAAAATACACAGCTCCAAAAACGTGAAGGAGCACTTTGAAAACACATCAGATCTCAATGGGGAAAAATACCATACTATACATCTAGACTGATATGGACGTAATGTGTTAGTAACGTAAAGATGCCGCATAGTTTGATGGGAATGAAAATTATCAACCTACAGGAGACTAAATTCAAAGACACCCTGAAAATCAAAGTGAAAAAATGATGCAGCAGGCAAGTCCATTTTGCTGAAATTTCATTGCAGCAACTTAAAAAATGGTACTCAATAGTTTGCATGGCCCCCACATGCTTGTATGCATTCCAGATAACGTCAGGGCATGCTTCAAATGAGACGACAGATAGTGTCCTGGGGTATGGCCTCCCAGATCTAGACCAGGGCATCAATGAGCTCCTAGACAGTCTGAGATGCCACCTGGTGGCATCAGATGGACCGAGACATGATATCTCAAGGGTGCTAGGGGATTTAGGTCAGGCAAGCATGGGGGCCATTCAATGGTAAAAATTCCTTCATCCTCCAGGAACTGCCTGCAGACTCTTGCCACGAGGCCAGGCATTGTCGTGCACCAGGAGGAACCCAGGGCCCACTGCACCAGCGTAGGGTCTAACAAGGGGTCCAAGGATTTCATCCCGATACCTAATGGCAGTTAGGGTGCCATTGTCTAGCATGTAGTGGTCTGTGCATCCCTCCATAGATATGCCTCCCCAGACCATCAGTGACCCACCACTAAAGCGGTCATGGTAAACACTATTAAAAGCAGCAAAGCATTCTCCACAGCTTCTCCAGACCCTTGCATGTCTGCACAAATGAGAGCAAGTTCACCTTGAGCACATGTGACAAAGTGCAGGGCCCCAGTGGTGGACCTGCCAATTCTGGTGTTCAATGGCAAATGCCAATCGAGCTCTATGGTACCGGGCAGTGAGCACAGGGCCCACTAGAGGACATCGGGCTCTCAGGCCACCCTCATGAAGTCTTGTTTCTGATTGTTTGGTCAGAGACATTCACGCCATTAGCCTGCTGGAGGTCATTTTGTAGGGCTCTGGCAGTGCTCAGCCTGTTCCTCCTTGCACAAAGGAGCAGATAGTGGTCCTGCTGATGGGTTAAGGACCTTCTACAGCCCTCTTCAGCTCTCCTAGAGTAACTGCCTGTCTACTGGAATCTCCTCTACGCTCTTGAGACTGTGCTGGGAGACATAGTAAACCTTCTGGCAATGGCACATATTGATATGCCATCCCAGAGGAGTTGGACTGCTTGTGCAATCTCTGTAGGGTCTAGGCATCACTTCATGCTACCAGTAGTGACACTGACCCTAGCCAAAATACAACACTAGTGAAAAACAGAAAAGAGAAGGAAAAAAATGTCAGTTGCCACCACCTGTAAAACCTTTCCTGTTTCGGTCCATCTAGTGCACCTGTTACCAAAGCAGCTGAAACTGATTAAAAACCCCTCTGCTACTTAGCTGACCAGATCAAAATCCCAGGAGGTTAACTGATTTGATGCTATACTCTGATTAAAAAGTGTTCCTCTCATTTTTTTGAGCAGTGTATTATGAAACAAAGAAATGAGGAGCAGTTGGCCAAAATGTCATCTCACATTTGTGTGCTTCCTTTCATAGGGAAAACTTCAGAATCAGTCTTAGTTTGAACAGCTGTTTGACAGGACAGCTCCAGAAACCCTGTAGAAGAAGCTGTATCTGAGTAACTTTCTGCTACCTAAATATTCATGATGTATAGCAAATGAGGTAGTTATTTATATGGCCTCTGTTGATGACTGGTGTGGGGTAATTTACTCTACACTGCACTGAGGATAGTAAAAGCATACAATATTTTCTACAAACATAAGGGAAAAAAACCTTTGCAGCTTCGTAAATTAAACTATGCATTGTATTTTGTCCATTATAAATCCATAGCAAGATCTAAAAAACAAAACCGAAAAACAAAAACCTGTAGTCCAAAGCAAGCATCAGGCAGAATGAATACAGCATGACATGAATTCATAGTTATTTTAGATATTTTTAGCTGATAGTTAAGCCACTTCTAGAAGGATCCAGCTCAGTGCTGCTATAAACAAAAAAAAAAAATGGTAATCAATTTATGGAAAGCACTTTTAAAAGAAAGATTATTAAAACAATTCAACTTGTAACCCCAAGTCCAAAATTCTAATTATGTAATTTGCCAGCTTTATAGATAATGATGCCCAGCAAACTTTTATAACAGATACATAAACAATGCCATGACACAGATATGCAGTCTGCTGAAAAAGAACACTATGTCGCCAATTAAAAGACTGCATACATGGACAAAAAAATTACACTACTCCCTGTAGTCAAATGTTGTAAAGGGAACGATGTAGAGTAGGGTTAACTTGCATTGCATTCTTTTATGTAAAAGATGAACATTTAATTTGTTGGGTATTGCACTTCAAATAGGTGGGAGGTTTATAAATCCCTTATGGATCTATATTTTCAGTTACTATTAACTGGCATCTGTACTTGTGAATACTACTGTACTTACATCAAAATGTAAAAAACTGCCTGTGCTTGTAACGCTGAACAGTTTCCAAATTTACAGAACATTCAGTCCATGCGTAGATGCGGTTTTATATTATAAGCTTACTCCCCAACAACATGGAAATCCTATAGGATTTGGGGCACTTTCAAGTATTACCAAGTAGGGATCCTTACCTCCCACATCCTCTTAGTGAACATCATAAGCAGAACCTGCACCCCCACTGTTGGACCTAGGAATATATGTTGGCACGGTGGGTGAAATTGGTGACCTGGAGCTGAAGGACCCAGTTTCTAACCAGAAAATACTCAGCATTCATGGAAACCCTCAAAGTCAATATATAACAGTGACTTTCTCAGAAAACACTAACCCAAACAGTCAGAAAACACTAACCCAGACTTTCTCAACTTTTTTACCCCAGAGAGACCTTTGAGATAATCAGGTCAGGTAGAACCTCAGCTAAACCAGATGATGGGTCAATGGGAAAAATGCCATTTACATTGTTGGTCAGTGGGAAGATTGCACCTCTTACTGTAGTGGTTAGTATGCCACCCATATAGACATCTAAAACTATCTCTGGTGTCATGTTGCTGGATGGGCCAAGTGGAGATGGACCTGGATCTATGCAAACACAATTAAATGGGTCAAAAAGTCAATCATTCACAACTGAAGGAACCACTAGGAAACTCTGGAGGAACCACAGTTGATAAAGGCTGCACCAACTAATTCCAATATTCTACAGAACGTTTAAATGACAGTGTAACAGAGGGGCTGCAGTTGCCCTTTGTCCTGTGCTGAAGCTTCCTGTAATAAAGACCGGTCACCAGTGCTCCCTCTCCTTTTGCAGGGTGACTGGTCTTTTCTCCACCCCCTTCCTCTAGTGTTCTGCAGGCAGCTTGTTGTGGGTGGACCTGTAGGGCCCCTCCCACAGCCATGCTTTCTATAAACACTCTACAGAACAGTGATATGTCCATGCCACTTTTAAGAAAAAAAAGATAGGGAATTTGTTGAGCCAAAAAAATGTGTTTTTATCTAAAGTTCAGCTTTTTTTTTTTTTTTTTTTTTTTTTTTAAAAAAAAAAAAAAAAAAAAAAAAAAAAATGGAATACTAAAAAGACAACATATTGTGAGTAAAGTTTCCAGTCTATAATATTAATGTGCAGTACTAATCAAAATGTGTGTTATAAAATCAATGATGACCAATGTGAGATTGTAAAAAAGAAAGGAAACATCATAAAAAAAAGAAAAATTGGAGTATTCACAATTCCCTATGAAGAAACAAAATAAATATACAAGTCCTCTAAATATCATAATAGTCCCACCATAATGCACTCACCAGAAGTAAGTAGCAAGTAAGCCCAGAGCGGAATGACACTAAGGGGTGTTCCTGCTTGTTCCTCCTGCCAGTGACCCGGATGAAGGTGGGATCTCTCCAGAAGCCAGTGATACACCAAATAAACAATCAAAAATAGAGTAGCCAAGTCTCAATCTCCAGCTCACAGTGAACCAAGGAAAGATTCCCAGAGGGCAAGCTCATAGACAGAGCCCGAAGACCATATCATATAGTGTAGTATGTTTTATTTAAAAGATAGCAACCACGTGGAGCATAAAATCAATGGATAAAAAGCACTTACAAAGAAGGCCGCAGAGCCATCACGAGGACACGGTGGCGTGACATCAGCACGTAGGCTCCTCACTGGCGTGTTTCGTGTGCACGCAAGGTCTCATGAAATGCGCCAGGGAGGAGCCTATGTACTGACGTCACACCACTGTGTCCACGTGATGGCTCGGCGGCCATCTTTGCAAGTGCTTTTTATCCATTGATTATTTTATGCTCCACGTGGTTGCTATCTTTTTAATAAAACATACTATACTATAGGATACGGTCTCCAGGCTCGGTCTATGAGCTTGCCCTGAGGAATCCCTTTCCTTGGTTTACCATTGGCTGGAGATTGAGACTTGGCTACTCTATTTTTGATTGTTCATTTGGTGCATCACTGGCTTCTGGAGAGATCCCACCTTCATCCAGGTCACTGGCAGGAGGAACAAGCAGGAATACCTCTTAGTGTCATTGTGCTCTGGGCTTGCTTGCTACTTACTTCTGGTGAGTGCATTATGGTGGAGGTGCAGTGCGGAAGTCACTACATTTTGTTGATTTGATCACATCACTATTTTTGGGACTATGATATTTAGAGAACTTATATATTTTCATTTGTTATACCGTTCATTTTGTTTCTTCATTGGAGTATTCACAATTCCCCATTTCTTTTTTATGGATGTTTCCCTTCTTTTTTACAATCACACTGGTCATCATTGATTATAAACACACATTTTTATTAGCGCTGCACATAGTGTCTACTATAGTGTAGTGTTTTGGTGGAGCCAGAGGGTCTGCCACGTTGTGCTAGGTGCTTTACGTTTTCCTTTTTTGTCTTGCGTTTATTCTTTGATTATAAAATTTTCCACCCTGCTTTGTTGATGTAACCAGAGGTTAAAAATATTTCCACTAAAGTAACTGACCAGCTGATTTGACCTTACATTTACAGAGGGGGTAATTGAATTAATAATCCTGGTTCTTCTAGGATTGAACACATTTGTAATAAAAAACAAAATACAGGTTCTCCATCTTCAGTTCTAATGTCATAATTGAAAATATGGTGGTTAGAGCAATCGAGAATAAAAATGTCAATAAAGTGTCTTCTTAAGTTAGTTACTTTAGACACACTTTCTGGCCCACAATCCTCTTGTCATTTGATGATCATTTGTTAAAAAAAAATTCAATTTTAAAATTAGACAATTACATAAAATATCATCTTCCAGCTCAATTACTAAACTAATTATAGTTAAATCTGTCATTTAAAAAAAACATTAAAATGCATTAAAACAGCTGGTATGAAGTCTAAATGACAAGGTTAAAAAACATTCACATTGAGGAGGTAATAGATTTACAGTCCAGCATCCCTTGTGCTTTTTGTCTGTCACCAGTTATTCGTGGTCTTCAGGCAGCTTTGTGCGCAAGAACGCGTGAATGTGGGGCCAGATCTTGTTGGTTTCCGTTCCAGTAAATGTTTCCAATACACCCTTGTTTCTAGAGAGACCACAATGAAAAATTATTCAAGTAATGCTTATAGAGACTATGAGCATTGAAGATTGTTATCCACCATTTACAATCTTCAAAAAGCAAGAATCATCTTAGTTTGATATGGAGCAGGCTAGCAGTATTTCACGTATGGTCACTAGTTCTTGGGAACTCTTTTTATATTTCATATTACTGAAAGGAAATGAATAAAAGGCAAGTATTCAAATATGCTACCTAAAGAAATTCAATCCATGCATGGGCAGGGTGGTTGTGTAGAGGTTGACCTACCAACTCCTACTAGCTATAGCCAGCAACTGATAGTATATTCTGATGGTGGGGAAGTCCTACTCACCTAGGCGAGGATTGCAGATACATAGTTAAAAAAAGGTCAAAGTATTTCCCTTTCTTTAAAAAGAAAATCTGATACAGTTTAAGCAGGCAATGGCCCTTAAATGATTCTTATATCTCTAACATATGTGAAGAAGATACCAAATACGTAATGCTCAGTAGACACTAATGTATAGAGTGCCTTGAAAAAGCATTCATTCCCCTTGCAATTTCCCACATTTTGTCATGTTACAACCAAAAACAAATGTATTTTATTGAAATTTTCTGTGATAGACGAACACAAAGTGGTACATTAATTGTGAAGTGGAAAAAAAATTATAAATTGTTTTCAAATTTTTTTTACAATAAATAACTGAAAAGCGTGGTGTGCATTTGTATTCATTCCCCTTTACCCCTAACTAAAATCTAGAGGAACCAAATGCCTTCAGAAGTTACCCAATTAGTAAATAAGAGTCCACCTGTGTGTAATTTCATCTCAGCATAAATACAACTGTTCTGTGAAGCCCTCAGAGGTTTATTATTAAAAAGCATTAGTGAACAAACAGCATCATGAAGGCCAAGGAATACACCAGACAGGTCAGGGATAAAGTTATGGAGAAGTTTAAAGGTTATGAAAAAAAAAAACCCAAGCTTTGAACATCTAATGGAGCACTGTCCAATTCATCATCAAAAATGGAAAAAAAAAAAAAAAAAAAAAAAAAAAGGGGGATGGCACAACTGCAAACCTACCAAGACATGGCTGTCCACCTAAACTGACAGGCCGGGCAAGGAGAACATTACTTAGAGAAGCAGCCAAGAGGCCCATGGTAACTCTGGAGGAGCTGCAGAGGTCCACAGCTCAGGTGGGAGAATCTGTCCACAGGACAACTATTAGTTGTGCACTCCACAAATCTGGCCTTCATAGAAGAGTGGCAATAAGAAAGCCAATGTTGAAAGAAATCCATAAGAAGTGCTGTATGCGAAAACCCATGTGGGGAAACTAGCAAACATGTGGAAGAAGGTGCTCTGGTCAGATGAGACCAAAATTTAACTTTCTGGCCTAAAAGCAAAATGCTATGTGTGGAAAACCAACACTACACATCACCCTGAACTCACCATCCCCACCATGAAATATTGTGGTGGCAGCATCATGTTGTGGGGATGCTTCTCTTCAGCAGGGACAGAGAAGCTGGTCAGAGTTGATGGGAAGATGGATGGAGCCAAAATACAGAGCAATCTTAGAAGAAAACCTGTTAGAGTCTGCAAAAGACTTGAGACTGGGGCAGAGGTTCACCTTTCATAGGACTACGACCCTAAACATACAGCCAGAGCTACAATGGAATGGTTTAGATCAAAGCATATTCATGTGTTAGAATGGCCCAGTCAAAGTCCAGACCTAAATCCAATTGAGAATCTGTGGCAAGACTTGAAAATTGCTGTTCACAGATGCTCTCCATCCAATCTGACAGAGCTTGAGCTATTTTGCAAAGAATGGGCACAAATGTCACTCTAGATGTGCAAAGCTGGTAGAGACAAACCCAAAAAAAAAAAAAAAAAAAAAAAAAAAAAAAAAAAAAAAAAAAAAAAGACTTGCAGCTGTAATTGCAGAGAAAGGTGGTTCTACAAAGTACTGACTCAGTGAGGCAGAATACAAATGCACACCACACTTTTCACACCTTTGTGAAGTAGAAGGAAACTTTTTAAATTTTTTTTAAAATTATGTGCCACTCTGTGTTGATCTATCACAGAAAATCCCAATAAAATACACTTACATTTTTGGTTGTAACATGACAAAATGTGGAAAATTTCAAGGGGTATAAATACTTTAAGGCACTGTATGAGTCTTAAAACCAACTGAGCCAGAAACTGATACCTTTGAAACAAAACTGCTGACATTATATTTTGTAAATTTTTTTTTTTTTATTGTGTCAGTTCCTGTGACAATTAATGCATAATCATGATTTATATTTAGTTCTATAAAAAAAATATTGTAACAGAAAAAGTAACCATTTCATACTCTTGGTTGTTGTATTATAAAGTCATAAAATAGAAAAAAAAAAACAAACAAAAGAAAAAAAACAAAAAACACTTACTGATAATATTCCAATACAGGTCTGGTAAGGGCCTCGTAACCTTTCAGTCTCTTGGTAACGGTTTCTGGCTTGTCATCCTCACGCTGAATTAGAGGCTCTCCGGTAATATCATCTATTCCCTGTTAGAAAATATGAAACAGGATATGTATTGTAAACAAAAAATAAACTGCGCTACTATACACAAAACAAATTGGTGACCAAAATTTGTGCAAAAACTATTGTGCTAAAAGAATGCCGCTGCTCAAAGTGAAATACACGAATAGAAAATAATAAACAGAGCGCATTACAAAATAAAGTCCATATATCTAGTGCTTCATGCTCGTGTACTCCAATAACAGTGTCACATGCTCTGAAAAATCCAATGCAAAAATCCCTTGTTGTAAAACACATTCTAATCATGTTGTGCTCGGTGCTCCCTCTCCTGTGCACTCCTCACTCACCAGATGTGCACGCCCTGTAGGAGGGGTGAAACGTGTTGACAAAATTTCTGGTTTCCAGTTATTTGGAATGATGTCACATCTGGTGAGTGGATAACATGCGAACCAGCGGCACTCCGGAGCCATTTTAGGATACTGCATCACCTGTCTGAGGCTGAGGATACTACATTTTTATATACAAGGCTATTTGTTGTTTATGGAACGTGAGTGTAATATAGATTTTATCATAGTCAATAAATGGCATGACAATATTACACTATTAGTGTTCCTTTTGCTTCCCTTTGGTACATATCTGATGTTAAACGGAATACACTGACAGGTTGAACCTTTCCTATTATAACTATGGATCCAGTACTCTATGGAATCCTGGAAACATCTGTGAGAACATCCCACCAGAGAAAAGTGTTTGACTCTTAAGCCCATAAAGCTAGGAGTCCACCTTATCTGGTGAGTGAAGAGCACACAGGAGAGGGAGCACCGAGCACAACGTGATTGGAAGTTACTTTACAGCTCGGGACATTTGCATTGGATTTTTCAGAGCATGTAACAGTTATTGGAATACATGAGCACGAAGCACTAGATATTAGGGATGCACCAAAATTTTGGTGGCCGAAACGTTTCAGTCGAAAACACCCCATTCGGCCGAAATGAAAAAAAGCACCGATACAGGTGCTGAAAAAACCCTGCCGCTGCCACCGCTTGGTAGTTCCGCCTAGCCTGAGAAACCATCAATCCTGGAGCTGGGCATAGGGATGAGTGAAGGAAAGATGGCCACCACACAGCTCTATGCCCTTGGAGGACCAGAGCGATGTCACTTCCCGTTCCAGCCATTTCTTTTTTTTTTTTTAAAGCACTAGATCAATGCTTTTTTATCAAATGCTTTACATTGTAGAGGAGAGATGTGGGGTCTTATTGACCCCATATCCCTCCATAAAGAAGGACCTGTCACTAATTATTTCTATCACAAGAGATGCATGCATTTCTTGTGATAAGAATAAAAGTGAATACATTTTTTTAAAGGAACAGTGCAAAAAAAAAAAAAAACCTTTAAAGTGCAAGAGCAATAATTCTTGCACTAGACCTCCTCTGTAACATTACACTGCTAACCTGTAGACATTTTTTAAAGCATCACCCATGGAGATTTTTATTTTTTTTTTTTTTTTTAAGTACCGCAGTTTCACGCCATTCCAAGAGCGTGCGCAATTTTAAAGTGTGACATTTTGGGTATCTACTCGCTGTAACATCCTCTTTCATATTTTACAAAAAATGGGGGTATATACTGTTTTTTTAATCAAAGTGTATTTTTTTTCCCCCCAATATATATTAATTTTTAAAAACTGCACATTTCGGTTTTTGGCCAAGTGCATTTGAATTTTTGTTTTTTTGGTTTCGGCACCAGAATTTTCATTTCAGTGCACCACTACTAGATATATGGACTGTAATTTTGTAATGCATGGTCTTTATTAATTATTAGGATATGTATTGTATTTGTATTGGTTTTCCCAAAACATTAAAAACTAGACCTTATCCACTCCATAAAAAAAAAAAAAAAAAAAAAAAAAAAAAAAAAAAGCGCACCCTCCTGCAGTAGACTCTGCAGAATTCAACACTTGCCTGTCTCCCCAGTCATGCTCTGTGGTTCCTTCCTCTTACCCTTCTATCGCTGTCATGTCCTGCAGTGACTTGGGGGTCAGAAGATGGAAGCAATCCCAGAAATTAGAGTCTTACAAAGGCTACAGAGCTGGAATCAAGGGAAGGCAGAAGAAATTGGCCACCAGAGAGGACTTTTCTTGCAACTGTCTCTAATCTGTTTATAATCAACAGTAGGGTCAAACCGTAAAAGAAGCAGGATGAAAAATTTTTCTTGACTGAACAAATTTTTAAACAGTACATTCGGTTTTTCTTCAGGAAGGGCCATTTACTCCACAGTTGAATGTCAAAAGCAAAAAAAAAAAAAAAAAAAAAAAAAAAGTTTTGAAATGCTTTTGAACAACATTGGTAAAGTCATTGAATGTACTGCAAATTTTTTTTGTTCGAATGTTTGTACAGTCGTTCGTGCAAAGATCTACTAATGTATGGCCAGTTTAAGAGTAGCTACAGACAATCCTCGTTGACAGTCAACGAAAAAGGGATTGGCCAAGTTGTCAATTTTTTACCAAACTTTACTGTTTTCCCAGAATAATGTCAACACAAGGGGTGTCTAGTTGTCATCCCCCATACATATTAACATGCAAGTTTGAGATATACAACTGAGCTTTGTAACAGAGCATTAAACTTCTACCTCTTTACTACATCTTACTACCACTTTAAGCTTGGACAATAAAACCTAGATGCTGATTGGTTACTATGAACAGCTGCGCCAGATTCTGTGTGCACCAGTTTTAGTAAATGTCCCATGTCAGTGTTTTGCAAGCACTGGAGTTACTTCTCATTACCCAGTAATCCGCATCAGACCAACCCTGAAAGTTTAAATCGGTTTGGTTGTTCTGAAGAAATAAACACCAGTTCTTAGTAAGAACCAGTTAATACAGAAGGCACGTATTCATATATATTCATCTTACCGAGACCTTGGGTGGATTGAATTCAGTGTTGTATACTCTGCCACTGCCAGGATGGATCCATCGGGCTGTCAGACGATCCTTAATGGTCTGAAATGGCACATTCAGATTAATGACACTGTTTATATAATGAGCATTATCGAGAGCCTGGGCTTGAGGGACTGTTCTTGGAAATCCTAATTAAAAAGATAGAATATAATACTAGATCAGATCAAATAAGCTACAGCAAAGGCAACCAATGTATTAGGCGTTCATGACCCAGTGATGCCAAAAATATGCACGCTTTAAAGCTGAAGCTTAGTATATATTTTTTGGAGGATACAGCACCAAATACATTAGGTATGTGTAACAGTGTATATCCTACCTGCAGACAGCTGCTTCTGCTAAAAATCAACCCTGCTGTGTCTTTCACAGCTGAAATGGTTATGAGTAGCAGCCGCTACTGAGAAAAGTTGTGCCACTCCCCTGCCCTCGACTTTCTCCTCCACCATTATTATTGCTCGCATTACTACACTCCCACAATGCTTTGCCTTCTGTGAATGGGCAGAGAAGATCATGTCATGCATTGTGGGATAATAGTAGGAGTTCTGTGAAAGGTGGAGAGACCAGAAGAAGTCGGGGGGCGCAACTTCTCAGTAGTCTTCAAAGCCAGAAGACAGTTTTTTTAGGGCAATATCCAGCATGGATAATTTAACAGAAGCAGCTGCCTACAGGTAATATGATACACATAAGTACACATTCCTAATGGATTTGGTGCTATATCCCACCCCAAATTATATATATATATATATATATATATATATATATATATATATATCTCTCTATCTATACAGTTGTGTTCAAATTTTGCATACCCTGGCAGAAATCATGAAATTTTAGCATCAATATTGAAAAAAATATGACTGATCATAAAAACAGTCTTACTTAAGGATAGTGCTCATCTGAAGCCATTTATTATCATCACATATTTGTTTGGCTCCTTTTTAAATCATAATAATAGCCCTGATCAAAGGTTTACATACACTGAAATGTTTGGCCTTGGTACAGACACACAAGCTGACACAGGTTTAAAAGGCAATTAAAAAGTTAATTTCCCACATCTGTGGCTTTTTAAATTGCAATTAGTGTATAGTCAATGAGTTTGTTAGCTCTGATGTGAATGCACTGAGCAGGCTAAAATTCTGAGCCATGGGGAGACAACAGAATGTTCAACTGTCGAAAGACCTGTGTAACAAGGTAATGGAACTTAAAAAAAAAAAAAAAAAAAAAAAAAAAAAACCCACACGAAAAAAAAGGTGCTAGTTATGACCTAAAGCTGAATATGAATCCCATAATAAATTAAAGTAGCGTGTAGGTGCGCCAGCCAGACGGGATGGTCCGGCACTAGCTCCGCACATCCCCGGACCCAGTGACAGCCCACGCATGGGCACCGATCCCCCGCTGGTTCCGGGATTTCCCCCGGGTGTTGCCCGGACCTTAGTGCCTCCGCACAATGCCAGGGAAGAGCCGCAGAGTTTTACAATCATTACTCCCTGCAGGGAGGAAGGGACTTAAGATGGCGCCCGGCTCGGCGTCCCCTTTCTCCTACAATTCAACATTAATGGAAAGTCTTATCGGTTCTCCACATTCCAGGATGGCGAGCAACGGCTATTTCAATTGGGCATTATATCTCAGAGTCCTACATCTCACTCCCCAGCAAGATCGGCTTCTCGACCTCAGTCGCTCTCACCTTTGTGGACTGCTTCAAATCCTCGAAAGACTGAGCCGCGGAAACCACCCAAGCAGACTTCCTAAGTTTCTACAGCTTTTCATGGGACTCCTTGGGCGTTTTTTTTTTTTTTTCCCCCCCCCTTTCTTCCACGGTTGGGTGGTGGCCCCTCAGTGGTTCCTCGGGAACATTGGCCATTGCTTTTCTGCTGTTGTGGGAGGTTTAGCGAGGGAAGTGGCCTTGGGGTTACCTCTTATCTACATGTTGATTCCTTTATCAGAGGGATCGGTTGCATTTCTGACTACTAATTGTTATGTTATTGGTGGGTTGTTGTTGGTTCCGGGGAGTGTATGTGCCCTCCCTGATTGGAAGACTCTTCCCTTAGTTGCTTTCTCCGGGTGGACCCATTCCTTTGCAGGGCTATTGCTCTGCAATTACGGGTGTGGAGTTTGATTTGCTTATTTTACAAGACTTTGTACATCACCTTCGGTTGCTTGACATGAGGATTTCTCTATTCCAAGTGTCTCTTCTTCCTTTTTTCCTTCCTCTTTTTTTCTTTATTGTCCTCCCTCTTTCTCCCCCCTTTTTTTTCCTCTCTTCCAGGGTCAGCCGTCAGCATATCTGGATCCTTTGGACCCTTTTACGCTTCAGGAGCGGAGAGTCCCCATTCTATCTAGTTTTTTTAATTGCCGATTATGATTTCTCTACAGTCTCATAGCAGAACGATCTGTCTACTTTCTCATAACGTTCAGGGGCTTAACTCCCCCTCCAAACGCATAAAGGCCTTTAATTCATACCGCTCTTTTGGGGCAGACATAGTTGCCCTACAGGAGACGCATTTCCCACCTTCATTTACCCCCCAATACGTACATAAAGATTATCCTGTCTGTTATTTTGCTAATGCCTCAGAGAAGAAACGGGGGGTTATTGCTTATCTCACCGTCTTTCCTTTACCAAATCTAAAGTTATCCGGAACAAGGAGGGACGGTATCTTCTTGTGCAAGGACACCTGGGGGGACATTTGATTACTTTTTTAATTTACTACACTCCTAATACCAACCAGGTGGCATTTTTCCATTCCCTATTGAACTCTATGGCTAGCGAATTCGAAGGCGATGTCATTCTGGCTGGTGACTCTAACTTAGCTTTGGATCAGATTTTCTATCGTACCTGAACCACTGTGCTTCAGCCTCCTCTAGACAAAGCCGAAAATTGGCCCAGCTATTGTATTGGTTTGACTTTGTTGATGCTTGGAGAGGGGCTAACCCAACCTCTCGAGACTATTCCCATTACTCTAGGACTCATAATTGTTATTCTTGCATTGACCATATATTTCTTCATACACATTCACTCCCTAGACTCCTCACTGCTAAAATACTCTCCACGCCTTGGTCTGACCATGACCCGATTTCTATAACATTGTCATCCGGGCTGCTTGGTAGGACTGCTTATTGTTGGCGCCTTAATGAATCTATTTTGGGTAATTCTTCCTATTGTCAGGACATCTCTTCTCACTTACAAACGTACTTTGAACTTAATAAGTCAGAGGATACGAACCCGGCCATTAACTGGGCAGCCCATAAGGCCTCGGTTAGGGGGTTTATTATTCAGCTCTCTTCACGACTTAAAAAAGCCCAAAATGACCTTCTAGCCACCAAAACTCAAGCATATTCTGACTTGGTTGCCCAGCATAAGCAAAATCCCAGTCCAGACTTGTTGCTTAAATTGGATCAAGCCCGGCTGGAACTAAATCTTTGTCTTACTACTACGGCTGACAAACAACTACGATGGTCTAACCAACCATAAATTTTTTTACTTGGACTTGATACCTTATTGGCCCGCAAGTTGACTCCCAGACATTCTCAAAACGTCTCTCCCTAAGCTCATATTAGACGACGGCACTTTATCCCAAGATCCAGGTAAGATTCTTCGGAAATTTCACTCTTTACACTGAACTTTATAGTACGCTTCAGGGGAGGTGCTTCGTCTTTCGACTCCTTCTTGAGTTCTGTTTCTCTTCCCTGTCTCCAGGAGGCTCATAGGGAGTCGATGGAACGGCCCATTTCGTGTGAAGAGATTAGGGATGCTTTGAAATCTTTTGTTTCTTATAAATCTCCAGGACCGAATGCTCTTCCTCACAATTATTACAAAGTTTTCCCTGATGCCCTGGTTCCCCATATGGTTCAATATTTTAATTATCTACGGGATGGGGGACTGGTGCCCCCTGACGAAAATAAGGCATTCATTAGTGTCATCCCCAAACCTCTCAAAGATGTTTCTATAGTTTCCAATTACCGGCCCATCTCCTTAATTCTGATGTAAAGATTCTCACTAAAATTTTGGCCTTACACCTCCATAAATTCCTAGCACTGTATGTTCATGATGATCAGTCAGGATTTATCAGCGGTCGACAAACATCTGACCAAATTCGCCGGACATTCTAATTGGGACAAATCTTCAGAGGGAAATTTTATTGTTATCGCTGGATATTTATAAAGTGTTTGACAGTCTACCTATTTCAGATGTTAGATAGGTTTGGCCCTTCTTTTACGACCTTGCTACGGGCCCTCTATTCTAATCCTTCGGCTCAAGTTTCCATTTGTGGTTATAAGTCAGCCTCCCTGTTGATAGGGCGTGGTACTAGACAGGGTTGTCCGCTCTCTCCACTATTATTCGCTCTGGCAATGGAACCACTTTCGATCGCCATTCGCGCTGATCCCACTATTTCGGGCAACCGCTGTGGTCAGCAGGATCATAAATGCGCTCTATTTGCGGATGATGTCCTTATGTACATCTGATCCTCGCACTTTTTTTACCCGGTCTTACTCTTAATTCCTCTAAAACAATTGCCTAAAATATTTTGTTGCCTGACTCAGAGGTTTGTTACCTTCAAGACAACTTTGATTTCCAGTGGGCCCCTCGTTCTCTCCCCTATCTGGGGATTCACTTCACAAAATATTTTTTCATCCTTGTACAAGACCAATTATCTTCCGCTCTTCAAGCGACTTAAATCTGATTTACTAGAGTGGCAGGATCTCCCACTTTCTTGGTTTGATAGAATCCACTCTATTAAAATGACTTTTTTATCACACCTATTGTACTACTTTAGGACGTTACCGATCATGGTTCCCAAACAGGAACTGATACTATTACAGGCTGCAGTCTCTAGATTTATCTGGAGGGGAAAGCATCCTAGGGTCAACAGGTCAACTCTCTTTTCCCTAAAGAAGCATGGCTGTTTGGGGCTTCCTGATCTCCTAGCTTATTTTCATGCGGCTCAGATAGCACAGTTAACGTGTACTACAGCCTGGGGTTATGTCCCCCAGTGGGTTGGCATTGAGGCCTTATCCTGCCATCCTTATGCTATTGGTGCTCTTATGTGGCTCCCCAGTCGCTTACGTCCTCCTATTGTGTGTCCTACGCTGCCCTATTCGTTGATGGTTTGGGACAAATGGCGGGCTCCCAAACCTCTCTTCTCCCCACATACTCCATTAGCTCCAGTTTTTTTATAATCCTGAGTTTATTCCTGGTGTGTCACCATCGGTATTTCAATGGAGGTCAAATAAGGGTTTGCTGCATATTGGAGACTTCCTGGATGGACTTCGTCCTCGTTCTCTCCAGTATTTTCCGACACAGTACCAGATGCCTCCCGGAGAATTGTTTCGCTATTATCAAATTATCTCATTTATCTCCAGCAAACTTAATTGCAGAACCTTGTGCACTCACTCTTTTAGAAGTCTCCCGTGGGGCAACTGGGTTGATGAGGGGTCGTTTGTCCATCGTCTATGCTTCCCTTGTCGATCCTCTCACTAAATTATCCTATATGACTCAATGGGAAAGGGACTTGAATAGCTCCTTAGATCTGGAAACTTGGCAGACTGCGGCCCATTCTCTATCAAAGATATCGATTAATACTGCTCTGATTGAATCCAATTACAAAACGCTACTTCGTTGGTACTTGGTTCCTACACGCCTCGCTAAAATATGTCCTTCAGTATCACCCAATTGCTTTCGGCACTGCAGACAAGAGGGAACTATGTTCCATATTTGGTGAAAAGATTTTGGATCCGAATGTTTAATTTTATCTACTCGGTTACGGGAATTAATATTCGTAGAACACCGGACGTGGCCTTATTTCATCTGCTACCGTTCCCAAAAAAAGCGACTAAACGAATTCATTACCTCTTACTGGTGGTACATATTACCATAGCTAGAAGCTGGAGACAATCATTCGCTAGATGGGGTTAAACAAAAACTTAATTGGATAATGGTAAATAAGTTAACTAGCATTGTCCATAATCATGAATCTAGATTTGAGGGAACGTGGGAAGCATGGATCAGATATATCTCCATTGCTTAATGACGCCGCAGCTGACTCATTTTCTCCCTCCCCCCCCTTTTTTTGTCTCTTTTCTTCTCGCCTCGTTTTATCCTAGATCTTTTCTTTTGATCTCCTTATTCTTAACTTTTTTTTTGAATTGGGGTTTTATATTGGTGGCTAATTTCCCTGGCAATGCCCTTGTCCATCGTCTGTTGGAACGTTTGCTACCTGGTGAGAATGCTGGCTTTTATATGCTTATATGTTCTATGACGTTTATGCTCACCATTTCGCCATGTGGGCGGAAATGTTATTGTTCCTATACATACCACGGTAAACCAATTCTCAATAAAAATATTGAAGTATAAAAGTATTGTGTACTGCCTGCTCACCCATGTTTTCTTTAAAAAAAATTGTACATACTGTATAGTGCCAATTCTCCAACGATATGCAAACTTTTGAGCACAACTGTACATACAGGCACATATCTATATACAAAACAATGAAGCTTGAGAAAGGACATGGATGTCTGAATTGTTATTGCTGTGATATACACACTTTACGGGAGTTCTGTCCAGTGGCCCATTGTTCAGGAAAAGGCATGCACACCAAAACTGTGTGAATCTAAACTCTAGGTCTCCTGGTAACTGCAGAAATTCTGCTCATATAAACCTGTTTAACCTTATCCATCCAACTAATTTGCTTAGCATGTTGAATCTGGTGGATGCTAGTGGAGACAGTTGTGTAATATACAAAATAAAAATCTAAAGCAATCTAATAACTAACATAGTCTCAAATACCAACCTAATCATTCTCTTCATTCCTCCCAAGACCTCCTGCTTTCCAGCTACCTCATCACCTGCTCGCCTCCAGGACTTTTCTCGAGCCTCTCCCACCCTACAAAACTACCCCAATCTGTCCAACTATCTCCTACTCGGTTTGCTTTCAATCTGTGAAAACCCTTCTCTTCAGAGAAGCCTATTCTGCCCCCATTTAACGACTGTACTTTTATTTCCTCCATCAGCTCATCCCCCACAGCTAGTACCTTTTGTATCACTTGACCCTCCCTCCTAGATTGTAAGCTCTAAGGAGCAGGGCCAATTCCTCCTGTATTAAAATTGTATTGGAACGGTACTGTCTGCCCTCATGTTGTCAAGTACTGTGAAAACTATTGGGGCTATATCCAGAAGAATAATAATAAATGCACAACGACATTCCATTAAACCCTGCTTACCATCGAGCAGCCAGTCATGTTCTACCATGTTGTTTAGCTCATGTAGAATAAGGCGGGTGATCACATCATCTGGAACAAGCTGGCCCTGATCAATGTACGTCTTGGCAACAACCCCAATTTCTGTGGAATAATGAAAAAAAGGTTAAATTTTGTCCAGTACAAAAATGATAGAGCAGGGGTTCTACTGCCTCTAAAGACACCAAACATAAAGACAGTGTTACAGAACCTCCTTTGACTGAAGTCATTCCCTAGCTGAAAATGGAATTGCTCCAATTGAACCCCCAGGGTCAGCTCTGCACCTCAGCATGTCTAAACTTTTATATGACCTTTTCAACACTGATTTAAAACCCACTGCTTTCAAAACCAGTGCATGCAATATGACACTATCAGGGCTCAGAAAGAATGCAGACGAAAATATTTTCAATGACCCATAACCCACCCCTTCTTCCAATATTTGCAGACGATACAGCTAAGCTCATTCACAGCTTTTAAAACACAAATGCATCTTTAAAATAGGTTTTTGAGCATTTACACCTGGTTTAAACTTGTGCTCATTTATGTTCATTTTGCAGCACGTAAAAACACATTGTGCAAATACCAATAGGACCATTCACATCTGTGTGCTACATTGTAAAAAATAAGGCATGTCTGATAAAATGTATGCATTTCTCTGCGTTTTCTAGCCCCAATAAAGTCTATGGAAGCGCAAGACAAAAACGCATGTAAAAACACAATAAAAATGTGCGGTATAGCACATAAACAAGGGACCAAGGAGAGAAGTCACTGGCTCTGTGCTCTGCCCTTCCAGCACTCACTGGAAAGCAGGGATGGGGAGAGGGCAAAAGCGGCTGGCTCAGGCTCTCAGTGGCACCATGAGCAGCACCCCCAAATCCTGGCTGAAAAAGTGACATACTTGTTTCCCAGTGGACTTTGGGGCACCATTTCTAGTAGAGATGCACCAATACCATTTTTTTAACACCAAGTATGAGTACCGATACTTGCCGATGTAGTATATTTTGTGTAATATACTACAGCTGATACCAATTATCGATACCTATCCCCTAATGAAGAGTAGGTAGAGGGGTGGTGTGATACGGGAATGTTGCATGTTACCGCACTGCACTTTGTGTGAATAAGCCCTAAAATGTACTCTGAGGCAGAATTCAGCTGTCCAGGGGTATACGGTAGCCCTCTTCCCCCTAAATCCCCCCTCTTAGCACAACCCCGCAGGGGAATTCCACTGACAGCTGAAATGTCATCGGTTAAGGAGGGGCTGCCCCTCCTTAACAGCCGACATTTTATTGTTTACATTTCAGCTGTCAGTTGGGGTATTCCACTGACAGCTGAAAGAACCGAACCTAAAAAGGTATTGGTTTTTAGTATCGGAGCATTTGCATGAGGAACAATACTCCTGCAACTGCTCGGTATCGGTGCAACCCTAAATTCTAGCATAATGATCAGATCGGTGTTCAGAGTGGTCAACTTTCATTGCATGTTTAATGGTATGTTTATTTCACTCTGAAAATTGACTGGGGAGAAAATTGGGTTTCATTAAAGTATATATGCAGATTGACCTTTTTTCTTTTCTAGTTTCGGATAGTGTAGGGAAAGATTCTTTTTTTTCGCAGTCTGAGAAATGAAGTGAAGGGAAATTTCCCCAATGATACACAGAGACATCAGGAAGTTGGAGGAAATTTGCAAACGTGAGGGGAATTACCCTCTTAGTCATTCCCAGAACAAGTGTCCCTATTGAAAGATTTCCCTTTACCTCGTTATAGAGACAATTCCAACATTTTTGGATTTTCCCTCACTTTTCTTCCCTGTGATGATGCTCATCAGTACAAATAGATGGCGGATTTCCCTAATGGGGACATGGACAGCAATAAAAAAAAAAAAAAAAAAAAAAAAAAAAAAAAAGGTTCCCGTACAGTGATCGATGTTCCGCTGTGTCCTGTGGACACAGTGGCCACTGGATCGCAGTGCCGCGCGCTTCCAGGGAGCGTGCACAGGCTGTAAATGCATGGCGCAGTTTATGAACGGCAACCTGCTCCTGTCCGGCCATTTATGTACATGGGCCGGACGGGACGTGGTAAAAGAATGCTGTTTGGCTGTAAAAAAGAAAAAAAAAAAATTATCATATATGCATTTAAGTGATAGCAGCATCACCTCCTGAATGCCTCTCAGCCACCCCCTTGCCACTCTGTAAAAAGCAATCCACTGTGGATCTTTCTGCAGACTACAGTGTGTAAATGAGCCTTTGAGCTACAGGACCTAAAGAGTGTTAATCAGCACATCAGCACCTCCTCCTGTTCTAACATACTTGTCATTGTCTGTTTGTGCAGGTGATAGGATGGCTAAGCAGTACTGAAAAAGAAAACAAAAAACAAAAAGAAAAAAAAAAAAACATAAATGAACACACACGTGGCCATGATAAAGAATTCAAACAGGTCACTATCAAACTTTTTTTTCTTCCTTTTTAAACACAAAATGTACTTTTAGATTGTACCTCTCACTAGCAGGATCCTCCTAACCCTCTTTTCTTGTATTGCATCTGTACTGTCTCTCTTTAGGTTATAAAGTGTTGCACAAACTGTAGGAGCTATACAAGTCATGTATTATAATAATAACAATAAGAGTTTAGAATACCAATTCCAGGCAATGTACTGTATGTATTGTGTTCAGAAGGCTAGTCATACATCTCTAAATCTAATCACGCAAGGCAGCAATAAATACTGTATAATAATAATAATAATATACAAGACCCTGTCAAGAAGCAATCAGACCTTGGAAATTGCTGTCTGTGTAAGCACTCCATAGACCAAACATATGGTACCATCCAACATTTGGAAAGCCAGCAGAGATGAACAGGATGCAATATAGATTTTTGTATAGGTCAAGCAATGGCCAGATGTGGTCATTGCAAAAGTGTAACTTGGATTTGGATATTTATCACACCAGGAATCATTTTTATTGTATACATACGGCAAGTCTTCTCCAGTTTAGCCACATCCAAAGTGCCCCTCTGGAAAGAACTTCAAAGTTGTAGTTCATCCTTATTTCTAACAAAGATCACTCTGTCCTCCGAATAACCCTTTAGAAGGAATAGTCCCCTCATGTGATTGACCATAAATCATGATATTTCAGTATGGTCAGACACAATTGTGACTATTGCTACAACATTTGATACCAACTGTAAATTTAAGCACCAGTGGTTACTTCCACAACGACAACCACAGAAGCCTAACCTACTAACGTAAAAGGAGAAGTTTGGCCAAAGCTGTTTTAGCCATACTTCTCCTGTGGGTCACAGAAGTACACTTAGCTCTGTACTCCTGTGACCCGATTCAGCTAATGGGCTAAAGTTTGCCGTTGGCGGATATTACAGTGCCGGTCCAGTCTCTGCAGGGATCCAAACAATAATGTTGGGATCTACCCAGATGCCTGGACCAACAGCTGGCTCAGACTCTCAACACGTCAATGAGATCCTGAGCCAGCTCCTCCACAGTCCAGCGCTCCAGTGAGTGTTGGAGGGGCAGAGCACTAAAAGCTTCTATAAGTCTGTGTGCGCATGGACACATAGGATAATATGGAGGGGCTGTAAAAAATTCCTGATGCCCCTAAAAACCTAAAAATAATCGGCCAATTTTCACTCTGTTAGTGGGGCAATGGCACCTCCCCATTTCGTTTATTGGGCATGCTGGAAAATTTGTAAAAAACGACCGACTTTCGAAATCATTGGTGGCACCATAGTCTTAGAGAATGAATGACCTTTTTGATAATAAAAAAAAAAATAAATAAAAAATAAAAAAAATCATTCAGAATTCAACCAATATATGGCCTGCTTTAGGGGCATCAGGCATTTTTTTTTCTACAGCTTCCAATGCCCCTCCATATTATCCGATGTGTCCATGCACCAGGGGTGTGGAAACTTTTGAAAAAAACCTACTTGTTCGTGGACTAAATCAGTGCCCCAATCTACTTGTCTTGGTTAAAATTACTTTTTTTTTTTTTTTAATCAGAACAGTATTTAAATCTGAGGTGCTTCTAGGAATATTTGGGGCTTTTAAAAACAAAAGGGGCTTTACAGCGACTTAAAAACGTGTAATATTTTTAACATTGCGCTGATTATCTCCTCCTCCCCTCTCTGCCTGTCTCTAGCAGGGAGGGGAGAGACCTTGCAGTATAATGCGTACCGATTGGCTGCTCGTCAGGGAAGGGGCGTGTCCGGGTTATCCTTTATATCCCTTTTGCTGCCAGAACTGATTTTGCAATTTTTGCACGGTTAAAAAAATCATTTAAGACACACACACACACACACACACACACACAATAGTGGTAGTTCCAATTTTATAGGTCACATGATATTATCAGAAAGATCTAGGAAATGCAAAATTTCAGTAACAAATACACTTAAGTTAATTTTAGGGCACAAAAACTCATAAAGTATCCAATTTATTTGTAAAATATAAAATCTGAGGTTGCATCGAGTAAACAAATATCCAACGTGTCAAACCTTAAATTTGCGTGCACTTGTAAAACAGCAACAAACTTCAGTACCCTATAATTTTCTTTTATAGGCGACGCTTTTAAAGCCCCTTTTAGGTCATCAGTTTAGTTTTACAGAGGAGTTCTGGTGCTAGAATTATTGCTCTCATTCTGGCATGTGCGGCGATATGTAATGTGTATCGCAATCAACGTTTTCATGTGTAGGTGCCCCAGCGTGTGCTTTTACGTTTGTACGTGCGTATATGTGGGGGGCCTTGAAAAATTATCTGCTTGGGTGTAACTTTTTTTTTTTAATTTACATAGGGGACAAAAAGTCCCCTATGTGATGATTTTTAGCGACAGGTTCTCTTTTTGGAGACATCCAGGGTCTAAAAGACCCTGGATGTCTCCCCTGTGCTCCACTGGATGTAATGCAGTGCACATTGCACATTCTTTTCTGGCCTCGATGGCCAGGAATTTGTCAGTGGGGACAAGAAGGGGAGGAGAGCGGATGTGTCTGTTCTCCTTCCCCCAATACCACCAGCACCCACAGAACCAGTCCCGGGCCTGCAGATGGGCAAGCGAAACCCAGGACATATAGTGGGCAGGCAGGAGGGCAGCGGCTGGCGCTGTGGAAGCATTCGGGTAGCAGCGCTGCCGCCCGAATGCTTCCACCTGACAGGTACTTTCCCACAGCAGGGCTAAAAGGTAAATAAAAACTACATGTCCTGGGTGCCTGGCGGTATAAAATGAACATAACTGCACACAGATTGTTAGAATCTTTTACTGACAGGGGCTTTTAGGAGCTTTAACAAAAAAAAAAA